>NC_133024.1:104084027-104398055 GCF_048771995.1 Taeniopygia guttata | reverse complement strand
TCTCAGTGGGTGCAGATTTCACCACTTCGGGTGTTCCAGCTGCCAACCACCCAGTGGCCCTGCACTGGACTTGGTTCAGTACATCTGTCTTTTTGAAGAGCAAAAAGCTGAAAATTTCTCAGTGTGCCAGGTGTGGCCTCACAGACACTACAGGACTGGGAAGGATCACCCTCCTGGACATGCTGGCTGAAGTCTTGCCAAGAGCTGTGCAGTTGGGCTTCACCAGCTCATGCCCAACTTATTGTCCACTCAAGCTGACAGGACCATTCATGCAAAGCTTTTTCCTACTCAGTCAGTCCCAGGTTCTGCTCTGATGCATGGGATTATTCCACTTCTAGACCAAGATGATGCCTTTTCCTTTATTAGACTCCATGATTTTCTCCAACTTTTCAAGGCTTCCTGAAGGAGCATCTCTGTTCTCTACTTCGTCACCTGTTCCTCCCATTTTGCTTAGAGTGCACTCTGCCCCATCCCCCAGGAGTACAAAACCCCCCTAATCAATAGTAAAACAAAGATACAATAGAAGTTAATTGTTTCAAATGGTTATTTTAATGGGAGAGTTACCAATGTTTGTAGATAGTAACAATTTAAACTTAGTAAGACAACACAACTCTAAAAGTTCTAAACTGGGGAAAGTATCCCAGCATTGCATTCCTTTAGATGTATACCAGCCTCACACTGTTGTATGTCTGTCCTATAAGCAATCACATTTTCCAGGGCCAACTCCTTCACCTGTCCAGAAAAGTAAAAATATCCTTGGGTACTCTGCATTCCAGAGCTTTAGACTGTAGGGAACTACTGTGAATATGAGTTATATAGGCAAGGAAAAGAATTTTGATAACTATATGTGCTTGAATATCAAATTTTACAAGGTGATCTGAAACTTTTCCTCGGTCAAACAGGGCCTTTAGTGTCTGTTATTTGATTAATTTCTTAGCCTGAAAATATATGTAAGTACATTCTGGCATATTAATTCCAGTGGACTGAGGCAGAGGTGGGAGTTTCTTTAGGTGCTGCAGAGTTCCTGCAACACTCGTTTAGTTTAGAAACTCTGGTGTAGACCTATGTATCTCCTGATAACTTTTTCATATCCTTAAAATCATGGGGAGTGACTTCTTAACTAGGCTGTGAGAGAATCTGTTCAAAATCAATATTATTTTCAGACAGATATATTGAGCCACAGTTATCTACTAAACTGAACAGAAAAAGCATAATTTAATAATTTCATTATAAAATTTTGCTAAATAGCAAGACCCCAAAAACATTTATAAACTCACAACTATGTCTGGTCTCTTAAATAAGTTAAATACCTTTTATTCTTTTTTTTATAAATAGACGCACAAAGGC
Organism: Taeniopygia guttata; assembly: GCF_048771995.1. Classification (NCBI taxonomy): domain Eukaryota; kingdom Metazoa; phylum Chordata; class Aves; order Passeriformes; family Estrildidae; genus Taeniopygia; species Taeniopygia guttata. The sequence continues at coordinate 104,396,708 of NC_133024.1, read as the reverse complement.
AATAATTTTCATGTCCTACAAAAATATCTATGATTTGAAAGCACTTCCTGTTCTATACTGTATGCAAAGAACAAAAATCCTTTGAATATGTTTAAAAATATAAAGAGAAGATCCTCTTCCCACCAGGTAGTACTTATCTACATGGCTGTCACACAGGAGGAACAGAGTGCTTGGATTCTTATTCTTGCATAAGGGAATTCTCAAGTGTCTTGGCAAGAATCTTAGTTCCTGGATATTATTATCTACTCATATATGGATTCACTTCTCCCTTCCTCCTTTTTTTTTTTTTTTTTTTTCTTTCTCTTTTTTTTTTTTTTGGTTTTGTTTTTCAACACCCTCACACCATCCCTCCCCACCCCCCAGTGTCCACGCCCACTGCTTTAGAGTCAAGAAATCATTTAATCAAAATTGGTATATTCCTCTTTTAAAACAATGGGGATTAATAGGCCAGTGCCTTTTAAAGGAAAGCTGTTTGATCATAAATCAAGTTTACAGCTCATCTTATGTTTGACTTCTGAACTATCCTTGATAAATGGTTTGAAAAGAAATATGTGTCAAACTTGAAGTAAACTAAAGTTAAAAAAAAATAAAAAGGTGAAGCAACCAATTCTGAAGATTTATTTAAAATTAATATACAACTTCAGAAATACCAGTCAGCTGCAGACATATTGATCCTGCTCAGAGAAAAAGTGACTGAATTCACATTCCGTGTCTATCAGATTGGATGTACATTTAAAATATATTGAACAATTTTTCTTGTGGTAATGAAAGTGAGAGCCACCACAATCAGTCACCCTGCTGGAAACCAGCCAGAAGATAATATTTTCACATCAACCACTGACTTCCATGCTCCTCTTCCTACAGTGTTGCTTTAGCTTTAGATGAATGTGGTCACATGAGAGCTACATACACTTGCTCTGTGCAAAACATTTTCATTTGGAGAGACCAACTAACTGTTAGATTTTAATACATGCAATGAAGAAATCTTAATTCAACCTGTATATTAAAATAGCACTAATCTGGGCATCAAAATGGAGCTGTCTCAAAATGCACAAACTTAATAATAGAAAAATTATAATTCCAAAGATCTAGATTTATGTCTGGTTTATGAAGTGGTCTCAGATTTTCTCTTGAAAATAACTACAAAAGGTTTTCATTTCTTAGAGGAAGACAGGGTTTTGTGGAATTTTCTGAAAATCAGAAAGCCGGTTTATTGTCAGGACATTTCATTCCAGGCAAAAGTTCACAGGAATAGTTGCCTTACTTGTCCAGTCTGAGTTATATATATTTTAGAAAATTTCTGGTTCAAATGTTTTATTGAAGTAAAAATTACATTTTGAGGATGAAAATACTTCTGATCTCTCTAAGATTTGAGATAATACAATGAGATTAAACCTCTTATGTTTATGAACTTAGACTATTTTTAGAAAAAATGACTGACATGTCCCTGGAAGATATTGTAACTATATCACAGGATTAAATAAGGGGAAGAATTCATTGCTATGCAAAGGGAAAATATTCCTACACTTTGAAATCAAAGGACATCAGAGACATGGAGTTCTTTTCATGAAGTCTGTGCTGTTTCTTTGAATTACACCCAGAGTTCAAAAAGACTCTATCTCTTGGTTTGTGTTTAAAAACTTAAGAGACTTCCTTATTTCCATGTACTTTCTTGCTAATATTCTGAGTTTATGTTTCTTTTTCTCCTGCATTTGTTGTGCCAATTTTGTCATGGACAGATAATTGTGAAGACAAGGTACTTCTGTCAGGGAAGGGATATCTGAGGAGGATGTAGAGGAGGTCTGACTGACTATAAAGGTGAACAAATTGCGCACGGAATTTGTGCCTTCCCCACCCCTGGAAGTGTTCAAGAGCAGGCTGGATGGGGTCCTGATCTGGTGGAAGGTAAGCAACAGACCCAGCAACCTGGTTCAGTGGGAGTGACCCTGTCCATGGCAGAAGGACAGAAACCAGATGATGTCTGAAGTCCCAACCCAAACCATTCCACAATTCTGTGGCAGTGCTGCCTGCTCCACACACTCTCAGAGCTGTCCTGGGCCTGGCTGTGAAGTGCATGGGGTGCACTCACCCTTCCAACTACCTCATTGAACATTTACTCAAGCATTGCCACGGATGATTGTCTTATGCCAATGTCAGTGGAGAAGGTTTGAATCTAGAGTAAAACAATGGTTTTGGGTTTAGATTTGTTTGTTAAAGTGTCATGAGAGGTCTTTGAAAATAAAGCACTGTCATTGGAAAACCCTCAGTTATGAAAAGTTGACATCGATGGCTATATTCAGGAATCATAAGCAATTATAATAATAGAAGGAAAACTATAGCATTACAGTTGATAATTGCAGTGCCTTGAAAAGCTCCAATACTTTTATTTTTGGTATACTTTTATGTTTGGTTTCTTTGTTTTAATAGAAATGTCTGAAAAAGAAAATGCAGTAATGCAGTAGCAGTAGCCTACAGTAGATTTCAATAAAATTAATTATGTCCAGCCTGAAGCTGCAGTCATGAAACATTTATCTACACAGTCACTGTCCAGATAAATATTGATACTGAGAACTCTGAGATTCCTCACAGTAAATGTGAGCTGAGCAAAAAAAAAAAAAAAAAAAGTAGCGAAATGCAAGGATGCTATTTTTTCTTTCTTTCTCTATATAAAGTTATAGTCTTATGTATTCAGATCTATCAACAGAGACCTCAATATCTTTTAAAAGCTAAATATATGGTAAGGTCTTTCATAAGAAGGGAATTTTTTATACCTGCTTGAGACTTAACAATCTTAAATTTCTGCTCTCAGTTTTATTCAGATTAGTTTTCATTCACAAGGGCACCATTTAAAGTCACATATGCCATGAGTTGCACAGCAGCCCTGTAAGAATATTCTGCCTCACTGTGTGCATGCTGAATCAAGCAGTTCAAAATGAGGGCAGACACATATAAGGCCACTGAAGTTATCTGTGCAAAGCCATAGGCATATGACTATAAATGAGCTGTCTAATGTGACTTCATTTCCACTATGATTGACTGAAGATCAGCTTTTATCTTCTGAAATGTTCTCATAAATCTTGCATTGCAAGACAAAAATGTCTCTCAGTTTATGTCTTTCTCACTGTCTTCTCCTTACCACATATTAAAAACCCCCAAACCAACAAAACAACAATTCCCCACCCCTTCTGCTTTGGGCATATAAATGAATGGTTATATATATTACCATTATATATTATAATGGTTATAACCATATAATGGTTTTTATTTCTTACATCTAATAATGTCTTCTGATATTTTTCCCAAACTGGCCATAATCTTTAATTTTATCACTAACAATTAAAAAAAAAACAAAACACCTTTACAATTCTTTAATAGAATATCAGCCTTTCTTGAAAGAAAATACAGAAACAGCTAAATTTGTATTCAATAAAGAGGTTGCAAAAGTTTTCATGATGCTTACTGAGAAGAGACATTGCTAAAAGGAAATCTAAAAGATGGGAAGAATATTTCCAAGAAGCCTTTTAAAATGTTTTAAGCCTGTGAGTCCCCTGAGATTAACAACACACTAAATACTGGAGAAGAGCAAATGTAGCCAGATGTTGGGCTTTTCATTATCTGCTCATCTCTAATTGAATCTGATGTGACACTTGTGCTATCCCTATGACTTCAGAGGAGATGTTAGTTTTCTTCAACACACAGTGACATTTCCCAGACATCATCTCCATGGAAAAAGTACAAATAATCAAAAGGTTGCCATGGCAGATGTTAATGCAGTCTTGAAATACAAAAGAATGAAAGAGTATATGTAGTTCAACTACTGAGCGAAATATCAGCCTAACATCTTGAGAGGCTCTTGGTCTCTTTCTGTGTGGCAGGTTTGGGATTGATATATTGATCTTGTAAAAAAAATGGAAGAAATAAAGCAAAGCTTCAATTCAAAAATATTTTTTTAATTATAGTGACAGGATTCCCTGTCTCCCACAAAAACCCCAAACAAACAGAGACCCATAATAAGAAAGCCAAATATAAATATTAAAGTATTTAAAATATCCAAAATATTTTTTCTCTTTTTCCTGTACTTTCTCTACATTACACCACCGTTTTTGCAAAAATTGATTCCTAAAGTGAGATAATGCAAATGAGATTTCCTCTGTAGGTTAATGAAAAAGATGTCATGCTAAAGCCTGGTCTACCTACATGGTTTGTTAAATTTTTCCCTGCACTTGTGTCTTAGAGGTATCAGATCACTGGGAAAAAGCAGGTATCTTGTTGCTACAAAAAGTCAAGTTATATATTATCAGCACATATTTTGAAAATAAAATCTCTTGTTAGCAAAATAATTAAATTGTGTATCAAGGAGCATTTCCACCAGCAAATCCTCTGATGTTTCAGCTTAATAAAGCAGCTCAGCCACATGTCATTCAGTAGAAATGCAGTCAGAGCCTGTAAGGGAATTTCTCCCTGTATCTACATCTGCTCCTGTTTCTACATGTTAGCTCATGCCTTTGTTTAGAAGAATCTTTAGGGAAGTAGTGTGTTTATTACTCTTGTATAAGACTTGTGAAACAAATAGAAACACACAGAGTATTTTTAACAATGAGGCTACCTGAAAAGATGTCGTATTCGTGAAGTAAAACAGATTTGTATAAATAATAATGATTTAGGCAAACTTATTAGAAAAGCCAGAATAATAAATTATCATCAAGCAAGCATTCTGCAAAACACTATTAAAATTTCTCTGCCTATCATCCCAGATTCTAGGATGATTTATTCCAGGATGAATGAAAGATTCATCCTTCTCATATAGTTACCCATATCTGTTCTCATTCCTTTTATCTCTAGGTTAAAACACAGAAAATGTAGGGATGGAAGTATCATAAGGTTATAGCACCTGTAACTAGAATAAATACATATTTTTAACAATTACTCCATAATTCTTTCCAGATGACCCCAATAATATCTCATTTATACAGTCTGACTATTACCTACATTTTCTTGTTCAGACCTACCTTCACACTTGTCATTGAATTTAAGTAAGTATTTACCATTATTTCTTGCCCTTAATATTTTCACAATTGTTAAAATTTTCCCCTGAAATTTAGCAATAGTTTCCTCTATTTTTTTCTTTGGCCTATTATTTGTGTACTCTATCTAAGATTTAGAGTTCAAACCCAAGGAAATGGAGTGTGTTTTAGAATCACTTGAATCATAAAGAAACCTTAAAAAGACCTTTAAGGTCATCAAGTCCAACTGGTAATCCAGCACTGTGTAATCCAATAAACCATGTCCCCAGGTGTCACATCTACAGGTCTTTTAAATACCTCCTGTTCCAATGCCTGTTCTGTGGACCTCCTCCAGCACCTCAAAGTCTTTTGGTAGTAAGGGCCCAAAACTGGACACAGGATTTGAGGTGTGGTCTCACCAGTGCTGAGCACAGGGGGACAATCCCTGTCCTCTTCCTGCCACCACACCATTGCTGACCCAGGCCAGGTGCCATTGGCCCCCTGGGCACATCGGGCTCATGTCCAGCTGCTGTTGACCAGCATCTCCAGGTCTTTTCCCACCAGGAAGATTTTTCAGCCACAATTTAGAGTACCCCATTGAAGGTAACATCAGTAGAAGAGTGATATTAGGAAATGGATGGTAACACTGGGAAACTTGTTCCTGCCTCGCTTTTATTGTTTCTTCCTTTTTTGAAGTTAGGGCAGATAGTTCTTGGATATATGCTAACTCATGACCTTTGAAGACAAATTCTAGATACTCTATTTTTTTAATAATTAAATCTGATATAAATCTGCTGATAATGCTGACATTTCAAAGTAAGATTTCTCAGCCTCTGAGGAGGCCTTGTAAAGAGAAGAGGACCTTATGCACCCTGACCACTTCAAGTCTTCCAGTGAGCTGACATTTAAAGGCCTTGCAGTTAAAGATTTTATATATTTCATAGAGTTTTCTCTTTCAGGACTTGTATTCAACCTTTTAATTCTGTTGTTCTATTTAAAAATTATCTGATTTAAAAGATGACCTGCTCTCATTCTCTCTGTTCAGTTTCTGTCTTAGACCTGTAAGATTAGAACAATTATTTTGTTCTCCAAGTAATTTCAGCAATTTAGTCTTCTGAATCTGTCTTTGCTCTGATAGGAATTTGGACATACTGTAATTTCTTGTGACCTAAAAACTGAAAAAAAAAACCACTTTCATGAACAATAAGAAGACTTTTTATTTCCTTTTTGTACTTCTCATTGAGTGCACATGTTTTTTTCTCTCTTCTCAGGCAGCTTTTTTTGATCTACTCCATTGAGACAAGGGTTTTGTTTCTAACCTGAGAGATTTTGGACTTTAAGAAAGCAAATATCACTCCTAATCTTCAAGAAAGGCTCGAAGGAGCATCTTGGCAGTGTAAGCTGGCCAGCCTTTCCTTGATCCCTAAGAAGATGATGGAACATACAGTCCTGAAAACCATTACCAAGATTATTAAGAACGAGATGATGATTGAGAATAGTCAGCATGGATTTACAGAAGTAAAATTGTGCATAACCCACCTGATAGCCTTCAGTGATGAGATGATGGGCTCAGTAGACCTGCAGACAGCAGCAGATGCTGTTTATCTTGACCTAAGAAAGGCTTGAAAGGCTTTTGTCTCACTGACAAACTCAATGGATTTTGTTTGTGGATAGGGAGATGGGTTGACAGCTGAGTGAACTGCTGGACTAAGAGGGTTGCAATGAGCAGCACAGAGCTTTTGGGGCAGCCTGTACCACTAGGGTCAGTGCTGGTGCAGCACTTCTTTAGTGATCTGGATAATGGAACACAAAACTGGGAAGAGTGGTCGATGACCAGCAGGGCTGCTGCCACTCAGGTTGACCTTGACAGGCTGGAGAAATGGTCTGACTCTGACAGGAACCTCATGAATTACAAGGTGAATTACCAAGTCCTGTCCCAGGGGAGCAATAATCCCAAATTTTAATATAGGCCTGGAGCCAAGCAGCTGAAAATCAGATTGTCATGGAAGGACCTTGGATTCATAGAACACAAGTTAGCCGTGAGCCAGCACTGAGTTCTTGCAGCAGTGAAGAGCAGCACCCTGGGCTGCATCAAGCAGAGCATAGCCAACAGGTTGAGGTGATCCTTCCCCTTTTCTCAGCTGTGATGAGACATGTCTGGAGTGTTGGCCTGGCCCTGGACTCTCCCACACAAGAGAGATATCGACGTACTGGGATCAGGGTACTGAAGGGCCGCAGCGATGACTAAGGGATGGGAACATTTCAGACAAGGAGAGACCAAGAGAGCTGAGACTGCTTAGCCTGAAGAAGAGTTCCCTCAAAGGGATTTTGTCCATGTCTGAAAAACCATGATGACTAAAGTCAATATAACAGAATCATACTTTTCTCAGGGTAAGAGACAGGATAAGAGGCAATGGCACAGGGAAAAAAAAAAAAAAAAAACAAAAAAAAAAACCCACAGGAAATTCCACTTAAACAGAAGAAAAATATTGTTCACTTCATAGGTGGTGACCCACAGGAACAGGTTGCCCAGAGGTACTTTTTTTGTCTCCATTGCTGGAGATTTAAAACCCACCTGGACATAGCCCTGAGCAGCCTGCCTTCTCTGTCCCTCTTCTGAGCAGATGATTGGAACAAAATATCTCTAGCAGGTCTCCACTTGTCATATAATTTTTAGCAAATATTTGTTCTGTGTAATCAGGTTTATAAAGCCTGGATAGTTCCCTGGGTACCCTGAGTACTCAATGTCTGTGCAGCAGGTGAAATGAAGGATGTGCCATGCAAATTGCACTGTAGAGCTCCAAAATTGATCATACAGATGTTGTGCCTGCTTCTATATTGTGTGTACAGACCCTTCCATTATATCAGCAGACACCCTGGCACAGAGGACTTCAGGTCTGCATTATCTGTATACAGGTCTTGTCTGAAGTCTCAGCTGTGCAGTTTTTGTTTTCATACTTTTCTGGTTCTCAACATGGTAGGAAATCAAGGTCTAGCACAGAACATGAAAACCAAAAAAAAAGTTACATAGTCCATGTAAGGAGAGGGAGAGGAGAGAAGGAGAACATGCCTGAGAACAATAATATCTGACACATATTGTCCATTTAATGTGCCAAGCTTTAAATAAAGCTCTGTCTACAAACTCAGTATGGCAGATGTTATATTAGCACATATCATACGGTTACTTGGCAACAAACAGAGATTAGACATCATAAACATTTGGTCTGCAGAAATGTTACCAGAGCTGGTGATTGCACAACCATATTTAATGCTTGGTGCATAAAAATATCCACCCTAGTTGTGTATATACTAACTGTGTGTAAAGCAAACTCCAAACTTTTTCAGCAAATGGCCTAGTTTAATATGCTAGAATTTTTAAAAATATTTCAGGCTTTGTCCACAAGGCACTATTCAGTGTCACACTGAGGATTCCCATTAGAAAGGACATATAAGGACACAGTCTGTGCTAAAATACTATATTTCAGAAGTTCAGTAATGTGTGCTGGTGAGCAAGGAAAGGGTGCACTGCTAACAAATCCATGCTGCTTCTAGTGTTTGAGCTCCATGCCACTGCACAGTACTTACTACAGCATATCACCAGGGATTCAGGAGCCTTCATCCAGTTTCCAAAAATGATGTAGATACTTAGGAGCCCAACTTTCATGTCAGTCCTCAAAAACTTGTTATAGATCCCCTTTGTTTATTTCCTATGCTTTTGTAAATCCTATTTGGTGCCATAATCTTTGTGCAAGTCTAGGAGCAGGAATTCAAATCCCCATAAAACAAGTGACTTGACTGTAAAGTTTTTTTTTGAAAATGCAATTTTCTAGCAAGTTAAACTCTTTCCAAATGGATAAAAAATCTGGAATGCAGAGTCTGTGTAGAAAGTAGCACCACAACCCATTTTGCATACAAATACTCTTGGCTTCTGTTTATATGTCTGACTTTTCTCTGAATGTCCAAGGTACATTACATGCCATGCTAGAAAAGAGAAAATTATCTGTCACCTCAAATACAAGACAACAAAATACACTAAACTTGTATGGAACCTTAAAATGTACATGTGTAGCACTCCTATAAGAAATGAAGTTGTTTTTACAAGGAACTAGAGAAAGAAAAATATCAAATCAGAAGTGAATCAATTTTTGCAGATGACAAATAAAAATTACAGAGAGAATAGGAAAACTTTGTTTCCATGAGAAAATACTCATATGGATTGAGGGATTGTTCCTCAGAAATATTTAATCCTTGTGTTCCATTTTGATAGCAAAGAACAAATTTTCTTTCCACAAACAGTTGTGTGTAGTAGCTATTACATTACATGGCTCTGGGTCTTTTAGGGAGAGAAAAAGGCAAGTAAAAGTTATTACCCAGCAGTAATAGCCATATCTTTTCTATGTAGTGCACTGACTGGGAATAGTCTGTCCAAAAGTATGACATCTCCATTTAATACTTTTAAATTCTTAGTAACAAAAACAGTCCTATTAATATTTAGGCAATAACGATTAGTACACAAGGCCTCCACAGACAAGACAGGAAGCTACTGTATCAGAAGAAGAAAAAAAGATCTCCTAAATCAAATGAACAACAGATGATACCTTCTGCTCCTCCATGACATTCATAGAGCCATGCTGGGTTGGAAGGAATCTCTCAGATTATCAGTTTCTGCCACCCCTTCGACACAGGCACAGACACCTTCCACTAGACCAAGTTGCTCAGAGCCACATCCAACTTGACTTTGAGCACTTCTAGGAACAGGACATCCACAACTTCTCTAGGCAGCCTGCTCCAGTGTCTTACCACCTCAGCAAACATAACAAGGTCTATATTTTAATTACTAAAATATGCGGATGGATTTTCACGATTAGATGGATCTTCAGAGTCTCTGGATATCACATTACCATTGCACCCCACAGATATCTGGCATTTAGGAAAACTAGACAGACTTGTATTATGTGTAAAGAGTCAAAAGACTTGTCAAAATCATAACAAAAGTTCTAACATTTCCTTTCTGACTGAGTTACACCTCTGCTATATATAGTTGCAATATTTGTTATTATCTTCCATGTAACCACTTCCAGAGAGAGGGGATAAAGAAATTATTGCCTCTGTCAGAGGTTTAATTTGCCTGTAACATTTGTTAGTGGCACACATGGAATATGTCTCTGGTATTGCATCATACACAATGCAGGGAAGATGTCATAGCTGTTACTATTACAAATGGGTTTCACCAGACACACTGAAAGTAGCAGATCAGTGGAGCAAAATTAATAACTACAATATTAAAAAAAAAAAAACAAACAAACTAAAAAAGGTAACTATTCCTTTTTTTTATTATTATTTTTTAGCACTTTGAGAAATGCCATATTTATGGTGTTCTTCTCTGCTTTCTTCCCTTCTGTTCAGTTTTCCTTTTTGTCTAATAAATTCAGGTAAATCTCACTGTAGTTGTTTAATTACGGCTATTAAATTAGTTGTAATTAAATTAAGTGCAACTAATTTAATTACTGGGGTTGATTACTGGGGAACATGCAGTAAAAGATGATGTAACAGAGAATGGTACATCAGCTAAGATGGTGGCAAGCTTAGTAGGCTCTAGGACATCAACTTAAATTAGTCATTGAGTGAAATAATCACAGATTGCTAATGTAGAGCCCACCATAATGGAGGTTTAAAATAATGAAAAAGCACTCCAAAAAAAAGGAAACTCGAGGGTACCTTCTGCATTAGAACTATGCATCGTGTGGTCAGAGCTAAAAATTAAGAGAAAGGAAAGAAAATAACTCCCAGATTCACTTTGCATAAGGAAGAGTGAAGGAAAACATGACAACATCACACATTTCTAGTGAAATTATCTGCTTGATGTATAAGTGCAACTTGCAGCACTTGGTGCTTTTCCCCCTATTATTGCTTCACTACTTATTCTGATAGAAGTGAATTTATCAAGTGTTGGTGGTGTCCCAAACCAATTCCATATGTATGTCTTCATCCTTCATGCATATTTCAAAAATCTTTATCAATATGCTACAGGTTAAATATTCTTCATCCAGACTTGTGATAAATTTGAACTTAATATATTTTACTTATGACAGCAACAGAAATATAAATAATTAAAATAATAAAAATTGTGCGGAGCCAGATACATTTTTCTGGGATTTCTTTCTGAGAGTAGAATTGACTTTAAAATACCAGGTAGATTGAAACTATCAGAAATCAAGCAAGAAATTTAAAGAAGTTTTGGTGTGGAAGAACTCTGGAGCCATGACATAGTCAAATTCCAGGGGAAAGCCTCATACTAGGAAGCAAATTTGGAAGGCAAAAGTAGTCTCAGTGAATGCATGTTTCTATGTTTCTTGATATATTCACATCTTTTTTGCCCATACTTTCTTATTTTTTAAAGGAAAAGGCAGGAAAGGAGAAGATTTACCCTTGGTACATATTTCAAACCAAACTAAACCATATTCACCAGAGAACAAAAAAAAAAAAAAAAAAAAAAAAAAAACCCAAAAAAAAAAAAAAGAAAACAAACAATGGAAGGAAAAGCAAAAAAAAAAACTTAAAGAGCATATAGAAAATCATGATAGAAAATTTTCACGTGTAATGTTGAACAGATTTCAAAAAACATATTTCATAAACAAATATTGTAAAGATACTAAAAGCAGACTGCATGAAATAAATATTTTTGAAAAGATTCACTAAGAAATTTTAAATTTTTCAATACCAGGAGCCTTATTAAAATATGAATCAGAACACCTCATCGACATGTGGACATTTCAAAGAGAGTTTCTAAGAACTGCAACCTGGAGGTCATCTAGTCCAAAATACCTGCTCAAAACAAGGCAAAATTACCAGCTCCTGTTCTAGAAACCTTCAACAAAATTTTTTGTGATATTAATACATTTTAATATTCCTTTTCATCTTGCTTATTTTCTTTGACAAATATGTTTTGGATGAAGAAAGGAGTCTGCTTAGTTCCTATCCACTTCTGCTTTGCCCATCAGAGAACAGCCTCATGCTGGAGTTCTGACATAGGAACTCACAAGAGTGTGAAACTCTTCCAAACTCTTCTGAAACAGGTTTTTCACTGCTAAACTTTTTGCAAAGAAAATAAGGGCCAAGTTCTCTGCCAAGTGTTGTCATTTTTTGAAAAAACAGACTTACTAAAAGCTGCCTGCAAGTGATAGCCAACTTATTAATAGCTGAGCATTGGCAGCAGACATAGGAACATTTAAAATATGTTTTTAATCTCAAGAATTATTTCATACTATAGATTTTATTTTATTAATCAGACTTAGAAAATGTTACTTTGATATTAAGAACAATTGGATATTCTGAAATAATTTCTATGCATGCTAGTATTTTTATTACTGTAAATGTACCTTAAGATGCACTTAATAAAATGATTTTTACCTCCTTAATAAGTATTGTACTCTTGTACTCTTCTGTATAAACTGTTGTCTGTATAGTCTGCAGATATGTTTTAGCTTCTGCATTTCCCATTCTTCCCAGATGTTTAAGTAGGTTTAATGTGCATTTCTTGTTGTGTTTTGCAAATGGAAAAAGACAGGAATTCAATATGGAAAAGACAGATGGATGGCTATATACTTATTTCAAAATGAGTAAGAAATTTTTGATGGTCAGATGGGGTTAACAATGACAATGTCACATTTCTGTAACTCTGGGATGGCTAAAAGTTGGAACAGTAAGCAGAGATATAAACACTGTTCTCTAAGAAAATAGAACATTCATGGAAATATAATAAACTGTCTATTATCTTCTGCCTATAAGCAGAAAAAAGTGCTGGTTTTGAGAAAATTATAATCCGCAAAACCCACACTGTCCTTCCTCTGTTAACAATTATTTTGTTCTCAATAAAGTATTAAACTAATTTTTCTAATAAAGGAATGTCTCAAATTATGATTTTTTCTTAAAAAATTTTCCTCTTGCTCAGCACTTTTGTCCATATTTTGCATTCAGTCATTGAACTTCTCAGCAGAAATAATTTCCACAGATTTTTAACTTGTATTTGTATTCAGGACCCCCAGCTCTTCAGAGATGTAGATGGCTTGCACTAAAATCATGAGGAGTGTTCACAACCCCACAGGTTTAGAGAGAGCAAGCTCTGCCTCTGGGCCAGTTGCTCCAATCTGAGACCAGTCTCACAATGTGCCAGCTGGTGCAAAGCCAGTAGTCTGTGCTTCTGTTTTGTCTGTAGTCAACAGGTACACTAAGCATACTAATTCATCATCATGGAGCTCCTCTGAAGTTGGTTATTTCACTAGGAATAGAAGTAGCTTTTTTTAAAATTTTATTTGGTAGGCACCAATGGCTTAGATATTTTGAAAAAAAAATCCTTGCATAATAATTGAAAAAAAAAAAAGACTTAATTCTATACTGGAATGAACAAAAACCATCAAAAGATCCCTGTTTCCCCAAATTGTGAACAACACAGGATATAAAACTTAAAGGAAAAAAAAGCTCAGAGTGTGGAAAGTGAGAATATAGGAAACACTTTTTAAGTTTTATCCACAATTTTTTGTATCTTTTCAGTCAAGTAATTAACATGACTAAGTACAGTTTTCCCATCTGATTTAATTAGCTGTAATCATACCAAACTATTGTAAGTTGAGCATTCAAGATATATGACACATCTTTTTAAATACGTGTACACTTATTGTGAAAATGAATGTAATAGTAGCACTCACTAGCCCAAGGCAATTACAATTACAAGAAGTGCTAGTTTAGTAAAAGGTCACAATCTGATGTCTTGCATTTGCCTGAAATAGCCTTGTCACTCCACAAATTCTAATAGTGAAAGCATATTTTCAACAACCATGATTTATTAATTTAACTTTAGAACTGATTCCCTGTTCTTCTGAATATTTTAATAACGAAAATTTAAAATATATATTCTTGACAGAAATGATGGATTAAACTATTAAACTGCTTTTTATTTTTTTATACAAGCATTTTATACATTAACCTATAGGCATATTGCTGAATAAAGTATGCCAGTTTTATGAAACGCCAATGCTCTGACCATGATAATTCCTTAATGCTGTGTGATTCACTAAGAACTTTTTTAATGACCCTTTCCAAATTACATTAATCCTCAAGTTCTCCTTCCCACAGTCTCCTGATTAATTCACTTGCATTTTGCTGGAGGCAGCATGCAAAGCCTGTGCCTTCAGCTGGATGGCTGGGGAAGATGCTTTTGGTAAAGTTCACATCGCATCAATCAAGGATGAGTGTTCTTCCTCTCTCTGGCCACTTTGTGTCAGTGACCTGGTTCCTGAAGCCACAACTCTTTTCCAGAAACCCTTTTCTTTACTCTTTTTCTTACCCTTTTTCTTACCTGCACTGCAACACACTAGAGCTGCAGAGAATGCAATGAAATAGGCACTGTAACTTTTGCTGCTGGCAATTCACCAAACAGTATTTGGGGAAAGGGAGGGAAATAGTATAGAAATGAAGAGAAATCTTAGAATAGATTTTTAGTAAAATGAATACTTTTTGAAAATCCTATGTCTCAAGAAGGAAATGGAGTGACAATGAAGATTAAGCCAGCTCTTTTTTGAGAAGTATGTAGAAAATGAAAATGCAAAACGCTCCTGGTTCATATACTGAATTAACTACAAAAACCCTACAAAACCTACAAAATATGCAAAATCTACTTGTGATGGGAAAAAAGAAGAAAAAAAGAAGAATGTATTATGGAATTAATAATGTATCCATGATAAAGAATGGCTAATTGGGACAGATTTTTCCAACTCTGTAGTAACCATCAAGTTTCTTAGGAGACAGTTGCATTTCTTGTTTTTCTTTCCTTTTGATTTATTAATAAAAAGCCAAATTATACATATAACGTAAAGATTATAAGCTGCTAGCAAAAAAATGCTGTGTTGTAGGTGTGTATGGTAAAAGTATGTTTCTCTCTTGGTGACTACATGTAGAGGTGAAATATAAAAAGTGCTGTCTTTAAACTAGGTATTTTGCACCAAAACACTGTATGGGTATTCAGAATGACAAAGTGTCCTAACAAATAAGCAGAAGAGAAAAAAGAGAATACAATTAGAGAATTTACAAATCAAATTAGAAAATCCACAATTTACTGAATTATAATTCTATTACCTTGAATAATTGGTCTCAGACAGTGACCAGTGTCATTGTTTTATCTGCTTCACCTCTTACTTCATCTTTCTTTCCAGACACATAATGAATATATTGAGCACTACCTGCTTTCCTATGAAATCCTGTATCCTTTGTTTTTATGAAAACACACAGGCTTCATTTTCATTTGGGAAAACAATTCATTACTATCTGAAACACCTCTCTAGCTTGAAATTTATATATATTTAGCATTTAACACATAAAATTATTTATCTTGTGAACCAGCCAAACAGCAAAATATATTAAACCCGACAATTTAAAGTTTCCCAGTTATTGACCAAATATGTCCCCTAGGAATTTTCACACAAAGTTATAAGCTTTTTCAGCAGCAAAATTAAACTGGAGTTTTGTTTACACTTATGTTTTCTGAAACAGGACCAAGTTGCCATTAAACTAATATAAGTATCTAGTTTTCTTTATGATTGAACTATTTATTGATTCACAGGCAGACACATTGCAACTAATAATAGCCTTCTACCTCCCTCTATACTTTCCTCCAAATAAAATTATAATCAGGAAAATTATTCAGTCTTCTTATAAAAATTGGCAATGACATCTGAATGCATTATTACTTCCACAAAAAAAAAAAAATCAGCTTTTCCCACAACATATATTTTTCTGTATAAGAATCGATAATCTCTGTTTTATCTTAAAAAATAGACTCAGTTAATGCATGATTTAAAAAACCTTATTTGTATTTTGAAATTATTTATCTTGTTTAGACACCTGGGAAAAACAGTGATTGGTGTCAATGCATTTCTCATTCATAAATGTGTGTAGCAAATATTATAGGGCTGTGTAAGCAAGAGCAAGTTCATTAGCAATACAGGAACATCAGAAAAAAACTACATCAAGTAAGTTATTTATTTAAATTCTTCATGTGATACTTGAAGATCTAGTTTCATCTGGAATTACTGCAAGGGGAACTAGGCAAAACTTTATTTATTTGAATTAAAACTAGTTGCAGTCTGTTTATATTTGCAACCTTTCCTTAGACATATATACTTTATTGGGCAAACAGTCACAAAAAAATATCTTAAGCTTGCATGTTTGCTTACTCTTTCAAGTTAAGCAGCAGTTGAAGATGTGATTTCTCTAATTTCCTGAGGCAATTAATCTAAGCACGAAGAAATTCTCTCCAAATAAATTTTTGGTACAACGAATATTATCAGATTAACCTCTCCTTCTAAGTAGACAGGTTACAATATTGAACATGAAGTTTCTTTTTTTCTGTTGCTCAGAGAAGAGAGACAAAACTTCCACTTATGACTTTTGTCTTTTCTTCTTGAAGGAGGGAAAAAAAAAGACAAAATTCTCCTGACTAATAATGCTGTCTCTTTCACTGAAATGCAAAAGCTTATTGGTGCTTTTTGTCGGTATTAAAACTTTGAACTTAATTTCAGAGGTATTATGAATAGAAATGTCAAATGCAAATGTAAAAGTAAGTAAGAGCAAAAAAACAACAAGACAACAAACAAAGGAGATCAAAATCCTGAAGCACTTTCTGTTCCACATAAAACCCAATTCCATATAAACATTGATATTCACAGCAATGGCAGTGATGGAAAATGTCACCAGCACATCCACAAAAAATTCTTGGGGCACTTAGCTGTAGATACTTTCATCTGCTTAGTAATAACCAAGTGGTTGTATAAGGGAAAGGACTTGTGAATTGTTAACATCAGCAACTATCTCTACCTGGTGTGCAGCAAGTGTGTTGGGAACACACTTGGGAAGGTGTTTTCAGGTTTTTTAAATTTTATAGATTATTAAAAACCAGAAAAATATATTTTAAACCCAAAATATATTAAGTAGACTTCAGGAGACCTGTTACTTGAATGTAAGCCCCTTTTTCTTTAAAATGACCCTATCTGAGGTTAGAACATGAATGATACTTCAGAACAAACCAAACCCAACTCAACCCAACCCAACCAAACCCAACTCAACCCAACCCAACCCAACCCAACCCAACCCAACCCAACCCAACCCAACCAAACCAAACCAAACCAAACCAAACCAAACCAAACCAAACCAAACCAAACCAAACCAATAATTTTAGTACCTGTTCTGATAGCACACTTTCACTGGAGTGGTTGGGAAATCATAGTAAAGAGATGTAGAACACACACAACAGCTTTTTAATCAATCTTCCTTTAATTCATTTTGAGGGAGGGTTATCACAAATAGGTCACTGGCTGGTTCTGAAAGATGGTCAAATATGAATTCTAATACATGGTTTTCTACTATAAGCCACAGGTCTTTAAATGCAGTCACTATAGACAGGAACTCTCTGTCAGAAGGCTTAACAGGAATCTATAAAGATTTTTCCACTGCACGGTATATGTGATCATATGTATATGTAGACAGGTGTGTATTCAAAAACACATTTAGAAAGGCAGTTTCCTGCAACTTAACAAACCCATTTTCTGAAGAACTGAGGACCAGAGAGATTTTTGAGTATTGCAACCACTGTGGATTAAGTCCCAAACAAGGGCTATGCTAACCTCCTAAGCTCGTGAAAGGCACAAAGCAAATTTTTAAAATGCAATTTTTTCCCCCAAAGAAGATTACAGAATTAAGGCTGGAATAAAAGACTGCTTCATCATGTTTCTTTACAAGTTTTCCTCTCTGAGTCACCAGCCCATGAAATAAATATGCTCCTAAAGAGTTCTTTAAGAAGAAAACAAAGAACTTTTTCTCTCTTGTAATTCTCAAATAATATATGAAATGAATCACAAATAAGCAAAGCAACAAATGGAGTCACGCCTCTACCAGCCTGAAATCAAAAATGCTGAAAGTATTATGTGTCCTGATTTATCACAGTGAACTTCCTCAGGAATCTGAAAAAGGTCATTCAAATATTAAATAACCCACTATTTCACTCAGCTAAAAGCACACGGTAGCTCTATGCCATAATCCTAAAATGGCATCTCAGTTGCCGAGTGCTCCTGATGTGTGCAGATGCAGCTTAAGGTAAAGTGATGACAAATTTTCTTCTCTACTGCCTGAGCTACAACTAACTGTTATGAGAATGTCAGTGGTTAAAAACCTGACTAGAATACTTTTGACATTTAAATGTGGGGAGTTATTTGCAATTGAGAACTAGTAACTCTTAGGCTGAGGTGCACCTTGCTCCCCCAAGCCCAGGAGAGTAAAGCCTCTAAAGCAGCAATCCCTTACAGAGTTTACTCCCCACAAACTGCCCCCAGTCACCCTGTATAAACAGCAATTAAACATGCTCTGGGCTAAGGCAGCTTGTTCCAAGTTTTATAGGATTACCATATTTATAAATGACAATGGATGTCTGGGGGCAGGAGCTGTACCCTGGTGTCCAGCCTGAGTCCCACTGCCCTTTCTGGCCAGGGGCTGCACATGGGTGTGTGAAAGCATCAGCTCCTTTCCAGCTTTCAGCAGGTCTGCCTGAAGGTGCCAGCCATACATCCTGAAGTGTCCTGTTGACAAGGCTGCATTGCTAGTTCCTATCTTAGATGGAAGACTATTTTCTTATCACATTCACACAATATCAAACTTTAGAAGGTTACACTGACGAGGGTATATTTAACTTGATGGGATGTTCTTCAGATCATTACATCCTCATCAAAAAGCCAGGAAAAATTATACTGTCATTTGCTCATCAACAGGTTGGGATAAAAACAATAGCAAATATCTTGATTTTAACTTTGCTGCTTTCAAATTTGCTGCCACATACTACATGGAGATCACATTCATTTAATCGGCTAATTAGTTGCAAGCAACCTCTGATCTTCGCTAAAGATCAAAAATACATTTTTTAATGAAATCTCTCTTGAATACAGCTTTTTGGACAGATTCAGAATATCTAAAAGAAGAGCATTGTGTTTTTATTAAGTTTACCATGGAGACTGAATTTATGCACTTGTAACACTACTATGACCTATATTAAAGACAAACTGATAGCCATTGCCATGGTAACCAAAGAGATTCAGAGATCTTATAAGAGTTTTCATGTGAGAATTTAAAAATAGCAACTCTACTTTCCTCTTTATTCCAAAAAGTCAATCAGCTCTAAGTAAACAATTATTTTATATACCCACATATATTTATAAATATAGAAAGAACATGAAAGTGTCTTGCAAAATTAATTACATCCATATGCGTAATACTAAAAAGTAGGTAGCTAGGTAAATTCTTCTCTGCAAGAAATCTATATTTTGCAATAAAATTAGAAAATTTATTCTCTCAGTCCAATAGGAAGGTATTTATAATTAACTCAAAGACATCTCCCACCATTCAAGTAGTTAATAACACATACATCATACATGACTTAAATGATTGTACTGTTTGTCAGCAATTATATCAGCAGTTGTCTTTGTGAGTTTGTTTGTTTGTTTGTTTGTTTGTTTGTTTGTGTTTTTGTTTTTGTTTTTTAATCACAAATCATTTAGGCACTCAGTACCAAACCAGATTGGATGAAGATGTATGTCTTTGCTGCAAACATTTGGATTCCCATCACTTCGCTGCTTAATGTGACACCAGTTGCGAAGAAGAAAATTTCAATAATTTGATGTAAAGTTGGTTAGCTCTATAAATCATGAAATTCATTATTTAACATTTCATCTTGAAGCAACTTCAGACTGTCAGTTACGATAAATAAAGGAATAGACTGGTTCCAGCCTCTATTTAACTTCAGACAAAGCCATAAATGTCTTTTCAAAAATTAATTCCTCCTCCATATGCTGTTCTAATATATATTCTGGAATTCACAAATTTTATAATCTTTTTTATAAAATTAGCAAAGGAACGCATATTATTTATAAATCCAGGTATTTTTTGCTAAAACTAACCTTGTATTTGTTATCTATCATACTTACAGATGTAATAATATACCTCCCAAAAAGTATCTGGAA
The DNA here is from genome assembly GCF_048771995.1 of Taeniopygia guttata. Taxonomy (NCBI): domain Eukaryota; kingdom Metazoa; phylum Chordata; class Aves; order Passeriformes; family Estrildidae; genus Taeniopygia; species Taeniopygia guttata. The sequence goes on along the minus strand of NC_133024.1, from coordinate 104,376,649 downwards.
TGTATTTTATGCACTATATTTATATCCCATGTAATATTATCTATACCTACAAGTATATAGTCTTAAATGGGATATATTAAATTTCAATATTATAAGCATCAAAGCATAATAATTTATGGTAAAGCCCAAATGAATACATTCAATAAAATTTCAGTGCCATGCAGTGGCTACAGATTATCTTGTCAACTACCCATTAAATGCTAAGTTATTATGCATAGGTAAGCAAGCTGAATTGAAAAACTTGTGGAAGTTCCCTTGAATGGCAACACAATGTTCCAAATACTTGAATAAAATTTAAAAATAATTCTTCATATTTTTGGGTTTTCCCCATTGCACTGCTTGTTCCAGTACAGTGAAAAGTTAGGGGAAAATTCATCAAGTATTTCCACAGTTATGATGTAAAAGTGATGGTTTAGACTAAGAGCCAATAAATATTCAACATCCAAAAAATATTTTAGATTTCTATTGACTTGGAATGATATCTGAACTCTGTGAAAAGCACCATAGTGGTGTCTTCTATACACACAATGACTTATAGTATGAAGATGAGTACAGACACCTTTTTTTCCAAAATCAACAGTGTTAAAAGTGTTGATAAAGGTAAAAATCATTTAAAAACTCTGTTCCTGTACATACTTCATGCAGGTTAAAAATAAGAGCTGTTTCATTGATGTGGGTTTGATGACTTTTCATATAAGCAGTTGAACACTCATGCTCTAGAATGATGTGGTGAAAAGTGCAATGAAATGCTGAAGTATTAAGAAATTATGAGTCATTTAAAGAGTAATAGGCTAAAGTCACATCATATGTGGCAATTATATCTAGAGATTTCCTGCATTTTGCTTATAAAAACTATTACTGCATAACATCAGGAGTCTAATAAATAGGCTCCTTGTGTATTCATTAACTATCATATATGGAAGTAGAAATGAGAAGCTTTTAAAAACCTGATTGTCTATCATTTTCGTTAGAAATCAAGAGAGATTTCTCTCCATAGTAGTCATCAGTTTGTGGCCTCATGGCCCCTCAGTAAAAGTCCCCCAGTTACCAAATCATGATTGCCAAAGAAACCCTGGTCCACCTTAGAATACATTTTTTTTCTTCTAAACTTGCCTCATCCATTTGTCTTGTATGCATCTGTGCAAGAAGGGTCAGTGCTTAACATGGACACTCAATCATGGTGTCAGTGCTTAGGGACTATTTTTAGGTGTAGGAACCTGAACCAGCTGCTCAAATCAGCTATAGTCTGGACAGAACTGTCAATGCAAAGCCCATAGTTAGGAAGGTGCCTTCTTCTCAACACCTCTGCTAACTGAAATGAAACCTGGTCCCTAAGAGTCCTTCTTTCTCAGGTCATTCAAATTATGGGAACACAATCCATACAGGCAGGCTAACAAAGATACACGTGAAAGATGGTTAACAAAAACACTTCCCTTTAATTTGGGGAAGTGTTACAAATGCACAAACAAAAGATAACTTCTTTTCAGAAATGGCTGGACCCAAGTAAAGTACTAAACATTCATTTTAAAAATAGGAGGAGTTATCAGAGTATACATTCTGAAGTAGATATATACTTGTGCTGAGAAGCAAAATACCCCTGAATGGCTCAACACACTCTCAATATGTTCATGTGCTATTGCTCTTTGTAAGTACTATACTAATTACCTAATGATTCTGAAGTATATTTAAGTGCTATAAAAGAGCCAATTACTACCATAGTTGTATTATTATGTTATAGGACACTTAAAATACACATGTATACATGTTTTCCACTCTTTAAAATTATTTAGTGGGTTTATTTTCTGATTTGCAATAGGAATTGAAAGTTGATGTCCCTCTGAACACCTGTGAACCCAGTTCAGTTCACAAACCTAATGATGCTTTTCCCAGGATATTTGTTTAATTAGTTTGTTGTAACAGACATATTTGAATGGTAGTGATATACTTCTCTACTATGTGCTCTACAGGGCTGAAATTACTACTACATTTGAAATTTTATTTGATAATAATGCTTATAATAAGAGCACAGATTCATAGTCAGACCTATTTGCAGAGAAATACATTCAGTAAGTAATATCATGTCTAACAAGTGATTATAGACGAGATAAAAGAGTACACCTGATTCTAAATTCAGTCCTGCTAGAAGCAGATTTCACACATGATCCAATCATCATAAAACAGGAGTTATTAATTATTTTTTGCTATAACTTTCAATGCAATCAATGTCAGTTCACTGGCATCTTTTAGAAAAAATATCACTGCTATTACAATCCTGAAAGTGTGACACCATCTTTGACCACATGATTTGTGGTATCTGAACTAAGACACACATACTGAAATATTTGAAAGATCAATGTTTTGCATTTATTGGGATGCTACTGTCAGAGTTGTCTAACGCAGGTGAAGGCAGAGGACTGTGTGTGACTGGCAGAGTGTACAAAGATGTGTTTGTATGCAAGCTTTTGTCCAACCCAAAAGAAAAAGGATGTTGTTTGACTGCCATGACAGGCACCAAACAGTTGTAATCAATAAAGTTCCTGTCACTGTGGGACTTTCTGTGTAGAGATCAAGCTATATAAATATCCCAGATTCCCCCACCAAACCAAAATTTACTTTTACTATATTTTTTTTAATTTTAGCCCTATTTTGAAACTAGTTCTACTCATGAGCATTGCCCTCAGAGTTCGTCTGAACCACATTCGTGTTAGAAACCTGAATCCTATTTTTAGACTATTATGAAGGTTATCAATCCACATTTACTGCTATGACAAATTAATATTTTGTTTCTTACTGCTTACAGAGACAGGAGTTTGTGTCATGAACCATGTATTGTGTTGGTTAAAAGCCTATAAATTGTCAGTTTGTGTCTCATAGAGGCGTACCAAATTTTTAATAAATCAGATAAAGTATTTTTAAATTGCAGTATTTCTCTTGTGGAAATTTTATAGAAAACAACCCAGTAATTTCTAAGTTGCATTTCTGGCTGTCTGGTGCTTTTGCTGCTTCACTTGGATTGGAGCTATTGATTCCAAATGTGAAATTACAGAGTCTGGAGACACAGGATAGCTACTTGTGACATTCATCACAAGACAGGTATTTCAGCAGTACCAGTGTCCCCTTGGCTGTTCATGGGTGACAGCTGTTCTTGCGTGAATGTAACTCTGCAAGATCATTAGAAAAGTAACAGAAGAAAATCTATGCAGCAATTTCACTGATAGAAGGAATGATAGCTGCCTGAGAGACAGATAAAATGGCAATATTACTTTTATCTGCCATTTGTGTCTTATATATATTTTTTTAAATTAAAGAACTTGTTGAACGCTGGTTTTTGTTTTTCTTACGCCTCTTTAGTAAATGAGGTTAATTCCAATATTTGAGTAATTGAAAAAACACAATAATAATAAAAAATTACACTGACTTTACAATGGATAAATTTATTAATAAAACTCTCACTAATATTGTTCTGGCCAAGATTATGTTGGTAATTTTACCATTTTACTTACCATGAATCAATGAAGACAAGGGAAATGGTAAGTCAGAAACATAGGTGGCTTTTCCCATCACCACAAAACATAAGACTGAATAACCTGCATGACTCTAAAGTGAGTGGTGGAAAGATCAAAGATGAACAATAAGAAAGCAGAAAACACAGTGAGATTGCAGAAAATGTCTTTGTTTTTGAAGGACTCCTACAACTGAATGCTCTCTCTGAGACTCATATAAAGGATATTCATTCATGTCATAATTTTAAAAATGCAAATAAACCATAAAAATGTGGGCTGAGTATAGGCATCCAATTTTACTTTATGCATGATCATATCATACTTGGACTTTGTTACAATCTGTATGCAGACCTACAGCATATCTACAGCACAGGAGAGAAACCAGGGAAGATACAAGTCATGACTTTATTCAGCTACTATGACACATTTTTTAGAATTTTTCCCATGATGATCACACTGAATTTTGTACCACCTTAATTTTTCTTTCTTTTTTTCCTCATCTCTATGCCAATGAGTAAAAGAATGAGCCTGCCTAGAACAACTTTTATGATAGCTACAAAAAATCTCTCAAGTATGATGGTACATTGAAAATTCAGCAAGAAGTAATCACTAAGTGTTCATATCAATATATTTATGCATGTTATGTTGCCCCATAGACTTTTATTTCATTTTGCAAACCGAAACCTAACTCTAATTTTAATTTCTGAAACCACTGCAATATAAAAAATTATTACAGAAACTATGTAAGGGAATTTTATAAATGATATTAGTTCTCTCCAGCCTTTTTTGGATCTGTAGCTTGTTCCTACAATCCTCTCCTGCTGAAGTCTTGATGAGGAATTCAGGGGAAAAGAGTGACTAATTTCAAAAGTGGAAGTGATAAACTAAGGACATCATGCTCATACAGCTCTCTTTCTGCAGCTAAACAATAAAATTTTATGCTAGTAATTGATGGTGGTACTATGGCAAAAGTTTACCACATAATGAGCTTTTCATAGTAAATTTTTTAATTGTAGTTTATCTATATTAAAACTATGTTGTAAAGCTCCCCAGCTCGTTTACCATAAAACAACCTTTAGCAAGGGTTGCAGGATATTAGCCCTGGATAATCTTTTCTGTGGAATGCATAAACTCCCCATCCATTTCAAATTGTATTACTACTTCATTTATAAAATCCCACAGCCATGATGAACCGTAATCAACTTTACTGTGATGTGCTGCTATTAAACAAAGCCAGCATTGCCTGCTTTCTTTGCCTCATCCCTGATGTCAACCACACCATCAGGATACTTAAGTGCAGCTCACAGTTCATCACAGCTCTCCAATCAGGTGAAAGGAACTGCAAGGTCTAAGTGTGACCAGAATGGAAATATGTGGGAAAAACCCCTCATAGTTTAATAGTGTTTCTTGGCTACAGCTAACCAAGGTGTTAGCAAGAAGGGCTATATTGCACACATAACAGGTATATTTTGGTGGGTATCATTTCCTGGGGTGTTTCAAAATCATTTTACTTCAAATTTAAAGAGCCTACTGCAGTACACAGAGGAGCAGAAGGGGCTGAAAAGTGTGGAGAGAGAGAAAATCAGAGACTGAGAGGTCTTCTCTGTCTGCAGAACCTGCTGAACTCTATTGGAGTGCAGCTGAGGATATAAAAGGAAAAGTGTCAGGTTGGGAGAGAGAGATTTCCCACACAATAAAGAAGACATACCTAATTTCTAATCAATATAATATTTATTTAGCCAATATTATAGAGACATAATATTTGTAAAGTCCTGGGAACACAGGGGGCATATGCAAATGCAAAAGAAAGGTTTGTTTTCAAACAAAATTATGAAATTTTACACAGTGTAAAATTCACCTGCTGGTGTCAGATTATGGCACTCATCTGCTGGATCTGCACCTCTGCACAGTTTGTTTAACTGTGAAAAAATAAACTTTAGTGGGAATTTTCTGCTTCAATGGACTGACTGATATCACAAGGACTGTTTTCTGTTTTTGCAGATGCTGGAAGTTCAAGGAAATCTCCAACTGCATATTTACAAAATAATCCAGTTTAAACTAGGTTTATTATCAGAATCTAGGCATACACTATTGGACTGACAGCACCAGATGGGTCGTTCTCCTCTATTTATTAGCTCCTAAAAGTAGGCAAAATTTAAATGCATGTTAACCCATATTATTCGCTAGTACCTAGAGATGAAGTGGCACTTTGATTATATTGTGTGTTGCAGTTTCAAATAGAAAAGCCAGAGAGTGTGTGCTAAAAACAGAAGTGTGGTGTGTCCTGCAGGGTTCTTCATTAAGGTGTTGATAGAAATATGTTGAGATAATGAGAATATAACCCCCACAACAGTATCAAGGACTGTCCACATTCTAGCTTCTGTATTAATCATCCATGAAGAAAAATTAATCCAAATAGAGAGCTGTACCTTCTCTTTGTAATGAAAATGAGCTATTAATTAATTTTTAGATGAGAAATACATTATACTGGTACAAACTGTTTGATAAAATTGAAATAATCAAGCACAGGATCAAGATTTATATAAACTCTAGTGAAAAGAAAAAGTAAACAAAAAGCACTATATTCTTCTCAGGAATCAAAAAGAACATAAAATACAGTTTTATATGATTTGTTAGGTGTTTTTTTGAAGAACACGCCCTGATGAATTTTGCAAGTTCTTCAGTTAAAAAAAAAAACAAAACAAAACCAAAAAACAACAAAACACCTCTGCCCTCAACAAAATTACTTTTTGTAATTTGAAAAGTATCTCAGCGTAGTCTAATACATTATGGACAACAGGAATGACTCTCTGTGTCCACATAGATCACAATTCGTTCTATGCATGTTTGAAGCACTGATGCCATAAATAAACAAACATATAATACAATCACAGAGAGTATCCTAAGATACAGCATACGAGGTTGGCAGCTGCATCAGCTCCTCTTTGTAATGGCAACATGGACTAAATGCACAATTATGATGAGTGCATAAACAGATGCCCCAGAATCACTAAAGTAATTTCTATCAGAAAATTTCTTAATTTTCCTTTCTGATGGTATCACTGCAGAGCAGAATTTAAATATGTCTCCAGTTCTTCCCATACCTTAGATATTTTCCCCACTATATCTAAGCCATGTCTTTTCTCACTTTTTAAGTAGAATTCTACTAATAAGTGCTTTATGGCTTTCCCTTTTAGTTCCTGAGCATCTCTATCCATGGAATGAAGGAGATGGGGATGCTGTGCAGCCCAGTAATCATATTAGTCATGAAGAAAGTGGGAGTATGTGAAGGATTCCAGGCACTGTGACTGGAACATCTGATGTGGGCTGGAGCATAACAGGATCCCAAACCCTGTCATGTAAATTACTGGACATCAGTTGTGGCAGTGATTCTGCATCTGAGAGACAGTGAGACTAATTTTAGTTTAAAGTGAAGGAAGTTTTTTCCATGGTGGGGAAATTGCTATTGGCAAATAGTTTAATGTGTATTGTAGATAATGTTTGATAACTATAAAATATAGTATTTAAGCTATTAAATGACAATTAATAGCTTAAAAGAAAATGGGAGACCATTGGTCTTTGCTATTTTTGCTATTTTATTGATTTTTTCTTCAACAATTAATATTTATACATGAATAAGAAGCTAAACAGATTCTACCAGGCAAAATTTTTCTTATATAGATTTCTTTTAAATGCTTGGCTTAAATAGGCCTGAAACTACTGATATGTGATTTTAAACCAAATTCTGTCTTAACATGTATATTTTTCTTTAAATATAATGTAAAACTACTGAGTATATTTGCAATCCATGTGAAGTGGAAACAAGTGTTATCTCTCCCCTCAGAAGCCATCATGCATTGAATGAGTTTTTATGAACCATATGGACATTAGTGAAATATTTTAAAATTACTGAAATATATGTTCTAAATTTCCTAACTTCTATATTTTAGAGACCTATTTCTAGCTGTCATAACCTATGGATTTATATCTTCGATCTAAATGCAGAGTTATACTTTATTATTCAATAAGCATGAATTTTCTGCTGAATGTGAAGAAAATTGCCATGTGGAAGAATGCTGTATTTCTGTAGTTATGCAATATGAAAGTGATGAGGCATCAGTTGTTTTAGTCTGTTTATAACCAGTTTCCATTGTAACCATTCTAACCTGTTTCCTACTTAAAATATTCATCAAAACAGACACATCAGGGCATGCATCTCAGGATGAACAGAAGCATGAAAATTGAAGCAAAAGCTTCATGTAAATATTTTAGAAAAGAGCAAATCCTTCCAGGAAATTTAATCAATATTAAGAATTATATGGGAATCATAGTAGATGAGAGCAATTGATTGAAGGATACAGCAGGAGAAAAATAATATTTCCCCCTCAGTATGAGCTGAAGGTATGGAACACACTCAGGTGCAGCAAATAATAACCTTGATTTACATTTGTTTGAATGAACTAATGTAAATACCCATCAAAGCACTGACATTGCCATCTTCTCTTTGACAATACAGCTTTATGTGTTTTGAGAAAGCCTGGAAAAAGACCAACAAAAATGATTGCACATTCAGAGCCAGAGATAAATTGTAAAATCTTTGTAGTTATATAATTAAATGGGAAAGTTTTCTTTGTTTGACTAATTGATGAAAAACTCTTAATGTGTGTTTTAATCTCTAAATTTTAACAAATAAAACTGACAAACTCCTCTTTTCCTGCAATGGTCACAGCAAATCTATCCCAATAGGAATTGGGAAAAACACTTGCCAGTCAGATTCTCTGACACAAGGAAATAAGATATCAAATAAAAGATTAAGCAAGCAAAAAACCCCACAAAAAAACAAAATAAAAAAGACAAAAATTCCCAAAACCCCAATGTTTTGATGATTATTTTGGCTAAAAAATTGAGCAAAAATTGTTCATAGTTTGGTAAAACTACTTTAGAACACAACATCCTTACACAAAAATGCTTTAGTTCACTTAACAATATTTAGAAAAGTTGAACACAAAGACTGGCAAGCCAATGTGACAAGAAAGCTGAAGAATGAAGCTGACATATTACATATCATCAGTTAGAAGGTCCTTTCTACTTTTTAATTTGTGCGCGAAAAAATGTCTTGATGCAGCCTAGTTAGAAAAAGCTAAATTACAAAGAGCAGAAAATACTTAATTCTTTATAAAAATTCTGATCCAATTGATTAATCCAAATCACAATTTTCTGCTTTAATCATGGAGCTCTTTTGTGGACCTGACCAAAGCAAATTTAGTGGAACTTACAAAAAGAGAAAGCTACACAAAATAAAGTTAAAAGAAAAAATAAAATCTATGTACAAAATAAAGGATTTTTGTCTTTACTAAAACAATATTTTAATCCTAATATAGGTTTAGGGACAAAAGCTTGACCAATTCATTGGGCTCACTGTTTGTTTCATTTTAGTCAGGATGGAAGAGCTTGGAAGTTGTTACGTGCATTTGCACAAAATTTTGTTAAATTAGTCTTAGAGGATAGATTGCTCTGCACTTGAAAAAAGATTATACTGTTATAAATTCACACACGCACACTCAACTGTCCCCATTACACTGTTGCAATTTTAAAATGATTAAGAGGTTAGAGAGCTCATCTGCATATATTTCTGATTTGTTTTTTACAACCAAATATTCCTCTGTGGTATCGTCCTACACTGCGGTACACAAAAACAGCATGGAAATAACTAGCAACAAGAAAGCATTGACATTTGGACCAACCTATATTTTTCAGAATGTTTTTCTCAGATCTGAGTATTTACCAGACTTTACTGGGTTTTGTCCTGTCCTTTATACAATATGTGGATATACTACCACAATTTCATAACCTGGGAAGATATATTGTGCACAGAAAACATGTTGATGTCTTTCAGCTTACAAACACTACTATAAGAACTCAGTACTACTAAACAGTCCTATATTTTAATGACACACCTTGTTCCTATAAGGTAACCAGGGTGAACACTCTGAGTTACCACAAAAGGTGGAGATTGCGTTTACACATTGATGACAGCCTGCAAGAAAATTAAAAAGGGATGGCATACATGATCCTGTATGAAAAAAAAACACAAAGCCAACCTAAAGTGGTAATGAATAATGGAGAGACACATGTGAAACTGTAACAAAATTAAAAGAATGAAAACAATTCTTCTTTTACCCTCTGAGGTTGAAAGATAATTGCAAGAACGATAGCCAGGATCAATCCAAACAGAGCTCAGATTTCATAAGAAAGTTTTCTTAAAAATAACAGGAAAATCAAGAGTAAGAACAAAATCAAGAATATTTTCCTCCCACCTAGAGCCAGATTAGACTAGGCAGGAGTTTAATAGTATAAAATACCACTTAAATGAAATTTGATACCAAATACATTTTTGACAGGGAATATATCACGTTTTATAGAGAAAGAAGCAATATGAAAATTCTGAGATTTAAGTAATTCAATTTTTACCAGAATAAAAACATTTTGTACATTGTATTTGAATGCAGCAGGTTTATTCCATTTTCTTAATGAAGAGCTCACCCTGGATCTATAGGAATAATAATGCAATATTTTAGATTTCTCACATGGAAATAGTTTTTTCACACATATATTGATGATATATTAGAAATGTGATTTATGATTTCATTAGACTGGCATTGGAATTAGAAAGATATAGATACCATCACATACCTATAATTTATAGAGTTTATGCATCATATTCTCCGATGTTCTCATGAGCACAATTATGAGACCAAAAACACCTCACATGAACAATATGTGGTGCTGACACCCCCACAGAGTGTGTCCATCCAGCAACACCAAATTTCTGCCTTAGCAGAGTAGTAAGACCAGTGTGTGCTACAGGACTCTGCTAATTCATGTGGACGAGCCAATTTTGCGTCTTTATCAAACTTTTAATCTTTTTTACTTCGCAGCTCTGCACCTTGGGAAGCCATATTACCAAAGAAAACTGATAATAAAATACAAATTAAAAATAGAAATTAAAAACAAGACCCAAGGGATACATTTTAAATGGAATTACTAGAGCACTCATGAATTCATATTGTCTAAATAACTCTCCTTTTAATAAAAGTTTTGTTAGTTACTTGATGGTTTGGGCTTTTTTCTTCCTTTAATTTGATAACTATTGATAAACAGTCTCAGACTGTTTTTATAATTAGATGGATTTCCCCAGTTTAATAGCTGGATTTTGGACTCTTCTATTGGGAGTCATCTTAATGTATAACCTTTTAAACCTATCTCATTTATTACAGCTGGAGCAATGCAGATTAGACATGCCCTGGACATAAGAATTCTTCTGAGAATTCTCTCAGCACCATTTTTCTGGGCAGAATCCTAAGCCCCTACATTTGAGCATGTTTTAGTACTCTGTATTTTTAAAGTATCCTCTCTCAGTAGAGACAAGTCTAAAGTGGCATGAAAATAGAATTGTCATTCAGTAACATCTGGAACACGTCTTCTTCTCTTCCTCAGGTCTGTGATCACAGGACACAAAATTTAAAGGTGCTCAACCTTAACTAAGCAGAACAAAATAAATAGAAACAAATTATTTTTGCCAATTTCATGTCTTAGTCTCTGAAAATAAAATTGTTTGTACATAATGCAAAAGTCATGGAAAACAAAACCAAAGTATTTGTTCGACACAAATGTAAAGAAAAGTCATAAATGAAAGCAGGATTTAATACAGGAAAGGCAGGAAGAACAACATATATCTTATATGGATTTAATTTCTTCACTTCAAATGTTGTATTTATCAAATATCTGCTGTGCACAAATAAAACAATGAATCTTTTTCAATTTAACTGCAGGATGACTGTCTTTTAAATAATAATTTATTTGGAAACATATTTAAAGGAACTAGGATTTAATGGGGTATATAGGAAACCCTCCAAACAAAGATTTCTGGCTAATTAAAGATAACAGAAATGTTACTGAAGAATTTTTGCACTATGTAACAGTGAAATTTTTGCAATTCATAAATATCAGAATATTTTTATGAGAAGTGCAATTTTTCGAGTTCTAGTTTAATTTATCCCATGATAATTATACATTGCTCTTGGTAGATAACAACCATGAAATTCTCCTATAAAGCAGAGACATTGATATGTCCTCAGTGGAATACCACAATACTTTCAGACACTTTGAGTTTATAGATTTTGCTGAAAAGTTAGTTATACCCCTGCAGATAACCATGGCAACAATGAATATGCTTATCTAGCTAATTGGTTCAAAGTTAGAAAACTGTCTTCAGAAGAGAAAATTTTACCCCTAAACCTAGTTTTATGGTTTTTAGGAATAAACTCATAAGGAAAAAAATATATATTTAAATGAGAACAACATATGAATGTGCATTCAAAAGATAAAAATACCCAAAAAAATAATTGTATAAGGTGTTAAAAATAATTGCAAACTCTCTAATGTTGTTTTTATAGGAAGTAAAGGTAAAACACAAAACAGAAGAAAATACACGATGTTATATTTACAGCTCAGAGCTTTCAGAAATAAACTTTAAAAGACTGCCAGTGTTTCTGCTCCTCAGTCTCCCAGTTTCCTTTTAGCAAACACAGTGGAATGAATGGCTCGTCTATCCTTCACATTTCTTATCGATTCATTAGCATTAAACATGAATGGTTGTGACACAGTAGCAGTTAAAGACTAATTTACAAGGACACAAACAGCATTTTATGTGGTAGAAAGACACTAATAGAATAGATGCTGGTTTTCTCAAGTAATTTCCTTATTACTGTACTTACATAAAACATGACCATACTGTACAAAATTTACATAATTGCTACAATAGGTTCCTAAGTTCAGAAATTATTTTCCCAGGTCTCTTGTCTGCACAATATACATTTTATATATATTTTTTTGCTTTCCTGGGGCAAGTTCCTCTTCTAGTAAACACAACAACAACAACAAAAATACATTAAAAAAAATAAAACCAAACAAACCAAGACAAATCCCACCAAACTAACCTTAGACCACACAAGATGTACAAAAATAATTTCCACACTGTGAACATAACCATACAGGTATTAATAATACAAGAGACAGAGGCAAAGAAGGAATGTATCTCCACTTTTTACTACATGTAAGAAGCTTTTACTACACTTTTTACTACAGAACACTGCTGACTGACAGGATCTGATACACTGACCAGACAGACTATCATGACTTCCCACTTGCATAGACAAAAGAAGACACTGGAACATATTCTCATCCCTGTGCATATTTGGAGGAAACTGGGAAAGGAATGAGGAAAATATATACATTTCATATAGATGTGCTGCAGGCTATTGAAAGAGAGAGGGAAGGGCAATGGGGGAAGAGCTGTGGTAGCACTAGCTCATTATTTCCTTCCTGAAGTGTTCTCTCACACATAATTCATTTAAATGGAGAAAGGTTATCAAAGACTTATTAAGGATAAACAACAATCACTATTTTCATACAACACAAACATCTCTGATAATACTTTGTGAAAATTACTTGCTGCTCTTTCATTTCCTAAAGGAAAAAAAAAACCAAAACAAAAAAAAACCAAACAAAAAAAAACCAAAAAAAACCCCAAAAAAACAAAACAGAAAAACCTACAAAAAACAAGGCCCCTTTTTTTTTTTTTTTTTTTTTTTTTTTGATTTCTAAGAATATTTCCATTTTGAGCAGATTCCTAACCAGGAGATTAATTCTGCTCAAAGGGATATACAAAGCCCTTTTCACATTTTTCCCCTGGTAATTAAAAGCAACAACCAAACAACACAGAATTATTCCATGAAAAGAAGGATCTACAAAGGGACCAATCCTCTACTAAGTATAAAAAAATCTACGACCCTAATTAAAAAAATAAATCTCAAAATTCTATGTATATTCACACATTTACAGCTGACTGAAGAAATTCAGACTTTGTCCAATCATCCAATGTGAAGTTTCCCTTTGTTTAGCAGAGATTTTTATACTTAGATTGAATTGAATGGAATAATCTTTCCTAGATAATTGACAATGTGAGAATAACCAGAGGTGAACTGAGAGGAAAACAAATTTTCCTATCAGCCCCAAGTCATAAAAAGTAAAAGCAGCTCTTTATGGTGCTGCAAGCACAGGAAAGGCTCCCAGGGTCCCCTCTCCAAGCACAGGGCAGCGAGAAGGCTGCATTTGTTTATCTTCCCTGACATTAAAGAGAATCAAAAGAAGGGCATGAGACATCTGTGAAAGAATACGGTGTTGGTGGGAGGGCAGCACACCAACATGGATGGCTGCAAGGCTGGGAGCAGGGAAATAAAGCACCACTTGTGGGGCACCCCCAGAGCACCCAGAGCTGGGAGCAGTGGGACTGCTAGGCAGAGGTAGAGCGTGGGGTACCCACAGGGGGCAAAACCACTGTGAGATGCTGTGAGAGCGATTGGGATGAAGGAAGAGAACAGGTAACCTAAAACTGGAAAAGGAGGAGGCAGAGATAAGTTTTTAAATGACAGTTCTGGTCTGTAGACATGTTTAGTGCTGCCTGTTTGCACAATGCCCAGCTACAGATGATTAAACAGTGTGACAGCACTGGGTATTTTCATAATAAATATCACATTGTGTATTTTCACCAGTATTTTCTCCATGTTGGATCTTAGTGCTGGAGCTATCACTACAACAGTTTGAGCCCACCAGAATCAGAAAGGGGATTAATAGCTCATATTTAAAAATATTGTTACCCTGTGACCAGGGAACTTCATAAATCAATATTCCCTTATCTCACACATGAAGTATGAAATTATTTCTTTGTAGGTAAAATGCAGAAAGTTTAATTCATGCACGCAAGGTGATGCAGTATGCCTTTGGTAATACTGGAAAGCACGATATGTCACATGCTAGGCTCGTGTCCTAACAAATCTTCAGAACAAATATACCACAAATTCAGTTAAGTGCTCATTATATTCTTGAAGTTCTCCCTCCATGATGTAGACATATACACTACTTTATTTAAGTCATAACACCATGCAAAGTATGCTTAAATGCAAATCTTAAATGGAAATTTCTTCAAGAAAATTTTGAGCCAAGAAAAAGAAAAAAAAGAAGGATTCTTATGCTTGCACTTATGCTGACCTTATTGTTTTTATGCCAGAAAAAAACCCAAAAAACAGTAGCTAGTAATTTTCTGACAACATATTTTATAATGAAGCCCTTGTTGGAAAACACTTTTCCTATCAAATGTCTGGTAATGAGCTCTGCAGCCAGAAACAAGCACAAATTTGGCACCAGCCAAAGATATCAGACATGCTGTTTGGATGCCCAGTAGATTTTGTCAGCAGATGATTTGGGAAAAAAAAAAAAAAAAGCACAAATAAAAAATCAAAAAAGCATTAAAAACTAACTGAAAAACTCTGATGGTCTCCAGAATTCATTACCATGTCCTTCTGTCACAGATATGGGCAGAAAAGACCTGTACCTTCCTCCAGCTGCAGGGCTGGAGTGGTGCTCTGTGCCTACACTGCTCATGGAGCTGCTGCAAAGGAAAGGTGGAATGGGGATAAAAAGTGACATCAGCAGGCAGAATACCATGACAGAAGGACAAGGATCTTGCTGTCACATCGAATCAGGATTAAACTGTGGCATATGGTAACTGCACAAGAGATGTTATACCCTTTTGGCATGGACCCTGGATACAGAAGTGGAAAGAGAGAATCAGTTTAGTCATTAATCTGTATTAGGGTAAGAGAACTGGTTTGGAAAATAATAACTAGCAATAGTAGTAATATTAGAAGAAAAGCCTAAAGAACTCTTAAAAAAAATATATCTTTTTTTGTTTTCTTTTTTGTTTAAACTCAGAAATATTTTACTATTGGATTCTCTCAAATATTACACCTTATTAGAGCTTGTAAAGGGGAAGGCAAAAAGTCATCTTTTGCTTTCCCCAGGAGAGTGTCCATACCAAGACAGCTTTTCCAGGCAGAGCATCACTCCACCTGAGACTGCTGCAGTGAGGAATAGCTGGGTGGCTGAACCCAGCTTTCAAGAAGTGGCTGGCAGAGTGGATCTCAGGCTAAGGCAGGAAAGACCAAGTGAGATTAGAAGATAATTAAGCCAAAATTTCACTGGAAAGCCTGGTTCCTCCATCTGTCTTCTGCTTAACTACTTTCATGTTCACTTCAGTAGTTATGGACATTCCTTTAAGAAGTAACTCCAGTCATTTTAGTGGCATTAACTTTCTAGCAAACTTATTTCCTATGGCCTGTGTGCTTCCCTGTTTCAGCAAGTGTTTAATGCAGCGCAGACAAGATTCACAAAATCATTTATTAAAAAAAAAAAAAAGAGACAAAGAAAAAACATCTTAGTAATGCAAAATGACTGAGGATAAAAGACATAAAGAAATGTAGACAATGAGAATATAATTAGTACTATGTGACATGTGGTGAGATTTCTGCTCTTGATCATTAGCATTTCTACAGCTTTGTCTGCCCAGGAATAATGAGGATAATGGGGTGCTTTTCCCTAACTGCAGTCATCAGGTATGGAAATTAAAGAAATCTCTACAGAGTCTGAAATCTGAAACTATAAATAATAATGAAGGTTCTCTTGTACCCTGGAATTAACTAATGACGCATTTTCTGAGAAGAAAAAAACACAGTTCCCAGCACCATGTCAACTGCCTGGCTGTTGGTGAGTAACTCTCCAGCTCCTACTCTAATCTGATCATGCAACAAGCAAAACCACTCTGATGCACAAGGGCCTAAGATTTTATATAGCAATGTGTGCTATAGAGTTCATCTTTTCTGCCCCACAATAATTTTTTTTCCCATGTAGATTTTGTGTGGGTCTTTAGCACTAAGCTTCACGGAAAGACAGACAGAAAGGTGGTCCCTCAAGGTCGTACTGAACATGCCATAAATGAGAGAAAAGGGTTCTACTGAGCCCTCTCCTTTATTCCCTGAGTTGGGATGACTCAAGGAATTGTTTCAAGATTAGAGTGAAATCAAGGAAGCAACACCTGTGTCTCAGGGACACAGAATGGAGGGATGCTAATAGGGCCTTGGGTTGGAGAACTTGAAAAGAAAAATCTTTCTGATGTGCAGTGTAATTTTTCTATTTCTTTTATAGGAATTACAGCAGCTGGTGGGTTTTTCCAGATCTGTTATATAGCATCTATTTTAAAACATTTTTTTCATTTCTGAAGTAAATTATTTGCTATGGAAGACTTAGTAATGGCATTTTTGGTCCTCACCATAAGAAATAAGGCAAACATATTATGGCATTTGAGATATAGAAAATTTAATTCTCACTGGACATGCAGAGTGACTTTATCTGTGTATTAATAAATTTTTCCTATGAACAGAATTAAATTTTAGGAAAATAATTTTTTCCTATGAGCAGCAGAAATGATAACATTTTCTCACCAATTTACTTATGCAACCCATTTTTAAAAATTCTATCTTAGCAAATAAACTGGAGGTTAATGGTGTATTTTGAAAGAAAAAAAAAAAGAAACTTTAAAGTGCATGTAAGTGAAAACAGGATAAATTCTTCTTTTTAGTCAACAGTAAAAGAAAATATATGGATTCTAAATCAGTGACATAAATAGGTTTTCTATTTTTAACTTAACAAGGAGGGAGAATAAAAATGTTCCCTTAATTCAACACTAAGGTGGGTGGGTTTTTTTTAAAAGATTTTTCTGCGGAAAAGCTTTAATTGGATGGAGAAAGTATAAGGATGGAAAGGAGGCATATCACTGAATACACTTTTTACTTTTTTACTTTCTCATACCTAGAAAATGTTTTTCAAGTCAAATGAACATCATACTTGGTCATCTAAGATCCTTTTTAAATCTGAATATTGCCTCAATTCACATCTATTTCACAAGACCCAGCTCCCTTTTACCACACTAAGCCATCATATGAAAACCTTATCAGCAGTAATTGGAAGCAACTTTTCAATGAGTAAAATTAGGCTAAATAGCTAACTCCTGGAGATTATTTGAGGAAAAAAACCCCTTGTACTCATACCTTTTGCTCAGCTTTGAGTTTGGGCAATGGCAGAAGGGATTCCAACATTACCATGAGGGGTCTCAGACTTTCTATTGACTGATCATCTCTAAGTATTAGAAAATGCATGTGCTTATTAAAAATCTCCAGTGTAACAGAAGAGAATATGAGGAGGAAACCATAAATGGCAGCAGTAAACCACGCGCTCTCTGGGAACCCTGGGGAAACCACTGACCTTGTTACCTGCCTTGCTAATTCATCTATGCAAAGGTTCCTCAAACTAATTGGTGTGTGGGCATTTTGATTGCAAGTATACTTGTCAGCAACCTGGATTTCAACAGAGGTTGTGTCGAAATAGCTCTTAAAATAGAGCATGTAATTTGTCCATTTTTAACAGCCTTCATTGAAAAAGATCATATCAACTGTGAAGAGAGTGCAAAGAGCAAGTGAAATAATGAGACAATCCAGGAAAACCTTGTAAGAATTACAAGACCAAAAAAAAAAAAAAAATCTAAAATAGCTCTAATGAATTACTATGTCCTTAAATGATGAGTTATGCTTTAGAGCAATGCATAATTTCAGTTGACAGCTGTTATATAAAATGTGAAATAGAAGCAATTATTTATGTATATATTTATGTGTAACTGATACTTAACTATATCTATATATAAATAAATAGAAAAATATGACCTCAGTTCTGACACATGGGCTCACCCTGATATTTTATTTTTCTGATTTTACTCTCAATATAAATCAACTTATAATATTGGAATCTGTCATAGTAAGCATTTACCTCAAATAAATTAATCAAAAGCATTCCATTTAAGATGTCACTGTTTTAGTTTATGCTTCTATGCTTACATCCTTAAAAGAGCTAAACAGGTTTCAATATTAAGATTTTTGAAAAGTGAAAGAAATAATGGGATTTGAGTATAGAAAATAAGAGAATTACAGAGTTGCTTTAACTGGACATGCTTTAGGTGAAAATTGCAGAAGGTGTAAATGAAATTGAATCTTCTTTACCAATTTGTTTTTAATTAGGACTTATTATTGTTTATTCCTTGCCCCATCTTCCTTTTTCAAATTCTGGAGTATTCAGATACTAATAATTTATTTAGCAAGTCTGGACACTTTGGTAGCATTTAGGCTGATTTCCTAAATTTATGGGCCAAACAAACACCACCAGCATATTCTGGGAATATTTCATCTAAAAATATTTTTATATTGCTGTTGAAAATTCACAAAATAGTATGAATTATTGGAAAGTATTGTTTGATATTGAATAATAGAGAATGGAAAGCAGAGCTGGGTAAGCATTTATAACAGTGTTAATGGAAGGAAAGTTTCCCACTGAATTTCTTGCTTGATAAGGAATAGAACTAGAGATAACAATTTTGAATATATTATAGATTAATCAAATTTAACTGATAGTAAAAGAATTTAAAGTTTTGTCTTAGTTTGACCTTTCTCTTGTCTGTCTTCATGGTATTATCTTTGTGAGTAAAATAATTCACTGAAGTTCAGGAAGATTACTTTTGTGCAACAAGGATTTAATAATGCAATTTTTCTGAATCATAACTCAGTTAAAAAAGATATATAACATAGAGAAACAGAAAGAAGACAGAATGAAAGAACAAAATAATCTTTTTTGTGAAGTCCATGTAGAACATTATAATAAATGCAAAAAGTAAGGATTTGCTGCAATAACAATTTCTATTATTAGCCTGATAGCATGTCGAAAGGTCAGGATTTTTCTATATACCATCCAAATTACCTGCTACTGATACAAAACATGAACATTTTATTTAGCATGTTGTTTTGTCAACACTTGTTAGCATTTTTAATCATTTAGAATACCGTATTTGTCTAAGGAATCCCAGGGAATCTTCACTGAGACTCATACTTTTAAAGTTGAGTGCAGAAGAGACCAAGAAAGGGATACTGTACTATGGATATGAAATTATTATTAAAATTTTAATAGCAAGAAAAACTTCAAGCCTTAAATCCAAATATTTTGGATTAAATGGACAAACCCCTTAACTAAAAGTGATTAACAATAACTGAACAGAAAAAATCTTTTGTCAAGAGAGCTGAGCAGATCTGCCAGAAGTTCTTTGCTGTATGTACTGAAAAGTGCATTGGCCTCATTTAAATTTACAAAATAAGCTCAAAAATTATATAAAATATCATTGCAAGCAATGCAATTCAACTGTTCACTCCATGTAGGATTTTTAAAAAATACTTTAATTAGTTGGTTTTATTATGTTTATTGGTTTTATTTGATTTTTTTTAAAAGTATTTATATTGCTGATAGTTTTAGGATAACAAAGCATGGCCCAGGTATTTTTTGTCTTCCCACAGTGAGAAGGGACAGAAATGCGCTTCAGAATGTGGAGGAATTAGTGTGAGGTTGGAGGCTTCAGTGATTGAGCAGTCTGAAAATAGCTTTGCAGAACTGAGCACGGCCATTAAAATTTACCTTCTGAATTAAGTGCAGAAATACAAAGAGGTTTAACTGAGCTGAGAACAATTCACCTATGCTCAAACATACAAACAGAAATTCCTGAAGATTCATGGCTTTGTCTTAAGATGCCTAAATGTGTTAAAAATTAAATTCTGTCAGACTATTTCCGAACAGCTTCCAGAAAGCTTATGGCAGACCATGGCATTGTGCCCAAACCCCTGACACAGCTTTGTTGCCTCTGTCCAGCAGACCAAAATTCTTCTTGAAGTTATGGGATTTGTACATTTTACTAAAACTGTTGAAGAAGGTAACACTCAGTCATCTAGACATGTGGATCTTCTCATTCATATAAATATAGTAGTCTATGAGCAAATATAGAAAATTCTTCATATTCTGACTCTTGATTGACTATATGAATCAGTGCTAAAAATAGTTAATCACTTTCTACTCTTCTGCAACTGACAGACCAAATGTGACAAAGATTAGCCATCATAATGTGTTAAACATGCTTTAAAGTTCCCACTGAAATGTATGATTCAGCTGCTTTGATATGCACATTTTGCTGAAACAGCACAATTATTTATCTTCAGAAAAGTGTACAATTGAAAGAGCAAAGTCTGCTTTTGATCATCGCTTTGAAATCTTCATTAGCACAATTTTATTCAGAGCTGCAGCTGCTTCTCTTTGCTGGTGGAAACTAATCAATCAAACTGCAAACTTACTTCTGAAAAAGTACAAAGCAGCAGCCAAGTATCACTGTATTTTTGGTGTGGCTTTAAAGCACACTAATAAGGAACAGAATATGTAATTCTCTTTATACTAAATACTATTCACAGCAATGACAGTTAATTAGCAAGTAAAATGCAAAAGTAAATATTTGGCAAGATTACAACTTTTAAGCAAAGGAGTGTAAATGAACTACTGGGGCAAGTAACAGATGTTTCCATAACGTGTACCTGACAGGAGGGCTTTTTAAATGAGACCAGCAACAAATTCTTTCAATTATATTTTTATTTTCATTCCAGTTAGAAAGGATTAGTTAGTAACTTATCCTCTGTAATACCCTGCAATTTGTTAACTTGAAGCTTCTCTAAAGTTGTTGGTTTTTATCTCTTGACTGTCTCAGGCTACAGACATAATTGAGACTGCCAAACACCAGAATTGACTGAAAGGAAGTTTTGAAGAACTTTATCTGGTTTTCCCTCAGGAAATGCACTAGCATGGCCAAAAACTTGAATTTGAATTTTGGCTGGACACTGTTGTCTTTCATCACTTTTAAGGAAGATGATAACCCTTTATAGAATTTTGATGAGGACCTATGAATATGCAGCAAGCAGAAAATTCTATCTTGCTTATTCCTTTGCATGAAAATGTTATATAATCTCAATTAGTTCAATGGAACAGAGCAGATGTCAACCCTGGGCATATATTAATTGGTTAAAATACATATGGGACAAGAACAGATGTCTCTCCCTGGCCATGTGGTGCACAGTGAAAACACACTCCATTCTAGATAGAATAAGGCTAGAAGTAAGGACACTTCTAGGGATGTGTCAGTAAAGACACACACCACATTCCCAGAGAAGGAAATTATAAATCATTCATGGCGCAAAATATTGTAATTTTTGAATCATTAAGAGAAGCAGAATTAGCTTGCTCAGCCAGTGTTGCCTTAACTATTCTGCAGCACTCCATAAACACTATTTTGCTAGTACAGAAGGGCAAACATGGCCACAAAGGCAAGTTGTTTTGATATAGATCCCAAGCTGCACCAAGCTGTGCACAGACCAAGTTTACACATAAATTCAAGCTTACATGGGGCTGCCAGGTGTCCCTCAATCACCCAGGGCCCTCCAGGAGAAAAGGCCTGTGGGGTCCACCCTGATTCCAGTATGTCCTGCTTGGAATGCTGCTGCATTACAGCTGCCCATTTCACCTGCGGGTCTCAGCCCTGTGACTCCATACAGACACATTTGAAGCAATGAGAAACAGCAATAGGAAAGACATTTTACAATACTAACAAAGTATCAAACACAGTAGATAATCAGTGCAAAACCATTGCTTCATGGAAACTTAAAATAATGTATATGGTTCCTCGTTTTACTTACATGCATTCAAAATAGGTACAATAGGACTGAAGACAGCAGAGATATGACACAGTCTTTTTTTTCTAGAGAATCCTTAAAAATGTAAAAGAAGCTGGTATATGAATTGATCATTTTTAGGGGGGGACTAAAGAGTTGCAATGATTTTAGAAAAATCCTTAAAATCCTGTAACCATTGAGTTAGTTGACAGTGTCAATGTAATGTGAAATAATGCGAAATGACAATAAATTATTTTTTAGATATTCAGGAAAAAAACCCTCGTGTATCCTTGACTCTGTTCTCTGGAAACAAACTATAAACTGATTAAATTTTCCTTATGGTAATCTGTTTTATGGTACCAAACCCCCAAACTGGTGAGGTTTTTGTGGAACTCTTTTCTCAGCCTCAACAAAGAAGCTGTAATAAATCACCTGAACTTAAAAACTCTGGTTAGCACAGATTAGGAAGTTATAAGCCACTGAAAAAATGCCTTTCAAAAAGGAAACAATCAACACAAAATTCAACAATACTTTCTGAGAAGACATATGCATGTGAATAATCCGTGTTCTGATATGTAGTTTGGCAAGCCTCTAGGATAAGTAAAGAAAAATTTTTAGCTTCTCAGGGAATATTTTTATAAATATAAGAAGTATATGAACAGAGGTAAAGTCCTCCCTTTTATTTATCTCTACAAGATTGTTTTCAAACAGTTATTTAGTTCTGCCATAGACAATCTAATAAAAGAAGATACATTTTTCTTCAGACACTATTAAAGTAGCCTGAATAATTTTTTAAAAGCAATTTGCAACAGACATTTTATTGCTCCAGAATTTTCATAGATGTCAGCTACTATAAAATAATGGGCACATTACTCACAAACATAGGCTGCAGAAAAACAGTTTTTCCAGAAATCCTGATCTCATTCTGTCATTCAGAAAAAATTCCCATTTTTCTAATATGTAGAAATCTTCAAAGTTAGCACAGCATGAACACCTGTGATCAGAAGATGTGTTAATTTAAATGAACAGCAAGAGGTCCAGCAGACTTTGACCCTTTCACTGATATTCCTTTGAGGATAACATAAGTAATGAATGGGTGGTGATTTAATTAAAAAAATGAACTCTTCCTGGTTATGCATGAGTAAGTTCACAGACCAATAAAGATTAACACTTAACATTTGCCTGTTTTAACAATGTTCCATGGGCCTGTAGAACTGCATGAGAGAGCATTTTCTCCTGTAAAAGCTTACAGTATTACAATGGTATATCCAGAATGACACTGAAAATGGCTGGTCTGTAGAGAAGAGTTTTAGGTGAAAAGTAATCACAGACATTAAAAATCACTATAAAAACTTCAAATGACAAAACCCAGACAAAACCAAAATAGTTCAGGTTTTTTAGTGCTATCCTTCCCCTAATGCCTCTCACCACCAAAGTTACAGCACATAAAACTGTGTTAACAGGGTAGCAGTTTTCAATATTTTCTATTTATTTATGATTTCATATGTATAGTAGTAAGTCTGGATAAAGAAATTAAGCCCCCTTTTTCCATAGACATTCCATATACACGTGAATCAAATAAAGAGACATTTGATTGCCCCTAGTGCTGGAAATAAATTATCCTGGTTTAACTTATTAAACATATATATGAATAGGTAATGCTGTTCTCAATACCTGTAAATAAGAAAGAAAGACATTCTCCAGGTGAAATGGAAGTGTTCTTAACTCATGAAGCATAACATTGACACAGAACTCAAAAGCTGTAGCAAAAAGCTCTAAAGTTAATGCAGAATTTGTGCCATTCAGCTTCAGAGATGTAAAAGCTAAGCAAATAACCAGTGTAACCAGCTGATTTTCTTCTGGAGCTCCTATCATCTTAACATCCTATCATCCTAGCACTAGTACAACAGTTTGACTTGATGAAGTCCTTCTAGAGATTCTCATCTGCCTTTTGTAAATATTGCAGGACTTAGCCACCCATTTTTTGTCCAATTGCCATCACAAAAAATAGCCCATGACTCCTCAAGCACATTAAAACAAGATTGGAAAAAGCCCTTAAGGATCACCAGGTCGAAATCCTCTTGGTCAAACCACACATATTCATTGATGGAATGGGAGGGGGACTGGATAAAGAGGAAGGGGGCTGGATAAAGAATAAAGCAAGTTTTCATAGAGACTTTAGAACTATAAAGATATAAAGATTTTATCAGCTTTCACTTCCTCATAGGAGAAACTCCATGGCAAGAGCAGACTAAAGTTTTGCTGATGTGGCTGGAAAACATTTTGCTGAAACAGAACCAGTAGTTGTGACAGGAAAGTTGACAAGCCCAGTTACACTGACAGCCTCCCTCTATCTTATGCATTGAGGCAATGAGAGGAACTATTACCTTCCAAGTAAACTACTAAACTTTAAAGTTACAATAGAAGTTTCACTTCTCCAGCTTTGCCTTATTTACAAATAGAAAAATGTATAAATTAGTGCAAAGTTGCTCATAAAAGATTTAGATGTGGACAAGAGTATAAAAACTAAGTACAGTGGTTTTCTATTTTCTTTTCTGTCTGGTTTTAGGCTATAAAATGGCTGCTATATTTTTAATTTACTCTAAAATGTGTGTTTCAAAGAAATATGTCACTTATTTGATTGAGGCCAAACAAATTGCTGAAAGCAGAAATTATTCATTACCCATCTGAAATCAATTTTAAAAAATCCAAACTCCTCCCCAAAAAATAAGTAACAGAATTGACTGGTGTATTTCTCCAGAGGATATCCTTCTGTGGATTAACTTAAGAGCTATTCCTATGATGAAGGAAGATGGTTAGTTCATGTATGTACAGATTTTACATACCAAACATTTTTCTCTTGTAGTTTGCCCTTACCCTGGGAATATCAAAGCTGATGAGAAAAAAACTGCTGTGGAAAAAGAAATCCCTGCATGAAAAACGAATGTTTCACTGCCTCCAAAATTTAACAACTGCAGAAGGCACAATACTTAATGCCCCAACCAAAGTAACCCTTTCCATAGGTAGTTTGAATCTTATATTCCTTTAAATAAGTATGTCCTGAATAAAAAAAAAAAGTCTAGTTCAACTCAGAGTTCAGAAATGCGGTCAGAAAAACAAGCTGACATGTTGTGTATGAGATCCCATAGAGTTTTATTGACTTAGTATCTTACAAAAAATTATACTTTTGGCTTCCTCTCAGCTTCTAAGGAGGCTGTAGGAAATCAATGACCTGAAAAACTTGTTATAAGTCAATCAAGCTCTGGTTGTATTGACATTTTTGGAAAGATTAGGAAACACTTTCTATGACTGTGGTGATGGCCTGGGATGGTTATGGCTCCATCTGCCCACTGACATTTTAAGGATTAGGTGAGTGATTTCCTTCTTGATTCTGCACTAGTAAAGGCTACTCAGGTACCAATAGCCCAGGCCTGGTCAACACCTCACTCCTTCTCATACGAAAGGCTTGAGCAGACCAGGTATTTTGTACCATGAGGATGGATTACCCCAGGTCAGATAGAAAAGCACCCATCTAGAAGAACAACCATAATCAGCCCAAAATACAAAAGGTCACCTGCTGAGCAGCCATGGAACACATTACTCCTCCTTGTGCATGCTTTGCCCAGATGAATTGAGAGATCAGCTCAATCTCTCTGCTCTGATCTCTAAAGCCATCTGTAGCAGTTGCCTTCCCCTGGCAGGTATCATATCTCCCCTGGTAATTTTCTGCTGCATCCTCCCCTGGAATCCAACTGCTGGCCCCCAGCCCCAGAAGTGCAGGGGGCAACCTCTGCATTTCAGAGAGAGTGGAGAAAAACATTTCTGTTCCTAAGGTAGGCGGGCACTGATTAGCACAACTTCCAGAACTGAAAAGCTGGTACTTCCAAAATACAACAGTACTTTCAAGAACTGTATATAGAATAAAACTCAGGCTCATTTTCTCTGATATAAATGATCAAACAATGAACTAACAAAGCTAATTTATAGGCTAAAGATATTTCTAATATAAATCCAGAGAGCAGAACTTTGCATAATATAATCTGACCTCTTGCACAATACAGGGCAGAAGATTTCATTGTGTTTCTTTACACTTGAAAAAAAATTATCTTCTCTACATATTAAAAAAAGTAAAATCTCATTTAAATAGTATTAAAACAAACAAAAAGTTTATTTTCAACTATTTTGGGTCAAAAGTTCTTACATTTCCAGGAATTCAATACTTTGATAGAGCTTAGATACACTTTATTCCCCACAACACTACTCTTACATAAATTATTCTCTGTCAATTAAAAGAAATATTAAAAATTAATTACTTTGTAAAATCAATTTTGTATATGCTAGACTTCTAATCTACATCCATTCTGAACTGGCGGTTCAGAAATTATGTGGAAGCAATACTAAATTAGTGGTAACAGAAGTTTACTTCTTTATCAGACAGAGAACATAATTTTAATTATATGTACCAGTACAAATGTAATGATGCATCTATTTATAATAGGTACAACCAGCAAATTCAAAAACATTTTAATTAAAAAGCATAATGGTGAGAATTATGTCTGTCTTAACTAAAACATTTAAATTATAAACAGAATGTTGTAGTAAAAAAAAAAATGTAGACCCAAATACATTATGCTCCCAAAAAACATATCCACCCATTCCTCTCCAGCTCCCCTATTTTTAGCCTCAAAAGTGCTTTGCTTTATTAGATTAACACTAGAAGCTTTAGATTTTTTCAATGAACAACTTAAAATCATTATAGAAGACAGAGCTGCAATAGCAGTAGCAGTTTTCATCCTTCTGTGCCTTTCTGCATGGCAGAAAGCTCCAAATTTCCCTGCTTCAGACCAAGGATTCTCCAGTGAGGGGATGTTCTGCTTCTCATGGCCCCAGGCTGTGCTGCGGGCTGAGGTTTGGCTCCTTCCTCTGCCCAGCCTGCAGCAACGACCTCAGCAAAGCCACCAGCAGCTCTCTAGAGTTTTTATATTAAGTGAAAATACACACCCATACACTGTCACTTACCTGATAAATGACAAGTCTAAGCTAATATTTCAATTGGTCTTTTAGGCTGATTTTTAAAAAATATTATGGCACTGAGACTTGACAAAGTCCTTCATCTTCTCTATTTTTCTGTAGATAAAACTTTCTGGATTTTCATTGTGAGGATTTAAAGCTATGGAAATATTTATTCAAGAAAAGAAGCCTTATAACCTCAGTTCCTTTATTTATATTGAGCTGTGTTCTTGTTGTACAAACACATAAACACAAATGAGCCATGTTTTACCGATTTACTGAAGATGTTTTTTGTTATAATATCACTTCTTCCATTTTTAAGAGTTTCATGAGTCATTAAATCATCCAATGGTTCATATACAATAGAAGTTCAAGTAAAAGAAATAATTTAAAAGACATTTAGTTTTATTAATAATAGCAACAACAACAGAAAACTCAATATAAATGTTACTTCTCATTAAAAATTGATTTTATCTCTATGCTGAGTTATATATTTTTCCTGTGTATTTCAGAGCCACACACCCATATCAACAGAGGATGCTGTCCTGATTGTTGTCCCATTTACAATCCCTGGTATACTAAAATGTACTCAAATAATAAGTAATAAGGATGCAATTTTTACACAAATTCAGAAATACATTTCAAATCTTAGAATATTCTTATTTAATTCCTTAGGCAATTAAGTCACACAGTATGATTCAATTTAAGTACTAGCAAATGGGATGTAATAAAGACTGCAAATACAAACTGTTTAGATTAATGTAATACCAAGGGTGTTGGTTAAGTCATTCTTTTTTGCAATCAACAGTCACTTGTTTCATTTGAGATAAGTAAAACACCTAATAACTTTAATTTACATACAAAATTTTGGGAGAAAAGAGGCAAGCACAAAGACACATAGCAAAATACAAAGATAAAACTGTTGTATGGTGGTGGTTATTTCTTTCATTAAAAATTCTGGCAACACGTGTCATTGAAAATATTGATACTGGTATATGAAGATCAGATGCCATTATTTTAGTTCCTTAATAAAATATACATTTAAATATGAAAAGGAAAAAAAGTTAAATTAGCTATAATATGATCAGAAGGGTACACTTCTAAAAGTATGTTATTTCTAAATAGCCAACTCTCTAATTAGTACTATATACAAGTGTTTGAGGATCCTTGCAAACTTGTCTACAGGATATGATAAAAATTCTTGTGATTTTGTAATTAATTCTTCATTTAATTCCTATAAGTCATTCTTTTGTATAAAACCCAAGAATTTGGCAAACATACCATGATGTAAAAATATGAGAGGTGAGTCCTAGTAGGAATTTAGGCAGAGGCTGAAGTGAAATATAGACTTGGGGGAAAATTTGCAGTGTAAGAGATAAGACCAGAGAGAAATTCAGCAAAGACTAAAGCCATTTTATATGTAAGGAAGTGTTTGCACTTAATGCAGCCTTGAAGGAATGTGTGTTAAATAGAAGCACACTCATCTAAATTAGCTTAGGAAAAATGTTTTGTATGCAGGGGATGACTTGAGAGAAAGTGTGTTGTACTTCCAGACTGATGCTGTGCCTGGAATTCAGAAAAGGGAATAAATGATACTATAAGAGATTACTTAAGTGCTTTTTCAAGTGCTTCTCACCAAAGAAAAAAGAAAAAAAAAAAAGCAAAATGAAGTGTTACATATAATAATTACATTTGACAGACAATTGGTATTGGAGTGGGTTCATTTATAATAGAATAATTTAAATGGTAAATGGAGGTGTTTGTGTAAATCATGGCCTAGTTTAAACTTTTTTTTTTTTTTTAATAGAAAAATCTGCATTGATCTGGATGGGAATTCTCAATTTGATGGTACATATCTGAGATATAACCAAATACTCCATAACCATTTTCAGTCTGCATCAGATTGTCTAAATTTTGATAGATTAATAGCATCAAACAAAATATTAGAGACTACAGATATTTTCATAGAATCACAGAATGGCTGGGGTTGGAAGGAACTTTAAAGATCATCTCCTTTCAGCCCTGGTGCTGTGGGCAGGGCCACCTTTCACTAGACCTTGTTATTCAGAGCCCCATCCAGCTTGATCATGGGCACATCTAGGTCTGGAGCACCCACAACTTCTCTGGGCAAACTGTGCCAGTGCCTTCTTCACAGTAAAGAATTAATTCTTAATATCTCATCTAAACCCACTTTGCTTCACTTTGAAGCCATTCCCCTTGTCCTGTCACTACACACTCTTGCAAAAGGTCTTTCTCCATCTTTCCTGTAGACTCCTTTCAGGTTTCAGGTACTGGGAGGTCACAAGTAGATCATCCCTAAGCCTTCTCTTTTCCAGGCTGAAGAATCCAAATACTACCAGTTTTTCCTCATGGGAGATATGCTCCATACTTCTAATTATCTTGGTGGCTCTCCTCCTACATATATTTACATGCATTTTTAATTTGCATTTACCTTATTAAAATAATCAAAGTGTTGCTTATACATGAATGCAGCTGAACAAAAATAACAGGAGCAGTAATTACAATTAGTCTTATTCTGATTCCATAGATCTATCAGTGACCATTTACAGCTTTTACAGCTGGTGTGCACTAACATGTGCAATGTAATGTGAGAACTGATGTCTATAGGTTGGAAGACTAAAGATCACACCTCCTCAAGCTTTATTTTAAGCCTTTTTTCATCAGCGTATCATTTAAACTAGGTAAATGGCATTTAGAAGTAAGTAATTTTGTTGCTTTTCTTGGACTAAAATGCTTTGGAAGTTTTTAGCATAATTCTGTATGGTGTCTCAGACTTTTAGGGTACTGCTTGATCAGACACAGCTCAATAACCTTGGCATAGAACCACTAATAGCAATTTATTTTGCAGTGGAGCAGATCAGGGTCTCTTCTTCACACCTTTACAAACCATAACGAATTATGAAAACCTTTATGGTACTGTAGTCTAAATACAGAAATCTACTGTGAAATTTGTATTTACATGACACATTTAGTTCAGTGCATGCTTAGTGAATTACCAATGTAGGATTTTCTATTTTATATTCAGAAAACAAGCAAAAAACTTTATTATGATATAATTTTGCATGTCTTTACATCTAATCAAAATGAACTTAAATAAGTGAATTTTATAAATATAAATCCTAAAATAAATAGCATTAAATAACTTTAATTAATTGTGTTTATGGTGTAATAATATTACAGTGATATGTTTTTTTTTAAAAAAATATGAAATTTAAAAGTTAATTTGAGAAAAAAGAGCTGAGAATAATATACACAAATTGTTACACAGTCAAAGAAGAGAATAAACAGAACCAGATGTTTATAAATAACAGCTGTTTAAATGTGAGATGATTGATAGTGAAACATGTAGAAGAAATATCCCTCAAAGAAACAGTTATAGAGAAAATTTCTCCTGAACCCAGTATACATATGTAATATACTTGAACTGTAGAACATGGTAATTAATGTCCACAGTTCATTGCAAACATAACATTTTTTGTAAATGAAGAAAAAAAAATTTATTTATTTAAACTTGTATTTATTTAAACTTTTTGTGCATACTGGATTATATAGGCATACAGCAAAATAGCAAGTAATATTTATCTAAAAGCCAGCATATAATACTTGGAACCACTTTCCCTTATTTCCAGAGAGAACTTTACTGTAGTGTCTAAATCTTCCCTCCATCTCATCTAAACCCCTGAGGTTAATCTAGCAGTTATTTAGAAGCTGGTAGTGAATTCTGCTCTGGGTTTACAGGTCTTGAATAGTCCATTGTGTTGAACAGGAAGAAAAAAGAGAGATTTATCAAGTGTGACATTTTGAGATGGCACTGATTGCCTGTCCAATAGGCACTGCACTAAAGGTATGACTGTTATAACTCTCACATAACATCAGCTCCCAAAACCAAAGAGGTTTCTGAATACATAAATTAAATTATTGGACTGATGCAGGCAAGTTTTAGGCAAGACATATATGAGAAAAAAGGGCAAAACCTCTAACTTTTAAGACAAAACATCTGAAATAAGCCCAGTGTACAATATTCTGCTGACAAGCATGATTTGTCCCCTCACCTCCAGCTCACTTTCCCAGCAGCCCTGTCTTTGGTTTCCCCATACTCCTATTCAAAGTGGCAGTGATTCAAAGTTGACAGATCCCATCAGACCTGTAGCAGACTGTCAGTGATTTTAGCATTTTAAATTATTCTGCTTTAAATTAATTGTAATACTTTTTCTGAACAGTGTGTGGATGGGTTCCATGCACTCTAGTGTTCCATTGAAAATATGAGCAGGAATAAACATACCAAACAAGAAAAATCTATTTGAAAGCATTATTTCAAAACAATAAGATGTTTCCAAAAGCTATGGAAAGATGGTATTTGGCACTACATTCTGTCTTCCAATATGTTTTTAGACTTCAAACTTTAAAATGTAATTATTTGCACTGGCTTAATCACTCTATATTCTTGTTTCCATTATCACCCAAACATTATTTTTCAGAAAGATTACTTAAAATAAATCAAATCATCTTAATTTGTCATTTAGGGAATAGTGTGGACTTGATTTTTTTGTTGTATTGACTATATATAATAAATAATTTATGCCAAAATGCAAATATGCCTTATCTCATTACAAGCTATATCATTACAGAAGTGACTGCTTACAACTAGTTTCAAGTTGAATCTATTCAGCAAATTATCATCTCTGACATCTCAAGAATCACAATATGTAAGAGGCATGCAACAAAGGTTTTTCTTGCTGCAACTTCTGAAGCTTGTTGCAGCCAGCTACAAGTTTAATCTGGATTCTTGACAAGTGCTGTGCAACAGTTCATAGGAAAATCACAAAAGCAATGATAACTGTATTTAAAAAATAAATATTTTTTTTAATTAATAAATGTTTATGCTTAATCTTAACTTCATCTATTTAACTGTAATGGTTTTTTCATAAGGATGAAAAACTAAAAACTTGTCTTTGCAAAAATGGAATGAAAATTCAAATATACCTTTTAAGACTCATCTTTAGGACTATCAAAACTATCCTTCAAACTTTATGAACATGGATAAGTTTTTTTCCACAGTTTCCTGACTGAGTTAAATAAAGCACTCAGCCAAGAGCAGATGTGTAATTCTGCAATGGAAGAGGGGGCAGGGGAACTGAGAATTAACATTATTTAGTTTTTTTTCTCGTTCATAGTCTGAAGAATAAAGTCTTTCATTGACTGCAGTACTCATGACTCTTTCAGAATTTTCAAGGCTCATTATTTAACAAATGATTAAATAAGTAATTCAGACATTAGGCTGTACAATACATTCAAACCCCAAGGATGGAAGAAACTGAATATTTTATAAGATAGATAAATTTCTAAGTAACATCAGTTCCATTGTGATTTCATAAAAATTTGCTTTTTTTGTGTACATTTAGAAATAAGTATCCAGAGATCCAGCCATCCTTATTAAAAAAGTCACAAAAAAACTGCATATATTGTAAATTTTATTCTTGATACAGTAGCTTACCAAAACATTGCACAAAAATTGTTCTAGAAAAAAAAACTAGCATCCTTGCCTTAAAGCATGCCTTAAGAACATTAAAAGAGTAACTTTAAAGCCTCCATTCAGGGTTACAATAGTTCATCCACCAGCAAACGTTTTCTCTTTGACAGGATGCTTATACTCCAAATACCACGGCGAGAGAGAGTGAAAGAATACTCAGTGCTTTACTGCTGAAGACTGAAACCCAAATGAAATTTATATGAGTTCATAGGAGATTTATTTTTAAAGGAGGTTTGGGTATAACTTGGAAATAACTAAAAGGATCTTGAAAGGCAACAACATTCACTGTGTGCCACCACTGGATATTGAATTATTCAACAGCAAGATACTCTAGAAAACCACAATATATATATATATCCTGGATGAAGCCTGAGCTGGCCAAGTGCTTTAGTGCTGCCCTGTGTGGTGTGGATGTGGACGTATATGGGAGAGAATTTGGGAGATCCCAGCAAAGGCTCACACCAAAAGCATAATGTGACAAATTCTATAAGGCTTTCCAGGAAGAACTCACCTTTCCATTTTGGGGCTTCTGGTGAAAACCAGAAAGAGAAAGAATTACAAAAAAATATTGGAAAGACAAAGAATTTGATTTGAGTTTGGTGGGAGGAAGAAAGCCTTCAACAAAAAACCACAGATGAAGCATGGAGGACTTTAAATCCCACATTATATTACTCTACCTGGGTCTGCCAGAGCAAAAATCCTTGCTGTTCCCCACACAGTTCATTGCTGTATTTTTGAGGAGCACCCATGTTTGCTCTCTCCCAGGTGCCACATCCTGTATTTGGGACAGGGCAACTCTGAATGTACCTACAAATGAGACGTTGGAGAGTGGTGATGTGGAAAGGGACCTGGACTGATGGCAAGTTGAGCCTGAGCCAGCAGGGCCCTGGCAGCCAGGAGGGCCCAGTGTGTCCTGGGGGCATCAGGGACAGCATGGCCAGCTGGGCAAGGAGGGGATTGTCCTGCTCTGCTCTGCCCTGGGGCGGCCTCACCTCCAGTGCTGGGGGCAGTTCTGGGTGCCATGATACAAAAAAGATACTAACATCTTCTCTCTGTGACCAGTGACAGGCCCAAGGGAATGGTCTGAAGCTGAGTCAGAGGAGGTTTAGGTTGGGTATTAGAAAAAGGTTTCACCCAGAAGGTGGCTATGCACTGGAACAGGCTCTCCAGGGAAGTGGTCACAGCACCAAGCCTCACAGGGTTCAAGAAACATTTCAGCATACTCTTGGGTATGGTGTCATTGTTGGGGTTGTCTTGTGCAGGACAAGGAGTTGGACATGATCCTTGTGACTCCCTTCCAGCTTAGGATTTCTATGATTCTATGAACTTTTGGGGATTATGGGTTTTATCTTAGTTTTTAAGAAATCTTTGTATCAATATGTTTACTGGGCAATGAAGAGAGAGTTCTGTTTTGTTAGCTAAGATGCCTCATTAAAGAAGACAAAATATCAGCTGATTTCCTTATTTTGCCAAATATATATATATATATATATATATATATATATTAGCATTTAAGAAGGAAGGAGACATACCTATTCCGGAACAGCAAATCCCTTGTGTTTATGTAGGAAGCTGAAGTCCCTGATTTGAGTTTCTAACACATCTTTTAGTAATTTTCTTTCACTAAATCTTGTCCTGCCCCTAGGGTCTACTAGCACAGTTACTTTCAAGGGACTGAACACTTTCAGCCTACCCTAAGTGTAATTTTCTAATCCTCTCCATATATGTTGGATATGTTCCAAATTTCCAGTTTATCTTGAGACATAGACTCACTCCTAGAATTTTTCTGTCCTTTTTTCTTCTCCATCTACTTTTAAAAGAACTTAAAGGAAACAGACAGTAATACTTTCATTATCTGTCCATATTCTTGTGCTCCTAGGAAAGTTTTTCTGGTTCCCATTAACCTTTCCTCTCTCTGTGTGGAGATTAAGCACTCAATCCCTTTCTCTAACACAAATTTCTTCCACTCTTACAAAAGAAAATGTAGCTACTTTACTTTTTTTTTTTTTAATAATTGCTAAGAGCTAAATCAATAAAAAATGGCCATGAAAAAGACTAAAATAGCTTGGTTTAAACAAAATTCTATATACCATTTTTATCTATTGGAGTTGTAAAGCCTATAATAAAACATTATCCTAGGATTTGTAAAATGCTGATATTACATACTGTTTATGAGGAAAAAATTGTTATACAAAATACATTTTGCCATCATCTCTTGTTAACAGCTACCACGCTGATTCACTGATTCTTTTTGTCTAAATTTAATATCAAGAAAACAAACATTTCATTAATCATATGTTCTCTGAGATGGTTTCCAGAATAAATGTGCTCTGTTGAATTAAGAATCTGTTGGAAGATTGGTGGACTGGAGTGGGGGAACAGGGAATAAAACAAGCATGACTAAATGTGTTTGCTTGTCAGAATCTCATGTCCTTTCTAGAAACCTGACTGGAAAATAAGATAAGTGTACACTTTAATCTCAACATATCTGTACAATGAAGATAGTTGCATATTTTCTACACTTAAATCTGCCTCCTATAAATTATTCAAGTATGTTCTTTCCATTCAAACTTTTCAAAAATATGTCTTTGTAGAAACTGAGTACAATAGACTAGACAATATTCTCTATTAAGAGACTGCAATACAGCTAGACCAAGTCAGGCAGAATTTCTGGGTCCATCAACTATATCAAATCGCTTTTCAGAAAAATGAGCATCACCAGTAAAATACTAATTCTTTTCAATTTTGATGATCAATTACATAAGGATATTTTAGGTGATTTTAAAATTATTATTATTATATATTTAAATTAAATCAGAAGGCAGTGGAGACAAGCTAATAGCTTTGTGCTTACCATGTCCCTGACAGATCCATGAGACCAAGGCAGACCAAGGCAGTGCACCCAGGTCAAGGAGCAGTCAAATAATTTCAAGACCACTGTGTGCATACAGCTACACACTGCATCATGTGTGCATCAGCTGTCATTATGTCTGCCAGTCATGTCCGTCAGAATCTCTCCTTTCCTAGGATTCTGCTAGAATCTCTGAACTTTCCCTTTCCCACTTTTCATTGTTACTTCTGATTCATATTTACTGCCTATTTCTTTGTCCTCAATATGTGTTTTAGTTATCCCCCTATCTGCCACCAGAACATTAATGAAACTTGATTTTAACATTAATTTTTCTGTAACTTCTAAGACCTCACTCTAGGCAAAAAATCTTCCTTATTTTCACCACTGCTCCATGGCAAAGGTGGATTTTCGCAAGTCTCAGCTTTGTCCTTTTTCCTACTCTCACAACAGTTTCTCTTTGAAGAGTTTGATTCCTTAACATTCAATTCACACACTTTCCTAGCAATGCATTACATTTTTTCAAGTTTAAATCCATTCTCTTATACCTTTTAACACCTGCCACATCCAATTCTGTTCACAAGGTGCTATCATTTTTTTGTAGTATTACCATTATTTTTTCCTATAAAGAAAGACCACTCTGTTTTGTAGTTAAAAATAAAATAATACATAACATTACCCTTTTTTTTTTGCTTTGTTCCTCTCTCTTCTTATGAAGATACAGAATTATCTGTTTATGTCATTCTTGCCTCAATCACTCTTTGTATTTTAACATGCTGATATTGGGGGAGAAAAGTTTATAGCTGCTTAAGGAAGAAAAAATGTTTATATATGAAGCATATATGCAGTTAATTCCAACAGCTTACATGCTCCATGAAAGCAGAGCTATAACTGATAAAAGTTATATCAACTACTTTTCCTTAAATTTCACAGTCTGTGATTGGATTAACACTGACTTGACAGAGGATAACTCTAATAAACTCAGTGGCACACAATCAGGATGAGTGTTAGTATCGTAGTGTTGTGGTTACTGAAAGCATGACCAGATCCTTTAGGATGAGCAGTCCCAGTTTCCTGAGTTCACCTCAATCTGCAAAGGACTGCAAGACCTCTTGGTCAGCCCTGCAAGGCCACAGGTGTCCTGCTGGTGTGCAGAGGTTGCCAGGAGAAGGTGCTCACCTCCCTGATACCAGCTGATGCTCACAGACTGGCTCTGCAAGGCTCATTCTCCCCTGCTCAGTGTTCCCTCCCTCTCTCTGGGACCTCCAGCTTCATGTCCTTCCCCAGTTTCTCCTGACAGATGGTTCACTGCTCCCAGTGAGACAGTGAGATACCTCTTACTGTGATCCAAAGCAAACTGATCTGCCAGTCCTTGGCTGAAGTTCTTCATCTGGGGGTTGCAGCTCCAGGAGTGATCCACAGATAATGAGTTCTGAGGCTGTTTTAGCCATGATGATGTCATGCTATAAATGTGTAACCCAATTAATTGATATCTATGTTCATTCAGTAATTCAACAAACAATGGCTGGATTCTCTCTTGTCACAAACAATTCTAAGCTTGGGCTGGGTTGACATTTTTTTTTCAGACCCTTCTCACTTCAGCACCTGCCATTCCTCCAGATATGATCAGAAGCCTTTTCTGACATGAAAAGAGATTTAATTTTTTTAGTGCATCTTATCACACCTAATCTAAATTACTCCCTTCATTTCTTTTTTAGTTTTCACTCTCCTCAATTGCATTTTACTCTAAGAGCATAATAAATATCCAACTGTGACAGAAAATATTGCTTCTTGCTCAGAAATCTGGTTTCATCTAGCTAAGAAACATCAATGGGAAATATTATTAAGAGACTTGCCACTTTCTGCAAACCATTCTCCCACAGAGCTGATCATCCTTTGTCCCCTTTAATTTCATGCAAACATGATCAAGTCACCTCAATTCTCTAAAAAAAAAGACATTCAACATTCCTCTCTAGCAACATTTTTTTTGTCCTTTCTCTTCAAATACCATGGGCACAGAATATTACAACATTTTTCCGCAGCTGAGTTTTCTTATATTTTCCAGAAACCACTCAAAGTCCTTACTACACTCTGTAGATTACATTAATAAGAAGTATCCCATTTTATTTATTTATTCTTTCAATTAATAGCTTCCTTAAGCCAAATTTTCCCCCATCTTTGTCTTTCTTCTGTTATTTGGTTCTTTCTCAAATTTATTTTTTTTCTCACCTGAATCACTATTTCAGTCCATTCTAACATAAAAATAATATCTTAAATCCAGTCGTAATTTTCTCCATGGTTACCAGAGTCCCCTTGGCCTTGTGCATTTTCCTTTCAAATTATTTATTTCATGAAAGTGCTCCACAGAAAACAAATTTACTTTCCACTGTTACGTGGCAACACATCCCAGAACTGTATTTTTGCCCAAAAATTTACCACATGTAACTTCAGGACCTTATACCTGTAGTAGAAAACAACATCTCTCCTAATATTTGTTGCAGAAAAAAAGCCCAAACAAACTCAGAGTTTGCACAGATCTGTTTCAGATGACTATTTCAGAACGAATGGCTTCCTAGTTGTGTCATTTCAGCTATGAAAGAGTTTGGGTGGTTACCCATTAGAGTCACGTATCCCCATTTAGGATACCAAAGCTAAAATCTCCATTTGACTTTTGATTAATATTTTACTGGATGTCCAATTGTAAATTTAATTTCAGTTGCCTAAATCATGTTTTCTCATACTGTTCCTTCTTGCTGCCTTGTTCTTGTCACCAATAATCTCTATCCATCCCCATCCATCCAGACTTTTTTCTTGGCTGTCAACTTCAAATCATATTTCTTACCCAAGTCATCATATCTAGGTTATCTACATCTTGACAAGTTTTATTTTTACAACTGAGACAATGAATGTCTATCATTTTAACCTTTATTAGCTTAGTCCTTTTTTGTTCCATCTCAAATGAAAAGCTATTCAAGATGCACGTCTCAAATTAATAATTCACTCTTATTACTTTGATGATACAAATTTCCTCTTTTTATTTCTCTGTTGGATTCCCCTCTTTATCATTTCATAAAGCAAAGTAGAGAAAAAAAAGTTTCACAGTATGTCAATAGTCTTTTCATTTATCCTTCAATATCAAGGATTCACCTTGCACTGGCCACTCACAAAATGCTCACAAAGTAATTCCTCCTCCATGTCCTCAAGGGCAGTTACCTATTTATAATAAACGATGAATTATTGTTTCCTTGCGGTTGTTTATGTAGCTATCATAATGCTATTATGGGTTCTTTTTCACACTTACATTGCAAGCTATTTAGGGAAAGAAGAGCTTTGCTTCATTATACAAACCCCTGTCAAGTGGGGTCTGGACAAGACCTTCTTCTATCATGCAAATAGAATTATAAAATGAAAATTATATATATTTTTAATGCATAATTTTTGGGTGCATGCTTTGTATAACAGGAGAGTTTCATACCAAAATGTCATGACAAGACACGGGGAGAGATTAGTTCTTCCTCAATGGATGTTCTGTGACCCAAAATTAAATGAATTATTTCAATAAATTCATATCTCTGAATCCTTATTATTAAATTCTCAATTGCTATCGAAAAAATTACTTTAATTGAAGTAGCACTAACAAAGTACAGTCCATAAATATTCTGTGAGCTGTACTGTCATATTATGACAATTACTTTGATATAAATATAAGATATTAATATAGTAATGAAAAGTACAATTGTTTTCTAACATGAATACAGCCTTTTCACTTTCTAGGGTTCTTCTCATTCACATGGAATGCAGTAATTCCAATATTATGACAGTAAAGTGAAATGTAAGTTCTTTTTTGGCTTTTTTGCTAATAATTGTGACGTAGTTTTGAACATTAATGTAAATGGTAAAATGAGGAAAAAACACATAATTACTTGATGCTTTTAATGAAATCAAAGGAAACAGTCCAGAAGCAACAAAACAACTTCAGAGTGATGAAAGTTGTTATCATCTATGTTTTTTTAATGATATCAGAGGGTATGATAAAGGTGTGATATCAATAGGCTGAAATAATGGAAAACTTGAGTGTTTCACAGGAAGATTATCTGAAGTATTTGTATCAGGAATTAATCTACCACTCTACTATGGTATGATGCAGTACATGAGATTTCAAAGCAAAACCACAAAAAGTGCAAATGATGTACACTTAGGTCATCTCTGACCAAATTCACCCCGTTGAGGATTGGCATCAAAGAGCTGTCAAATGCAGGTCAACTATCCATGTTCAGAGAGGACCTGTATTTCTTGTAACTAGATTTAAATTCACAACTGCACCTAGTGTCAAGGCACCTAATGTCAAGGCACCTAATGCAACCCATGAGAAAACATCCACAAGATTATCAGCCTAGACCTAAACATAACAGAGGAACGCTACACACAGGGCTGATACCACACAGCTGGTGCATGAGGCAAACATACAGGAGGCACATCCATGTTTCACAGCAACAGAGCAGGAAAAGAAATTTTAACTAAGAACCCCAGGTATCATTCTTGAAGGACGTCTTCCTGGATCTTTCTATTTTCTAAATTCTAGTCAGCTGCTAAGAGCTAAGGAAGAGTCCACTGTGCAAGTCAGATCGATTTCTAAACCAAGGTTGTGTGGGACACACAATTAGTGAATCAATTGATATTTTGTCCCTATATTTTTTTGGGTAGTTTGCATAGTGTCTGAAACTGTCTCTGGGGATAGAGCATGGAGGCAGGAGGTATGTGGAACCTAACCTACAAGTCTCTGAGTTTTCAGGAAAACTGAACCTAAAACCAATGACTGATTACAGATGTTTCCTTGCAATTTACAGGCTGAACCATCTTAGCATAGTAAAACAATGACAGCATTCCTTAAAACTTACACTTATTATCATTCTAAGGTTAAAATTAAGAAAATTATTACTTTCTTTAAAATGTTTTTTGCTTTACATATAAATTAACTGTTATTTCCATGACAGCTTGTTTTCACAGCTGGTCTTTTAAGTTCTAATCCTCAATTTGGCTCCTGAACAGAATCCTCACTTCAGGTTTTTATTTAATATTCAATCCCTTTGTAATGCCTGTCAGAAACCAACTTTTGAGCAGGAAAACATAAAGAAGTGCACTTTAATAGTTCATTACAAGCCTTCTGTGCAATTTTTAAATACTAGGAGAGCAGTAAGAAAACTCTGAACAGTCATACCTCCTTCCATAAGTTCTGGACTTGCACATAAAAGTATTTTCACAATCTTTTCTACCTCAGTTTTCAGAAACATTTGTCAAGGGTAATACTCTATATTTAAGAACACATATAAACAAAAAAGTGTTATTTTCAAGTATTTAATATATATAAAGCATACCTATGTCTCTCAAGATGAATTAACCTGGGTAGAATAATGAGACTTCATAAAATATGCTCAACAACAGTCATACCCAAAGTTCATAAAACAAAGAATCATTAATTCTTAATAATTACAATTCCATAAAAACCTGTTGTGGTTTTGTAAGGCAAAGGACTTGAAAATTTATGATTTCAAAAGAAAAATAGAAATAATTATTAAAAATATATTCTTAATAGTGGCAAGCAGAGAATCATAAGAAATAACAATATGTGAACCTTATCAAATCTCACTTTTACTTATATAGTGTATATATATAGATACAAGCTACTGTATTCTTATATTAATGAGCTCTTACAGCAATCAATTTTGATAAGATACTTGAATATGAGTTCTGTCTTGTTTCAATTTGTTAGTTCTTCCTGTCCATCATCAGTTGTCAAATAGAGCAATAATAAAAATGCATTGTGTTACTTTGCTCTATATGAAATATGTTAAGTATGTAACTTGACAGCTTCTTTCAGAAGAGAGATCCAGAAGAGTCAAATATTACCCTTATTTATTTAATGCTATTTTTTTCCTTTAATGAGCTCAAAACCAGTTGCTTTAATTTTAATTATCCAGTTTTAATTTACATTTTGTTTGAGCCACAAACTGGAACTTCAAGAACAAATGCCCATTCTTTTAGCTTCAACATCTGAACAACTTAAACAATTATATAATATAGAGGGGGAAAAAATGCATTTTAAATATATTTTCTTTCATAATTATTTTTCAGTTTTGTTTAGGTTGTTGAAGTTTTTCTTATTTTGGGTAGGAGGTTTCTTGCTTGTTCATTTGTTTTGGTTTGTTGGGTTTTTTTTTTTTAAGTGTAGCTATTGAATAAGCATAAATCTACAGCTTTGTGCTTTGCTCCTCCAAAGGAAGTATAAGACCTGAAACTCATTAATCATGAAGGGGTTGTGCTTTACCTTGTGACATTGATCATGCCAGCCCCTAATCGATCAAAAGCACTGTAGAGGCATTTAACTCACTTTGAGGTCTAGAGAGGAAAACCATACATTATTCAGAGATGTCTGGAACTCAAGGGTCAGAAAGACAGATTGCATAAAGAACTGCAAAACTAAAGGAGTTTTAGGTTCTGACATGGATGCAATAACTTCCAAGAAGATGAAAAGTGTGGAATAACAGTAATGGAAACTTTATTTATTTACCAAAACTGTACTGTAGTACAAGTTTCTTATCTCAGCAAGATATCATATAATAATGATCTTCAGATGCAATTGACCTGTGTGAATTTAAATTCATGATCCGAACATGACAGATCATATGTGCCCCTATGACTTCTTGAAGACAGCAATTTTCCATTTGGAATTACTTTTTTGAAATAGATAAAAACATAGTGATCATTGCATGGCATGAACATGGATCAGACAATATATACTAAAACCTTTATGAAAATACATTTATTTTCAGCAACACTTGATAAAAAGATTAAGAAATTGATAAATGGCCATAGTGTCATGGAGCTATTAGACATCTGGCTTTGTAAGCTATGAAGAGGATCCAAATTGACAAGTATTCATAAATGCAACACCTAAATTCCAGTTCCAATTCTATCACTGAAGTATGCAGAAATACCTTAGAAATTTAAAGAAAATAATTTAAAAAAAAATTAATACAATGCAGACAACCTGAAGGAGATACATTTTGATGGACCATCATTCCAGACAAATAATGTAGACTTCTGGTAGTTTTAAAATAGATTTATGGAAGATTGCTGGCTCCTCTCTTTTTTATCTCTGTTTTTATCTTTTTGTAAACCCACAGAACTGTTAAGTTTGGAAAAGGCTACTAAGTCCAGCTGTTAACCCAGCAACCCTGTCTTCTCCATTAAACCTGTGTGCCACACCTACAAATCTTTTAAATGTCTCCAGGGATGGTAATTCCATTCGTTTCTTGGGAACCTGTCCCAGAGTCCCATCAATTTCTGGGCTCAATCATCCAGTCAGTGTTTATCTAGGAAACTAGGCACCTGTGCAAGCTATGAGCAGCCAACTTCTCCAGCAGAATGTTGTTGGAAATGATTTCAAAATGTTTTCTAAAGCCAGGAAATAAATATCCACAGCCTCTTCTTTACCTACCAAGTGGATCAAGTAATAGAAAGAGATCAGGTGAGTCAAGTGGGACTTGCATTAAACACCTTAGCCTCTTCCCACCACTTTTTCATTATGTTTCTCTCCACACATAAAGGATGAAGATTCTCCTTTGCCCTCCTTTGGTTGTTAATGTATTTATAGAAATATTTTTACTGCCTTTTATGACAATAGCCAAATTAACTTCTAGTTGGCCTCAGCCTTTCTGATTTTATGCCTCTGTAACCTCTTGACATCCTTGTAATACTCCTGAGTGGCCTCCCTCATCTTCCAAAGGTGGAAACTCTCTTCCTTTTGCACCCTGAGCTCCAGCTGGTTTCCAGCCAAATCCTTCTGTTCAGCCAAACCAGCCTTCTTCCCTGTTGGCTCACCTTTCAGCACATAGACGCTCCTGCCCCTTGAAATTTTCCATCTTGAGGAATGTCCAGCCTTCCTGGGCTCCTCTAGCCTTCAGTACTACCTCCAAAGGGACTTTGTCAAACAGTCTTTTAAACAGACTCCAGAAGTCAAAATAGCAGTTCTGCTGACCCCTCCTTTTTTTCACCAATCATTTGTCTGATTATATTGAATTGTTTTACTTCAGAATGAACCATATTGTAATGCCAGTTATTATGTTCCTACATCCAACTTATTCAATTTACTAAAATGAGCAGAAATTGGCTTTTTCAGCCTCCAGAGAATATTCAACTTCCAAATGACTTGGTCTGGATTCTGAGTGAAAAATTGATGTTGCAAGCTGACCAGTCATCTCTGATCAGGTCGCTCACATCTAAACAAACAAGCAAAGAAGCATTATTCGGGAATATTTGCACAAAAAACAAATAACAATTCTAGATAAATCTGAAATGAAAACATGTACTGTAAACATGTAAGGCATAAGAAGTTATATCTATCTATTTGCATTAGAAACATTTACTAATTTCTTCTAAGTTATTTGTTTCTGTGGTGCATTGATAAACAAGTAAAACATTCTTTTCTACACAATTCAATCAGCAACTTAAAAAGCACACATAACAAATAGTGTTCTATCCTTCAAATACATAGGTTGTCCTGTTATAAATATTTAAGAGAAACTTCAGCTAAAAAACACCAGGCCTTTACTTTCATATAATTTAATTTGTCATTGTTTTGCATCTTATTTTGCTTTACCCAACAGACTATGACAGATTTTGTTGCCTGTTAAAAGCCCTGATCCAGCTTTATCCAAGATGGTTGGGCCCCTTTCTTTTCCTATGCAGACTTTGTGCATTAAAGGAAAAAACTTAATGCCCACTGACGTTCCCCCCCATCACACAGCCCCATGAATAATCAGGCTAGCCCAGAGATCCGAGGCTTTGAGGGAAGGAATATCAGGAGATGGCAAAGATTCCCTAAAGAGGCTCTTAACCCGAGATAAGTT
The DNA here is from genome assembly GCF_048771995.1 of Taeniopygia guttata. Classification (NCBI taxonomy): domain Eukaryota; kingdom Metazoa; phylum Chordata; class Aves; order Passeriformes; family Estrildidae; genus Taeniopygia; species Taeniopygia guttata. The sequence continues at coordinate 104,332,298 of NC_133024.1, read as the reverse complement.
GGTACAGCTCTCTTTATTCTGTGATGTCCTTGTGGAGAGCGGGGCAAAAGAGAACGAACAGGAAATGTCAGGGGTCTATATAGACTTTGGACAGGGTGGGCTTCCCTGGCTCTCCGCCAACCCCGTTGGGGCAGGAAGGAGGGTCCAGGGTTATCTTGATCAGAGTCACAGGGTCCCGGGGAAGGGGGCACAGAGTGCCCATGAGCATGCTGTAACAGCCCACCAATATTTTCCTATAAACTAATTTTTTCATTTGCTATCATAAGCAGACTTTGTAATGAATTGTCACATTTACAAAACCATAAAATTTAAAGTGTTTTTTTTTAGTGGTGACTGTATAAAATGCTACCCGAGGGTATTCCAAAGGTTTCATTGGTAGTGTCTGACAGAAATTCTATGAGAAATGGATACTTGGGTAGGCCTTTGCTTTCAGCAAGCATTTAATTTGAAAAATCAGTAAACCCTCTCCCATGAAATGATTATTCCATATAAACTCCTCAAATTAAAAAAAGTGTGATTTTCATCCAGCTCTCAAAGCCCATTAATTCTCCATACATGTTGTGGTTTCACCAAAGCTCTGAAAGTCAGCTGTGGTACCTCTAGGTATCCTTTGCTCTGCCTGTGCTTTACCACAATCAAGCACTTATTTAATGAATATCAAACAATTGCAAAAGAAAAAAGGAGCCAAAAAAGTATAACCACTCCTCATGGATTGCATTTTCTTTTTTGTCTGTGTTTCATTATTTCTTCCAGAATTAGAAAAGTTTCACAACAGTTCAACATTCCCTCCATTAAAAAAGGACATCTATAGTAACACAAAATTTTTCTTCCAGAATTTCTTGCATCTTGGATAATGTTTCCAGTACTTTAATAATGGCATTTACATTTCAATGATGTTATCTACATCATTAGGATATGGAGATAGAATGCAAATACTGAGAAAGCCTCATTCTCACATAAGGCATCTTTACAAGATAAATTGTTGAACATTATATAGAGCTCAGTCAAAGCTCAACATTGCTAGTATTAACTAAACTAAAAATTTAGTTACTGCTTCCCAAGACTTGGGAGAATTTTTAAGAAGCAAAGCCTCATATATATGGTATATATCCATGACTATATCTCTCATATATATAGAATAAAGTCCAAAATTAAAATATTTCAGCAATTTTTCACTTGAAGACAATGATTCTCATAATCATTACTGTCACATTAACGTGCTTTACAAACCACCAACATAAACTGGCATACAGAGAGGGGAAGTTGTTCCTTTATTCATTACTACAGAAAGCTTAAATGAAACGCATGACCAAGTCCTTGTTTGCATGGGACTGAAGAATATGAGATGCATTTCTCCATTTCTTATACTGGGTGCGTTATAATGCCTTTGTTTAAAAGATTATTCCTTCCTTGTTCAAAAAAACAAATTCTTCTTAAAAAAGACATTATATGATATTTTATTATTTAAAGAGTTCTAGTTCAGAGAACATGAATGGCATGAAATTCATGAGTACCTCCCTATCATCTCTAAGCAGAAGGATTATAGCAAAGAAATAGTTTTTTCAGTGCTTTATCTTCAGTCTCAGAGGGAGAAGACTATGGCAGACCTAATTATATTCACAATGAACTCAGAGGAAAGTGGTTCTGAGGTAAAATTTTCATTAAAACAGTTACTCATATCTCCATATGGTAATTCATAAACAGGTGCTGAACTGTAGGATGAGGAGTTTCTTCTACATATCAACTATATTAAGTGGTAAAGAGCTTTTTAAATAGTTGGCATGAGAAGTCATGTATCTGGAAATTTGATAAATTCCAGTGACAGAGAGAATAGACCATTTCAGACAAGTGAGCCTTCAAACGATATTCAAAGCATGACATTTTCCTCCATGCTGTATCTGAATTACCCATTAACAAAGATAAGTGGAAACAATATGACACTAAATGTCATCAGCAAGATACATAAAGGTCATTAGCTTATTAATGCTACACTCAGCACTTGTGCAACATCGGATGGAGTAATTTTCTTTACATGCCACAAGAAAGGCAATGATACAGAACAATAAAATATCATTTGAGAAGACTTGCAGGCAAGTATTCAATAGTAGAAAATAGAATGACAACAATTGTCTTATGTTCAGAAGTCAAAATTTAGGGCACAATTTTTAATATTAATTTAAAGTTACAAAAATTTTAGCAGCTTCTTCATGGTTATCTTAGCCTGTATTTAGTGATATATAATACTGCATGGAAACTTGTATATATTTTATTACCTTTGAAGCTCAGCTCTAAAAGTTATTTCTCATTGACATGACTAGGACACTGCAAGCTTTAACATCTCTCTTCAAATCAAGTAATCCCTTCAGCCTAGTTGATATTGCAAAATGTGCTCCAGGCATTTTCTTTTCAGCACCATAAATGAGATAGCGTTCAGCTCTCTTGCATACTTATGCTGCATATGAAAGTGAGGAACATTTATAACTATTGCTGAAATAGGGTGATGCTAAAAATCTAAATTTAACCTTCAGAAATGTGAAAAATTATACATCTATTTCTATATTTTCACTCAGATTAAAAATGCTTACAAAATACAGGAGATCTGCATATGTCTGAGTTCATGAAGAATTAGTGTTCTGATGTCCTTAGCTGTACACCTATGACCAAAATCATAAATGAGATTAGATTACCAAGGAGGCAGAAAAATAATTTGCCCCTACATTTGTTTATTGCCAAATGCATATTAGATTACTGGAAACTATGCCATCTCTTTTAAAATAAAATAATGATTTATAAGTTTTTTTTTCACAACCATTTATGCTCACATACACAAATGTAATAGGTATCTAATATTAAACTCAGTCTAAGCAACTGTCTCAGTAAATGTAGATTGAATTGAAAGTCAGGCATCTCAATATCATTTGGGATTTGAGTCATGGTAAACAATGAAAAAGCAAACTAAATGAGGTTCCTGATGTCAAAGTTATTTCAGAGGAATAGAAAATAAACCAACCCAAGACTGTGAATTTTGACATATTGTTATTTTTTCCCAATAAAATCAGTATTCTTACTTTAGAGACTCTGTTGTGAGTGCTTATGTAGAAGCTCAAGCCAAGACGTGGTTTCAGTGAGTGAATTATTGAATTATATCTTTGGGAAGAAGAACATAGATAAATTTCAGAATAGACCTGCAGGCTCAAGCTATACAGTAAATTTTCTTTATATTCATCTGTGTTGGAGGCTTCAATCTCATTTAAAATGACAAATTACTTTTCCCCACCAGCCTCCCCTACATTTACTCCTTTAAATCAGTGGTCAATATGTATGTCCTATCTGCTATTTTGATTTAATTTTATCTTGTATTAAAAATATAATCTGTCTGAAATTTTTGTATAGATGTACATAGGTTTCCTAGATTACTACAGTATGGCTAAGGTAATGCCCTTTAAATATCAGTTTCATCAGCAGAGGCTTAAAAGACTTTGAAGTGGTTGGTGAGATAGAGAGGTGACAAAACACACAATTTGGATTTTCCACAAAAGTGCTGTAACTGTAGCACAGTTATGGTGTATTTCTACCAATTAAGCGTAAGGGGAAAATTCCATGCCTTTCCATACTGGAGAGCTGACACATCAGCTATTCTGCTTTCTGCTCTCTCATTCTCTTTGAAATACTTAGGAAAGCAGTGAATCTGAAAATTATTAAACATTTCATAAATAAATTATAAGCTATGTTACAATTTTTGTTTAGCAGGAGCTTGTAATAAGAGGAGCCAATTGTATTAATAAATACGCACACGTATATACAGAGAGGAGGAGGGAAAGGGAGGAAGAGGGGAAAGAATAATTTCATTTTCTACTGAAATACAGCATTCTCTGTTATAAAATGAAGCGATTAACGACAGCTCACAGAACTGCATAAAACCGGAAGTGATTATCACAGCCAATTAAAAGTGCAGAGGATAATTACGTTTGGCAGACTGCAAACCCTTGCTGGAATCTGTCCAGAACACAGGTCCAGAGCAGCAGCTCACTTAGTCTGGAAGCTGGTTCCAAGAGCAAGTGCCCAGGGTGAGTGTGCTGAACATTGGCTTTCACACAAGCAGCTGCTTACTCATGAGCTGGCCAACGAAGCTGTCACAAGAATGGTGCAGCAAAAAGAGATTGTCAGCATCTACCAGGCAATAATTAAACCTCATCTATGTACTTTTTTTTCAGACATGTACTTCCTTTCTGCATATCAGCTGACTAAATAATTGTCACAATTAAAGGTGCTTCAATCAATACGCATTTCAGCTGATTGGTAATTTCAATGAAGCTTCAAAAAGCCACCACTGACATAACTTTATCTTTTTCCAACTGGCATCACAAAAATTCAGGAAGCTATTATATTGACAGTCAAGTTAACTTGACATTTTCTGAATGAGCCTGTCAAATACCTGTTTTTTTATGACATTGATATCCTATTTGTCCTGTATATGGCTACTAATGCTGGTAAAGAATCCACCAAGTAAAAAAGGAATATAAAACTTTAAGGTATAACCTAAACTCAGAAGTCTTGTGCTTTTTCTACCTCCTTCTGTATTTGTTTCCAATGACCTCAGCAGCCTCCCACTAAATAAATGAAATGGATGAGACAAGAAGCATGGGACAAAACAATGTTCAACAGAGGCATTCATTCTTATTCACATCTATTCATGTTACCATGTTTTGTTCACTGATATATTCTCAAAGATACAGAGACTGGATGAGCCTGGCAGGCCTCTCTGGAGGTTGCTTGGTCCAAGCCTCTGCTTAGAACAGGATCCATGGTAGCAGATTGGTCAAGTTGCCTTGAACATCTCCAAGGATGGAGACTCCACAACTTCTCTGGGCAACCTGCTCTTGTGTTCAACCGTCCTTGTAGTGAGTACTGGTTTTGTTTTGTTGTTTTCTTTTTTGGGTTGTGTTTTTGTTTTGTTTTGTTTTGTTTTTTTTAATTGAAGTGGAATTTCCTATGTTTCCATCTATATCTATTTCCTCTCATCTGTCTCTGGGCACCCCTGAGAAGAATCTGTTGTCTTTACTGCTCAATCACATGTTTATGGGCATGTATAAGTCCCCCCTGAGCCCTCTCTTCTCCAGGCTAAGCAGTCCCAGCTCCCTCAGCCTCCTCATTTGTCAGATGCTAAAGATCCTTAATTTGGATCCTTAATTTCAGGATCCCAATTTAATAGTGAGGATCCTTAATTTGGATCCTTAATTTAAATCCCTTCCCTGGGCTTGCTCTACTAAGTCATGTCTCACTTTAACTGGTAAGCCCATTTTTTAAGCTAATTTTCTGAGATTTATTTTCTAAGAAAAGAAGTACAGCTGTGCTGTCATATCCACTTTAGAAGTAGCTACAATTTAATTTTATGATCCAAAATCAGCAGCAACACACCTAAAATACTGGTCGTGAAATTTATTATCATTGTCAGTAAAAACACCACAACATTTGCTAAGGAGTTTTCTAAATAAATGTATAAACTTATTTTGTATGTAACTAAGTTCTTTAATTCAGTTTCTATTTTTGCTATCCATAATTACTCATTGTACTGTGAATCTCCCATAATTTTGTAGCTTACTTGCTGTTTGTTTCTCAATGGAAGAGGCTCTTTTGATACTGCTGATTTGTATGTGCTATTATATATATAATAAGTTTTTCAAACTTAATTCATTTTTTACAAGTAAAAAAAACTTTACAAAATAAAAATCTTAAAGGGTATGGAGTCTCAAGATATATTAAACTGTTTATGTGTTTTTCTCTGACTTGTTGCTGAGGTAAAAGAATATTTGTAATGAATGATGAATGGGTTAGTCCCTGTAAAAGAATATGGATAATATAATACCTTAGGGTTTATTATTGTATTTAATGCTTGTATTTACTAGTTAATACACAAAATAAGGAAAATACTCAGATCATTTTCTCGTCTAAGTCCAAAGTTTGTTTACATTTAATCTCAGAAGTTTCAGCATTTCCAGAAAAAGAAATTGATTTGAAGATGAATGATAAAGGGATGAAAATGCTTCTTATAAAGTAATAGTACTGATATATTCTAAAGTATCTAAGAACAATATTACAGTCATGCCTCTTTCATCATGTTTATCCAAAAATATTGTCAGGATTAATTACCATAAAAACATTAAAAAGTACTGTAATGCATTTAGGAAATAGGGTGGTTAATTGAATCAAGTATGTGAAGTTTTCTGTCTGGTTCAGGATGGATCCAGCAGAGGCTATTTTGGAAGACACAGTACGTGAAAGAGTGCTGCCCTATCTGAACCCCTTTGACCCACAATGAAAATGTATTTATTTGAAGATGCAGAGTTGCAGAAGTAGAGCAACAATGTCTAGTGTCCATTTCATGCCCTTCTGAGTGTTATCATCAGTATGATAAAACATAAAGAAAGAAAGTTCCACTGAACGATTTAGAACAATCATCAGCCTCAGGTGCTGCAGACTGGACTCTCTCTGTGTGTGGGAGTTAAGTGAGGAAGAGGAAGAAGAAATTAAGAGTAAGGAAAAATGAACACACAATGGAAAATTTGATGAACCATTTGAAAACTATCAGTAGAAAATTTGCTGCTAAACATTTCTACGTTTATGGAAAATTTCTTCATTGCAGTAAAAATTATTTCACTTGGCAAATTCAAGCATGACTACTGAAGACTTAATGTAATGTTTCAGGAGGGCATAGAAACAATTTAGAAATAAGCAGGAGAGTTGAGTGTTTTATGAATCTCTGGGACCTATTGTTATTTCCCAAGCCATCACACAAGTTAAAGACCCTTTCTGGAGGCTGCATGCTAAGTGAGAACAGGAATAGAGATATCGGCCTCTATAAAAAATAACTAATTTTCTGTAGATGGTGTCATCATAAAAGAGTCACAGCTCCCATCTCCAAATAACAATACAGTTCATGTTCTTAAGCATGGATTGCAATGGATCCATACAAATTTGCTGCTACTGCATTCACTGAATGTCTCCAAAATTCACATGCAGTTCCATTAAACACTTCTAATTTGATCCTATTTTCAGTCACCTGAAAATTGCAGCTTTCTTATAAAGCTTAAAAAGGACACAAAATAAACCATAATCATAATGAAATTATGAATCAACTGTTAATAAAAATATTTATGTTAGGAAAATAATATGAAAAATAATATGTTAGGAAAAATATTTATATTTAAGATATCACTATTATAATGAAAATACGTTGTAATTCTTTTGATGTCTACTTAAAATATTATCAAAATTTCATTTGAATAATTAATGATAATTGTAGCATAGGAGCTTAATTCTGTACACTGAACAGAACTATAGTATCCCTCACATCTCATTTTATTATATTTCATACCTGGAAATGACTTTAAACCCCAATCTACTTCTGCACTTCTGTAAAATTATGTGAGAAAGAGGGCCATTGTGACATCATTCAAACCCCAAAAAGGCTCTTACATTCTGAAAACTTACTCTTTGCTCAGGTCAGACAGAAGATGCTTCTCCTACCAATTCAACAGTAAAATCACTGGGAAGAGATCTTTTCTATTCCTTCTAACGTGGAACTAGATCCTTAAGAAATCTTATTAATCTCACATCAAGACCTATACAAGCAGAGAGGAAAGTTTGGGAATCTGGGTTACTTATGTTGGATTGCAAGGAGCTGAAGGCTGCTGCATGTTAATGGGCACAGTGAGTTTCAAAAGGTGCTGCATAGAAACACAGAAGGAATCTCATGTGGGGAACCAGTGAGGAGTTACACGGGATTCTGCTGGTGGTGTGTTATTGATTTACAAATTTTTTTACTACACTTAAGCTAAATATTTTTTGTCAGGGAGACCAGCTGATGATATCCACTTTGCTTTGAAATAGAATTACATGGAGATACCGAAGAAGACACTTCAAAATCTTTTTTTTTTTCCTGGCAATGTTTTATACTTTATTGGGTGAAAGGAAAATATGTATACTGGTTAATTGTTCTCAGCACATAAGAGTTCAATAGAATTCAGCAAAGGATTAACTGTTGCTAAAACCCAGTAAGACAGTCTTAATGATGACACTCTTAAACACTCATCCAAACTCAGTCTTTGCAATTTTATTGAACCCACTAGAAGACTTCCACTGTTTAGTGTTTCAGGGGGTAGATTTACAGAAAAAAAGCAGATAGAAATATGAAGTAGGAGTTCAGTGGTTAACCACAGAAATCAAAGATAAATTGATAAACTTACGTTTTCTGTGCTCATACCATTTTCTCCAGAGGACAATTAAGGAGTAATGACCAAAATTCACCCTCTTTGTCAACTATCTTTAGTCTACTAAATTATTTTCTTTCATTCTACTGAAAAATTAAAATTTTTACATATCAACCAGTTGTTATAAAAGAGGATGATCTACATTTAAATAAAAGGACACAGTGGTAAACTAAACATCTTCAAGACTGATAAAGGTAAATGTAAAAGTTCACAAGGAAGATACTTTGAAACCTTCATATATACTTGATTTTCTGCTCCCATCAAGTCTTCTAAACCACTCCTGCATCACTTTTTTATGGATCAAATATTCCATCACATCCAAAGAAGCACAGCAAAGGAAAATAGTGAAGAGCTATGGATGAATTTGAGCACAATTCTTAACACCACTTTTGATTTTTAAACCTTCTGACCTTCTGAAGACTCCACATGTTTTGGTACTGTTTAAAATTTTGTAGCCAGAAAACACTGAGAGATATGATGTTACAGTCCAAAAATATGATCAATTTAAACTGGTGAGAAAATATCAATTCTTTCATCTCAGCCATACTAATTCAGCAGAAAAACTAATATAAGAAATTTATAAGTAGTGTCAAAAAGTAAAATATGTCAGATTTTTAATCCTTGGAAATTTTACTATTGCCTCAGAATTTATTTAGAACAGATTTAATGTTTCCATTACAGAAATGCTCCAATATTAATTGCATCAAGTAGCATATTTTACAGGCATCAGTGTTTAATTTTCAGACATAAGTCTAACTCTATTCACTGAGTGTTTAATGAGGTTAAAATACATATTACCAGATGGGAGTATTTCTTATTAGCATTCTCCTCATCCTAATTGTGCTGTACAACAGCACAGGAAATTGTTGATCAGTTTCAAATCTTGGCCTAACATATTCTTTCTGAGCAGTCATTTTATATGACAAGATCTTTGTAATTATGTGATCAGGTTTTAATTCTTGTGTGCTGTGGCACCTCTACATGAGAAGTGCATGGCCTAAATCTCTCCAGGGTGCCACTATAATTATTTTACACTGGTATAGATTCAAGTATGACAGCAAGGGTAGAGTGGAATAATCTGATCAAATATAAAAACTTGTTCTAATTTTACCAGATGCTGGACCTCTTTTGCCTCGCTTAATGACAACTATGCACTGGTAATTTTTATTAAATTAATTTTAAAAATGTGCTTTATTTTTCTCCATTTGATGATGAATAATGTGAAATCTTTACATGCGAGCAATTGAAAGCTTATTTTGTGGGTTTGGATATTTAGGTACCTGGATAATTTCTATGAATAACTAGGAATTTAGTTTGCTGTCCTATAAATTTATGTATTGGGAGCAAGAAATTGCCCTAGTGGAGCAAGCAAGAACAGACACATCTGTGTGAAGCAGCCCACCGCTGATAGTTGCAAGAGCCCAGATGAGCAGCTCAGATGAATCACTGACGATTTTCTGGCCCAATGGCTACAAACAGGTGAGACAAAGATGCGTACTGACCACCACATACATTATGTGTGTTTGTCTGTGCTGTTGTGAAACACATTGAGAGTATGGCAGAGGTGGATGCCTTTCAAAACTGGTATTTTAAATTGATCACTATTTTCTCTGTATGCTTAAACTTCTGGGACTGTAAAATAATAATAATAAAAAAAAAAAAAAAAGCCCAAAACAAAACAAAAAAAACCCCACTCTAAGTAAATCTGGGAATAAATACTGACAGCTTGAAGAACTCCAAAGCAGCTGAAGTCTGACTTTACATCCTTCTTGAGCAACTTAAAATCCCAGTGTGCAGAATTTCTGAGACCTGGTTTGTAACTGAGAATAATGAGATATTTTCATTGGTTTGAGTTACCAGTGCATTACCTTTGCATTACCATTTAGCTGGAGGATTAAAAATAGATTGTATATTTGAGAACCAGAATGTTTAACAGCATAACAACTGCATCTCTTTGAACCCTCTCTGTTAAAACTGTTAAAGCAGTTTTGTTCTTGGTTTTCAGCAGTGTAACAGAACAGAATCAGTCACTAACTACTAACAGAAAAAAGTTCCAAACCAAGCAAAAAATATCATTTTTCACACAATGCTTGATAACAAGAGTTGAATTCCTTCCTGCAAGATCTTGTGGAGGCTTTAAAGGTACATAGAACTGTAAAAAAGTGTGAAATGGAATTTGGAAAAAGACTATTAATGCAGACAGCAGTGGAAAAATTCCCTGAACTCCAAGTAAGGCAAGACTGAAAAGTATTATTGGGAAACGTCATGGTCATGACACTCAGTTATTTCATTTCTCCTTATGTAACTACTATAGACCAAATGTGAATATATGGACTCTTTCAGGGTAGAATTAGTACCTTTAACAAGAGCTTCTGAAAAGTTCTGTAATTAAATCCCAGAATCCTCCAACTGAAAACCATTTCCCAAGACTCAAAATAAGAGGAAAGCTTATTTCCATGAGCTACAGAACATGATAAAAGGGCTTTTAAATATTAAATGATATATGCAACCAATAATAAACATATTCTGTATGAATATGTGCCCTATTTAAATTTCTCAGTATTTGCCTTCGGTCCAGAATTTAGTAGCTACTTCATTTGTCTAGGAGAAAACATAAATACACATGGTAACTACTCTCTTATTACTTCAATGAAAAATTCATGTCTTAGGCTACAAATCTATGTTTTGTTCACTAGGTTTGCTATCTATTGGGAAATCAGTGTTGCAATTCTGCTTTTTGAAATTATTTGGGTGTTCAGGGAGCGAGAGAGAGAACAAGAAGGAAAGCTGACTATTCATCTTGTTTTATATACATTTAATTCAAAACTACTGGTATATGCTATTTGTTTATGGCTCCAAGAGCAGTACCCCAGTCAATAGTATCAGTTATAAGATGAAATCACTCCTTATTTAGTTACTGCTGCAAAACAAGACTTCTTTTTCTTTTTTCTTTTTGTATTTTAATTCAAAGTATTCAGAATTCCTCCAATACTCTTATCTATGCTAAAAACATAGCAAGCATGATATCTGTCTATAAGGTGATAAATGTGCTCATAAAAGGTTAAAAAGCAAATTATATTTGTTTAAACACTCTTAAGTTAAAGTGATGAATATGCCAGGAAAATTTTACAAACACAAAACAAAATCTTCAAGAAGTTTTTGGCATTACTAAATTAGTCTCTCAGTAATAATTATATATTTGGGTTTGTAAAAGAATATATTGGGTCTGTAAGTCATGTCACACCTACTCTTCTGGAAACTACTAATTTAATAAAGATATTCAGTATTAAGCTATATCTATTTTTATCCTATAAATTACTTATTTAAAAGCAAAAGCTGGGCTAGTTTTGTTGTATTTCTTCTTTCACTACTTAATGCACTCCTACCATTTCAAAAGAAGAACGCACATCCATGTCTTCAATGCAATAAATCTAAATGTACCCTTTGTTTCTGATTTAACTAAGAGATGAGACTGGATGACAACAGGAAAAATGAGGAATGTAAAAAAAGCTGAACATAGAAAGTACATAGTAAATAGAAATATCATGCCCCATTAAAAGTTACTCAAGAACTAAAACTCAGTAACAGCCCAAAGTGATGTCAGCTGTTGGCAGCAGACTGTGATAACGGACTTCCAGCCAGCTGGATCATGGATGCATTTCCCTAGGGAGGACCCAGATATGCTGTAAGTCCTGATAGATGCAAATATAAGGCAGTTCCGGTGCCAACTAAAACAGTCTCACATCAATACAAACCATTAAAAACTCTTTTGCATGAATAATATCTTTTTCTTAGGGAAGTTTATTGGAGAGTGGAGTTTCTGATGGACAGAAATGCCTCATGAAGGAAGCTGGAAATTGTAGAATGATACCTACTGTCAGCTGCTGAACTATGTGGCTGCAAAATATGGCTGGGCTGAAGGGATCTTGTAGTGACATAAGAGAATACCACAGCTATTTTTATAGAATCATAGTATTACAGAATTGTTTAGGCTGGAAAAGATCCTTAAGTTCATCAAGTCCAACTGCTAAAAATGCTGTTAAACAAATATTAAAGCTGACACAGTGCACAAGCTGAGGAGAATACATCACAGTCCTTGAACATAAAAGTTTGCAGTTTAGCCTAACTCTGGCTGATCCCAGACTACTACCTAGGAGTAATTTGGGTATCCCCTTAATTAGGGATGAATACATTTAAATTAAATTCTAATTCAGGTAATCCAATTTTCGTGTGAAAAACAAACAAACAAACAAACCCAATTTTAATCTAGGCAACACTTCAGTAAACATCTTGATTTGTCATTCAAGAGTTATTTTTTCCATTTCTATATCAGCCGCAGGCAAACTATTGAAAGATGTCTAGAAATCAGAGAGCATTTAATTTCAAATGAAGTTATTTTTCCTGAGTAGCAAAGAATCATGATGTCATGAACCAAATTCTTTATCTACAAAGCAGTGAAGAAAGGTTTCTTCATCTTCCCTGTACTCTAATGTACTTTTGGGACTTTGCCTAATAGTGAGGCTGGTAGTGCAACCTCCAAAACCATTCAGGTCTCATCTTCCCTGAGATGACCAGAGTGTGCCAATTATTGCTGACTGCAATGGCATTTTCTGTGATGTAGACATTATCAGTCAGGAATCACAATGAGATATGTCTGTTAATATATAAACAGGAATGTAGAGCCTTTTGTCTCTCTTCTCATAAATCTAGTACAGATGACAGCGATTAAGAGAGATTTTGAATTCTGAGACTTTGAATTCACCAGGAGTGAAAGCATAGTTTTGTTTTTTCTAAATATCTCACAACCAGTTTTGTTTTTTCTAAACAACTCCAAACCAGGAGTTTTGTTTTTTCTAAATATCTCCAGACCAAGAAATGTCTGAACACACCCAGAAAGCTCCTGCCTATGACTGCTCTTGTAATGCAGTATTGCAGCAGCTGCTTAGAATGTGGTTTTATTTATTTTGCTGGTAAGCCTGTTTTTCAAGAATGACTGCCAGACAGGGGTGACATTTTACTGACTCCAGTAGTGTCACAAAAATCATAATTTGATGGAACTACTATGCAAGTAACAAAATTATGTCATTCAGAAAAAAGACTTTGTGAACATTGTGATCTTTCAGGCAGCACATTCCAATAGTTAATTCCCACTAGTACTACTAAGAGTTTTTGAGCCGCATTTGCTGCAATGTCTGCTTTTTCTAACATTCCCTCCTCTCACATTTCTTCACTTCCACCATAGTCTAAGTTCTCAATTATACTTTTTTTCATTTACTTCTGCATTCATATTTCATTGACCATTAAGATTTGGCTTATGACTCTGAAAAAAACAGATATTCTAAATAAATTTAGTTAATTTTTCCTGCTGTATTAGGCAGAGATAAATCTTCCAGGAAGAAAACAAGGGAATAGCAAACAATTTTTATAGGCTTGATTTCTAATATAACCATTCACTTTCTTACAGATGACATATGAAAAAAAGATTAGAAGAATTCTAAATGCTTGTCTAGTTGTCAAGCTGCCCTAGACTCACAATTTCAATATTTACAGCTCAAACTCTAACCTGTTTAACAATGCTTGGTGAAGTTCCAAGCATGTGGACCAAGTCTTAAAGGATAATCAAGGTTATTTAAAAACAATTGGGTATATGGATGAAAAAGTCCCACCTTAAATTTAGCAGACAAAATTGAAGGTACTTCTGATTTTTCCTAGCTAAGGTGTTCTGCTTTTACTCAGTGCAGCAGCAGGAGAGTTAACTGTCTGCGACAGATTATTTGGATAATAAAGCCATATTAAACATTAGTTTAGTCTTTTTAAAAACCTATTCTAATATTCTTCATGAATTTATATTTCAATATTGTTTGTGCATAAGATGCAAAGATATCTCTCAAATATCTGTTTAGGTAGCAAACATAACCTTAGGGAGGGAGAAAAATAGGTTTATATATTTGACAGTGTAGTTTATTTTGCTATAATGCCATTTCTAGAATAAAAACAACTAAGCAAGTAAAGGAACATCATGCAGTGGATTATGTAGTAATAGCTTCAAAGGCAATTTGGAGCCTCTCACTTTCTCTATTCCTTAGAATAAGCACAGCAGTTATAAAGGTTTTCAAACAGGAAAAGGCTGCATGCTGCAGTTGAAGTATTTCATGGTGACAGGTAAAGGCAAAGCTGACAGGTAAAGGCAAAGCTCTTCAATGTATTTAATATAAATTCTAAAATGATTTTGAGAGCTACCCTTTAGAGGGGGAGAGGGAAATAATGATTTTTTGCAAACAAGTAAATGATGTCTAGATTTGCTTTTGGCTGAAATTTTCACTGTGTCATTCTATACAAACTTAGGCAGCAAACTTTCATGAAAGCATCATTTCAGTGAGATTCAGGTACTGTATATTCATCACCAGCTAATTTAAGGAGAAATATATAAGGCAAAAATTTAACCAAAAATCCATCACCTTCGAACTTCTCAGTAGTTAGAATCTAAATACTTATAGCTTACACAGAACAAATCTTGTATAACAGTTGTTATACAGCCTGCTGGTACATAAATCATAATGTAAAAATATTAAACAACCTTATTTTTTAACAGAAATTAGAAACAAATTTCGGCACAATAGCTATGAAAATCCTAATGATATAGCAATATTCAATTTTAAAAATCCATTTAATAGCTTAAAGAGTGACAAATGTTCTCAACTATAGCTGTAGCAGTATTTTACCCTTCCCAATTATTCTTATTTTTAATTACTTTTCACAGTGGTTTGTCTTATTTTTCTGTCCCTCTGCTATTTCTTTTTATAAATCAGTTGTACAGAGTAAAAAGAAATCTAAGCATATTCATTCCACTTCTATTGTTTTCTTTAATGGAATGTCAACAACAATTGTAGTTCTGAAGAGCTCCATTGTACCATGGACTGTTGAAGCCAACAGTGGGTTTTAAAAGCTGTGATTATAGCAGCCGTTCATGATGACAGATACAACTGTATTCATTTAAATTTATTCAGAACTTCTGACTACCTCACCAGTCTTTAGTGTCAATACTATCTTGTGAAAAACAGTACAGATTCCCACAGTAGGGAAAATCATAGTTGCATTTACATTGGGCTTCCTGTAGAAAAAATAAATCTCTGTCTTTTCCACATGTATTTTTCTCATCTCTACTGGTGGAAGACTCTTACTCCTTCTATATTTGCATATTCATTTTCTCCTGTATGCCACAAATCTTTTAGGGAGTGTTGCAGTCTTCTCAGGCTCCCATTGCACAGTAGAAAGAAATATGTGTTTGTCTTCAACAAATTCTGTATCCACAGCTATTCTACTGCTTTGGTTTGAATTCACAGCTACTCTTCTGCACCCAGCAAAACTGTCATCTTATTTAGGAAAAAAGAGTTGGTGTATTACTATAGGCATTAAAAGTCTTCTTCTTACAGAAGAACTTCCTAAAAATATAGTAGGATTTTTAAATTGTCCTTCTCTTGTTACAGGTATATTTTCCTTTCAGGGCAGAAAGTTCCATATATTTCTTCAACGTTGTATTACTCAATATTTGGTGAAGGTCAAATGCAGCTAAGCACTTTTAAAACTGTTTGTTTTGTTTTACCAGTCAACAGATCTCCTCTCCATGATAAGAGATTTCTTTCTGTTGACTGGTAATCAGCAAACTCCAATCAAATTTAATGAATGGATGTGTTTAATTGAAACATCCTCTCCTCTCCTCTCCTCTCCTCTCCTCTCCTCTCCTCTCCTCTCCTCTCCTCTCCTCTCCTCTCCTCTCCTCTCCTCTCCTCTCCTCTCCTCTCCTCTCCTCTCCTCTCCTCTCCTCTCCTCTCCTCTCCTCTCCTCTCCTCTCCTCTCCTCTCCTCTCCTCTCCTCTCCTCTCCTCTCCTCTCCTCTCCTCTCCTCTCCTCTCCTCTCCTCTCCTCTCCTCTCCTCTCCTCTCCTCTCCTCTCCTCTCCTCTCCTCTCCTCTCCTCTCCTCTCCTCTCCTCTCCTCTCCTCTCCTCTCCTCTCCTCTCCTCTCCTCTCCTCTCCTCTCCTCTCCTCTCCTCTCCTCTCCTCTCCTCTCCTCTCCTCTCCTCTCCTCTCCTCTCCTCTCCTCTCCTCTCCTCTCCTCTCCTCTCCTCTCCTCTCCTCTCCTCTCCTCTCCTCTCCTCTCCTCTCCTCTCCTCTCCTCTCCTCTCCTCTCCTCTCCTCTCCTCTCCTCTCCTCTCCTCTCCTCTCCTCTCCTCTCCTCTCCTCTCCTCTCCTCTCCTCTCCTCTCCTCTCCTCTCCTCTCCTCTCCTCTCCTCTCCTCTCCTCTCCTCTCCTCTCCTCTCCTCTCCTCTCCTCTCCTCTCCTCTCCTCTCCTCTCCTCTCCTCTCCTCTCCTCTCCTCTCCTCTCCTCTCCTCTCCTCTCCTCTCCTCTCCTCTCCTCTCCTCTCCTCTCCTCTCCTCTCCTCTCCTCTCCTCTCCTCTCCTCTCCTCTCCTCTCCTCTCCTCTCCTCTCCTCTCCTCTCCTCTCCTCTCCTCTCCTCTCCTCTCCTCTCCTCTCCTCTCCTCTCCTCTCCTCTCCTCTCCTCTCTCCTCTCCTCTCCTCTCCTCTCCTCTCCTCTCCTCTTTCTTTCTGTTGACTGGTAATCAGCAAACTCCAATCAAATTTAATGAATGGATGTGTTTAATTGAAACACCTGAATATTCATAATTAAAAGTGCAAGAGGTAAAACTGATTTTAATAGCATTGTAACTATTATTTTTAATAGAATAGGTTAAAACTCACCAAATGTCTCTTAGCTGTAGAATTTTTAACATACCAGCCCACCAATCCAGTACAAATGATTTTTTGCTTTTCTCAAAATCCTTTACAAATGACATATTTAGCACTGGGTTAGTTTCTCTTTTAATGGCTGAAATTGCAGAAAACAAATCTTTTTCCATGCTAACTTGCTGACAATGCTGAAAGGCCTCTGAAAGAATAAATATCCTTTTTTATGAATGTTGAAGATACAATCCACATCCTGAAAATTTAACAGTAGTTCAGTTAATTTAACTAGATGTTATCAATCACCATAAACAAAGAAGAATCAAGACCATCTCCAATTCAGTTTTGAATGAATCGGAATTGCATTTTTTACTCTATTAATTTTATTTATTCTTCCATAATATACATGAGCAGGAGCTACAAGGACCTTCCACACATGCAGTTATTCATTCTGCAACAATTCATCAGTTATTAAAAAAACTCTCCTTTCTGCCCACAAAATCCTTTTAAAATACCAAAAGTAAGTTTGTAATTTTTCTGTTGGCTCTGTATAGTATTTTTAATCAAGTTAATGCAAGTTTTCTGCCCTTTGATACTCTGAAGCACTCAGTTTAATAAGGGAACCAGTTCAGCTCATGTTTTCCTAGAAGAGTGACTTTGCCAGAAATTAAAAAATGGAAGAAGAACTTTCAAGTCATAAAAGTCTTTTAATTTGGACTGTAAGGTCCATCTCTCCCATAATTTATCTTGTTTAGATTAGTTTTCTTTTTTTAATAACATAATATTTTAAAGAGCTGCTGTTTTCAAAGGACAGAACATAAAAAAAACCAAGAGTGACAATTATCATGTGTCTTTTGAAACTATTAAGTAAAAACAGGACCCTGAACTTGTATTTATAATATTTTATTCCAATTTATTATACTATAATCTAAAGTAAGACACATTCAGTGCTTTATGCTTTCTGCCCAATCCATAGCAGGCACTTCTACCTGTATGTCTTTTGAGTGGAGTTTATAAATCTTTGTTCTCTCAGCTTTATGTGCATATCAAAACTACTCTGACAGATCACAAAGATGTTATTGAACCACATAGACAAGAACACATCTAGAGCAGAACAGCACAGACATTAGCTTTTGAAAATACGAGATGTAATCTGCCAACTACCATTTATAAAATATTAGAATAAGATATTACAGAATACATGCAAAAGCATTTTGAAATGTCCTTGACTTTTCAAAAGTCAGACTAAATCTTTCAAAAATTTTTCTTCAGTCTTTGGAGCTTCCCTTAGTAAGAGAAATAGCTGCATAGGGCTATTTCCTATTAAGTGTATGGCTTTTTATTTGTGGATGAGAATAGGAAAAACAGTTAATGTTTTCCCTCTTGTGATCACATAATCTCTACTAAACGTCACATTATCCACATTTTGCAAGTGTCTTTTCTTCCTAAATCTCTGTTCCTGCCCTCCCATTCATCCTAACAAACTGTCATTGCTCAAATGTAAGCAAAAAGTCTAGACAGTGCTAGCTGTATGAAAATGACAAAGAGTTCACCTAGCCCTAAATTTCATTTTTCCTGGTGGTGTCAGAATAGCTCCTCAAAAAACTGAATTTACTCATAAAAATATAGATATTAAATTAAAAGAATAAAAAAGCATATGCAACCCACACAAAGGAATAAGCCTATTTCCATTTAAATGAGCTTATCACAATGCATTTTTTGCCCTTTGCCTCGTTATTCATGAGTGACTTTTTGAATTCTGAATGCTAGCTCAAAAATTCTGAAAAACTAATGGAATTGTTTTGAAGGAACAAAACACCTGAAAATTCAAACCAGGATGTCAGCAAGGCTCTGCCGCTGCATGGAGGGGTGGCTGCAGGACTGGAGGCCATGGCCAGGTGGGAAGGTGCACACTTTGGCCCTGCAGGAGAAGTGTTCCCTGATCCCTCCAGCTCAGGGGATTATTTCTGTGCTGCCTTTTTTCCCAAGATTTTCTTCCCGAGTTCTGCCCAGGGCAGGATGGGCAGATGGGTGGCTGGCTGGAGGGCAGGAACAGCCAGAGCAGTGTTTGTGGGGAGGCAGCGTGGCCCCTCAAAGGTCCCTCCTGCTGCTGCACATCTTAGATGTGGCACCAAGACCCAAAATGCGTTCATGGGGCAGGCTGGGCAAAAAGGCTTTGAGAGACAATGGCTTGGGCCACCAAAATCACAAACTGAGAGGCAATTACCAACTGCAACATACAAAGATAGGAACATTTCAGTGAAAATGCAGAGTCAGAGGGTCTAAGCAGTGAAGTGAGGTTTTCACGCTCAAAGCTGTGAAGGAACCAGATGTTCATGGCAAGTTGCACTTCTCACTTGGATGTGCATGGAAGAGACAAGGTTTCCTGGCAGAGGTATACGATAAGAAAACAAAAATCACCTCTCTCCTCAGTTTTTTACCCAGCTGGGCAATAGACACTATTGATAGCAACATTAAAAATGCCCTGTTAGAAGATAGGAGTAAGTACTGAACAGAAATAGGAGCTTAAAATAAATTTACCATCTCTACACTGAAGCATTGTAACCCACCTACTTTATAATAAAACATTTATTCTGTTTACTGCAGCTCTCAAACCAAAACATTTCTTTTCAAAGAGGACTCATTTTTCTTTAAATTTAGTTTGTGTTGAATTGAGAATAGTGATGTATAAAAGGAAAGCTTCCTCTTCGTCACAATCATCATTTTCAAATAAATTACAGAATGAAAAAGGGAAACTAGGTGTTACACATGAAGCACAGTTTATTCTAACTACCAAAATTAATCAAAACAGAAATATTTTAATAAAAAACCCTATACTTATTTTGCACACTGCAGCTAGCTTAAAGAAATGCATGCTGTGATTCTATCCTAAGGAAACTTAAATACCATGAAAAATAATAACAGTAATGTTGCTTTAGGCACATCAATGTAAAAGCAATATATTTTACTAGACCAACTGGTATATTAAGCCCCTGAGATTTAAAGATAGCCTTGTACATCCAAAAGCTTGTTCTTTTTCTTCTACCAGCTGTACATCTTGTTTAAAAAACAAATAATATTTCTACTACAGATTTGTACTTGTCTGCTTTGAAAAACTGACATGAAATTTTACGCTTATTTTATAACAAGAAAATATTATGTAGAGCCAGCTTGCTATTTCCAAAGGTTATAGCCATAACAAACGAAACCTTAAAGTCGGATTCATGTGATTTAGATGCCTATATTATAAATCTACACGATTTTGTCAACCAAAGCCCTTGGATAGTCAAGAGATGGAAGTGGAATTCTGTAAAACTCAGCTCATCTGATGTTCCATGCATTGGCACAAAGAGGATATCAGTCACACCGTGGAATTGCCAGAAGGAGCAGCCACCTCATATGCTCATATTTAATAAATATTAAACTTAGGTGAGGGGAGTCTTACCTCTCAGGGAAAAAATGTACACAACAGGTCATGTATGCACCATAAATAAATCTTCCACAACTTGAGTAAAATTAAGCTGTGGGACTAGTCGCTCCACAAAGGGCTTGTTAAGGGCTGGGAATGTTCATTGTCATATTGGGTGTCTGGAGAATTATAATCCTCTTGTTGAACATGTGAAGAATGCAGTGAGGTGAAACAGAGTGATTTAGAAAGGGAGAAAACTCACAGGCATCTTTCTACTTTAGTTCTTCCATCTAAACTTTGTTTAAAGAATGTGGAAGAAATTCACTGATTTATATCACTCCTCAGTCATATTTCTATGAAGTTATATCTATATTTTTAAATTAATCCAGTTATGGGTGTGAATATAATACTCCAAAGCAAAAGGAAAAACTGCATTATAGAAATGGAAAAATGTCATTGCTGGTTCCAATTTCTTTTTCATATTCAAACAATTATTGTGTGTTATCATGTTCACACAGAAAAAAAAACAAGCTGGTGAAATTGTTTTCCTAGATTAACCTCTCACATAGATAAGTAAAGCATAAGTAAATTATTACACCATTTTGATTTAGTAATTTCTATTCACTTTAACATAGCTTTAATTTTTAAACTTTTCAGATAAAGTACCCTAGAGTTATTTCTCTTGACTGCTGAATTTTAGTTCTATTTTTTCCAGTAAGTCAGTAGGTGTTTTACTCAAATTTATTCCAGTAAGGGCTGAAAAAAGATATTTAACAAAGTGAGTACACTGGAGGAACTATAGTTTCAGACATTCAGAATTAAAATCTGTACTTTATAGTTATATAGAAATAGTTGGGCAGGTTTTTCCTTTTTATTATGGTAAAAAAAAAAAATATTTCATCTCTTGTTCATCCTGTTTTGGAGGGTCACTATGCAGCTGCCATGCATTTTGCCTGTTATTAAAGCATGAAGAAAGAATATTTAAATTACCTTTATAAAATTGTTTCATTAATTAGTTGAAATAAATTGCATGAAAGAATAACCAATAAAACATCAGGGTGATTTGCAGAGCTGGATTTTTAAAAACTGATTTCAATTTTTAAAATTAACATCAGTTCTGATCTTTCATAACCAGAAAGTCAAGATGAAATTTAAGTCATGGGCAAATGGACATGAATCTCAGAGAAACTAAGATTTCAGTTGTGATTCACACTTGTAATAGAATTCCAAGTAAAACTTGCTTCTTAAATTTGATATGCACTGTTTTTCTATTGTTTATATATACTAGGATATTTTTGGTAATTAATTAATACTATGAGAAAACAGCATGAATAAAAAGGCTTTTTTTCCCTTGGTGGGTTGGTGAATGGGAGATCACAACATTTCTGAGCATGTCAATACTCTTTGAGAGAAGTTACATTTTTTAATATAGTGGAACATATTAGACACCTTCTAAATTATTTTAAGGCTACTATTTTGTTAACACACATCCCCATGTGATATTACTGCAGTTAAAATGAGGTGTCTTTCCTTTTCTTCTGCAAAAAGAAATTTTCTGCTTCTAAAAACAACTCCAATGATTTCAGGTACATGTATTATCTGGAATTTCCCTCTGAACATATGTATTACCCATATAATTTTGTTTAGTATCTCTGAATTTAGAACTTGCCTAAGCCATTTGAAAGACACTGAAAGCATAGTGAAAATGGTCTCCATTTTAAAGCTAAATATTCAGTCAATCTAATTGTGCATAGACTGTTTTTAAGAATGTGTACAGATTACTTTTAGGATGAGGGCAACAGAAAGTCCTTATGCTATTGTACTAGTGCATTTTATACTCTGGCTTATTAAAGCACCATCCTGGAAGACTCCACTGTACATATAAATTATCTAAAGCAGTACAACTGTAATCTTTGGAAATGACAAATGCTAAGTTAGGACAGTATTGGTGGATTTAACATACTCTAGGGGAATGCAAAAGTAAAATGAAGTCTTCTGATTCCATAGCAATAACATGAAACATTAACATTCACTATAATTTATCTGCTTTTTAAAAGGTTGTTTAACAAGCATCTTGGGTGCCTTAACAACAAATTTATTTAATTTCATAAGATATTATTGAACTACAAGTTTATATGTCTTTTATGTCTTTAGCTGTCACTAACACATTTTTGTGATAAAATTTTTTCTGCAAATTCTTTCTCTCTGTAGAATTTAGTTAATCTTAAGAACCTCACTACACTAAACTGAAACAATCACCCTGGTAACAACACACACTCACATTGTTTTTATTTCAATTTTCAATTTTATTTCAATTTTATTTCTCATATGACTCATGAAGAAAGGGAAATTAACTCACACAAACAAACTTCCATTTTGAAAATGTCATTTCCCTATTTTTTTCCCCTCACCCGATGTAGAAAACCAAATTTGTTTGGATTTATTATTTTACATTAGTCTTTAACCTTACACACAAAGCCAAAGATTGAAAAAAAAATTCAGGGAAAAAATAGTATAAGTTTAAAAAGATATCAGGTTTATAATAACACTTAGAAATAAGCAAAATTGCTGTAAATTTAACAACAGTATGCATGGTAATGCACTGTACTTCTGGCATAATATCTAATTTGTTAATATAAGTGGAATTCTTCATTGTGATTATGGACTAAGATTTCTTCTATTTCTCACCAATTATTGAAACATTCCCTTAACTTTTACTGTCATTGCATTGTCCACAGGGAGTACAGGACTCCAGCAGAAGTCATGACTGCATCATCAGCTGCTAGTGGCCAAATCCTGGAGGACTTTTGGTAAATAACAGAAAGAGAGCAGTATCCTGTGCTTTCTGGACATTGTCCAGAATGATGAGCATATAAACACATCGTCCAAAGGGAACAAATTATTCATCAGGTATTTATTAATCTGACCACCCTACTTTGCCTACTTTTTGAATTACCTTCTAGAGGATCTTCTCTCTAACCTAACTATGATAGGAACAATCTCTAATAATAGAAACTGGTCTTTGTGAGCAGCATATGACAAAGGAAGAAATGTCAAAAGGTCACCAGCAGCAAGGCTGAAAATCTGGAATTTTTTCTCCCTTTAACTTTTACATTTATTTGACAAAGTGCTGAAGCTGGTTTTCTAATTAATCATTTCAATTTATAACAGAGACTACATGACATCATCTTCTGTTCCTTTGAGGTAAAATACATAAAGCTTTGCTCTTTGATGTCTTCATATAAGGCTAGTTTTGACTAACACTCTAAACCTATTTACACTAAATATGTTAAGTGAATGTTTACAGAGAACACTTATCAAACATCGCCATAATGTTTTGATTATTATTACTCAAATACACACAGAAAATTCATTTAGACCCTTGTTTTCAGGAGCATTAAAATGATTGCACTATAAAAGAAAAACACTTATTTCTAATTTACAATTTAAAAAATCATCCCACTCTTCAGCCATAACTCTGTTAAACCTACAGAATTTTATGCATTTTAAAATGTTAGGTTAGTATTTTGAACATGCTGCTCTCATAATGAGTCTATTGTTTTCTTGGTATTTTATTAGTCTTTGCACAGAATAATGGTAAATAGAACTTCTATCTGAGTATGTTCTGGAATTGAATTAAATTAATGATGAACAAAAGGAATGAACGTCAGCTCTGATAATTATTAGGATCAGCTGAATCAAGTAGTCACTGGGTACATTCAATATGGTTCATACCAGTCATTAATGTCAGAAACCATGCAGAGTCTGTGCTAAATCTCTAAATGCTTGGAAAACAACTATTTTTGTTCTTTAATACTTTTCTCACCTAGCACCTGCTAAAAATAAAGAAGAACATACTTATGGCATCACTTCCCTGCATTCTGATATATTGAATGTGAAAGAGCAGCACACCTGGAAAAATTGAAGCCAACTATTTTTTGGGGAAAATAATGGTGAACATTTTGTCTTGTACAGTTAAAATACAGACCACTTAAAGCAGGTTATAACCTTCGAAGTATGTGTGCATGTGTTTCCTGTTTCAGGATGTTTTTTGGTTTTTATTCACAACATATGGTGGCTAGCTGTATATAAAAGATCCATGTTTTGAGCTGTGAGGCTAGGTATATAACTTAATCATAATTATTTCTTCATAATATTTATTTTTACAGTGATCTTTTCAGCTCTAAAAATACATACATACATGCAGTCATTTAAGATTTCCCATTATGTTAATGAGGACTTAATTTATCAGAAAGCAAAAAGAGACAAAGCTTATTCGATATAACCCAAACTTTAAACAGCACTAAAGAGTTGACTACAGCATAACTGAATGAGAAAAATTGCATTATTTTTTGTATTGCCCAAAAAAAAGTCATGTGTTGAAGAACACAAAAGAGTAAACTGGCACTTTCAAGATTATTGCAGAAATTTGATAAACCAAGCAGGCTGAATTTAAACAAAAAAAATTACTCTGGCAATTTATTATTCTTATAGCTTGATTGTAAACATGCTGGAATCTGTAAATCTAAAACTGTACTCATTCCAGCAGGAGTTGTTTCTAAGGGAACTTCCTGGGGTCTATCACTGAATAAAGAAAACAAAAGGTATCTATGAGGAAAGCCTTTACGATTAAGAACCTACTGATTAGCTCTTATTCCATCTGCAAGGTATAAGGTATTCTTACTTCTGACAGAATGGAAAAAAGTATTCTAATATGTAAACTAAAACAGAATAAGTAATGTTCCAACTGCAAGACTGATGGGGTCTGTCTGCTTTATGGTGTTCATGATGTTCACTGCATATCCTATTGCAGTGAGGACAGGTATATTCCCTCTGACACAGGCTGGACTTCATTTGACCAGAGGGAAACCCTTCAAAAACAGAAAGAGTTTGCAAATGCTTTAGTACTATAAGTGTAAACAAACAAACAAATAAAAATTAAAAAAAAATAAGTTAAACTTTATATTTAAATAAAATAAATCACTGAAGGAAAGTATTTTTGACCCATGTTGTGCACTATGACTAAATTAACACTATCCTTTTATAATAGGATTCTTTCCCAATACTAAAAACATTCTTAATTAATTATGTCAGAGACAGCAGGAATGCCTTAATTAAAATCCCACATATAAAAGAAACATACTAATGTGAACAATAAAAATCTACAAATGACTTTGTACATTGCAGGACATTGTAGAATGTGTAATTGCATAACCAAAACAAAAAAAAAAAAAACCCTAACAATTATACTTTTTATGTGAATATTTTGATTAGTTACAAGCTAAAATAACCAGTATATAGTGGTTTTTTTGCCAAACAGGGAATTTCTAGGTTCCATCTCAGAACAATAAAGAAATTATTTCAAATCACTTCTATTTTTCCAGTGTGAGATACGGATCTTCAAAAAATTTGAAAAAGTTTCCATTAATATCAAAGAAAAAAGCCCCAAAATAACCCAAAAACAACAAACAAAGTGAGCCATTAATTATTTGCTACTCTAAAGGTGTACTCTAAAGGTGTACTCTAAAGGCGTATTCTAAAGGTGTATTGTAAAGGTTTACACAAGGTGACATTGAGTGCTTATAATTTAACCTAAGAAGAGGCAAAATTTTATCATTTTTTAAACAGAAAGGAAATTATCTTTTTCCATGGCTTAGGGGTTTTCAAATGCTATACTTAGATGAGATGGATACTACCTATTAAATGAGTTTGATCTTTCTCTAAATGTGTGGATTCCCTTCTTATTTTTCAACTTTAATGCTAAATCAGAATACGAGCCATTGCATGTTCCACTATGAGGCACACAGATATTTAAGGTGTAAAGCGCGGAGCTTATAACAAGGATATACAGCACCAATATTAAAAAGAACATGTTTATAATTGCATCCATAGTCAATGGTCTGTAAGAGCAGCAGGTTACCCTAAAGGAGACAGCAACTCTGAAAAAACTCACTGTGTGGGAAAAAGAGGAAAATCCTTAAGAGGTGACTCTCCACAGTTATGTGGAGAGAAGAGGTGGTGAGGAAAAGCTGTAACAAAAATTAGTACTATGAGAAATCTATCTGCTTGTTCTGTTTGTTCACATAATATTAAAAAGATAATATGAAGAGCCACTGTACTACTAAAGGAGTTTACGAATTTGGAGGTTGTCCTTAAATCTGCTGGGGTTTGCAGAGGTGGAGATTGAATAGTTCCCTCCCTATGAATTAATTCATTTTTAGCACATCAAAATCAGCCAAGTCTCTTGCTGTCTTTGTCTAGTTAAACATTAAATACTGAACTCCTACCTACACTACAAGTGATGAATTACATTTTTTTTAAACTATTTCTACAAATAGTAACATGAATCCGGGTCCAATGCTTTTTTTCTTTTCCTTTTCTGTCAGTCTGAGCCTGTTGAAATACTGCTGTGCAGTAGAGCACCAACTAAAAGGAGAGAAGGGATTGCTTAAAGATGCAATAAATCCAGGTATCAAATATTGCAAAAGATAATTGACATTATTCTGGTATAAATCATACACTTGAAGAATCTTTCTCTGCTTTCTTTATATAAGAGTCAATCTGAGCAAATGGATATTTATTGTGAGGTTAATCACTCGACAGTAATTCCTATCTGTACTGACCAAATAAATCAATGTTGTACAACAACAAAGAGATCCTGGTTATTGAGTTTAAATAAATATGATTGATTACTTGAATCTACCAAAGCAACATAAAAAATATGATTTCCAGACACATCCAACAGTGGAAAATTGGATTCCCTAATTGACCACAATTTCTGTTAATGTGGAGGGAAAATGGGATACAGTGAATGAGACAGCAAACTTTTCACCACTGAAGAAAACTAAGGTTGCAATTCAACCTAATGCTTAAAATAAGTGTGTTACTAGTTGCTGCTGTGCCTCAGAGTTATATATTAGATACAAAAAAAGGATCAAGAACAGCCCACATAATTATTATTATATATTATTATATAATTATTATGTTTTGGTTTACTAAATATTTTGAAGGTGAACTTACACATACGAGTCTCTTTGTCAACCATATGGATCTAGTTCACCTCTAATTTTCCAGGGAAATCCTCATTCTTCCTTCTTTTAGGAAATATATAATGAAACTACACAGCATTACATAGATCGTGATGCACCCCTTCTTACCATTTTAATCCTATAATTGTAAAAGCCCATTTTTACCTTGCATTTATGTTCACCTATATGTTTTACATAATTGTAAAATCAAGGTTAGAGGTCTGGTGGGGAATTAAAAATATAGTGGACCATTCTTCACATTGTTCTGTTGCTGTGGACATTACTATTACAGTATATATTTTGTTTCCATTCATATTGCATTTTAAATACTGATATGGTAGTTTTAAAAGCAGGTTATATTAAATGCATCTTATGCAATTGCTGTTTGCTGAATTATAGAGTTTATTCATGTTACATAATAACTATGTGGAACTCAATACTTCAAAATATTTTTGAAGCCAAGACTAAATGGATTAAAAAAATAATCAGACCAATGTAAAATAGATTAATTGGTAACCACAGCACATGATGAGTGAGATCAGGAAGTTCTTGAACTATAAACCAGAGAAAGTGCAGAGAGAATAACAGAGGAAAAATGCTCCTGTCCCTCATCATTCACTGCTCAAGACTTTAAATGGTCCCACTGGGAAAGAGCTACTGCTCTTGGGTTGTGGTACAGCTGTTCTCATGTCCAAAGACAATTAGAGTTTTTACCATGGAGTTATTGCTACATCTATTTTGATGCCCCAAGTAATTTAATCAAATGACACAGTATGATAGACATAATGATATTCTTTTCCCTGTAAGAGGTCACACTTTCTGAATTTACCTGTTCCTTGACCATATTTTCCACTAAAAAAAAAAAAAAGTGCTGCCCACAAGCTTTTCAAACAGAACAAATCTCAGACTTGCCAAGGTATTACAGATACCCCTGTGGAGTACTCAAAACTGTTTTAATGTATCAACCATTCATAACAACAAAGATGCGTGCAAATGGTATAACTCAACACCACACAACTTGAACCATAATACTCAGTGGGGCTTTTTTTCTAGATATAGAAGATAGAAACAGCCTGTAATTACCTGTAACTGTCAGCTCCGTAGTTCTTCTGACAACAAAGAATCCATATTTTAGCTCACAGGTGTAATTTCCAATGTCATCCTCTCTAACTTCCCGAATGACAAGAGTGTCCTTTTTAAACACAATACTTGATCTCCACGTCTTTGACTTGCATTCCTGTTTAATGAGAATATAAAACTTCAGGGATTGTGTTTTTACACTTAAAATGGCCATTTGTGTGGCCATTTACACTTAAATGTGGCCAATTCTGCCCAAAGTAAAGGTGGCTAGGCAAGAGCCTAGGCTAGTTATAAATGCATGTAAACTAAATATGTAAAAATCCAGTCTATTTAGATGTTGGTTAAAATTAATTTTATCGCCTGATTTCATATTTATGCCTCTGGCTAGAAAAGGTAGTTGATTACTTTGGTGGGTTCTTTTTGAGTTAGTTTGCTGAGTTGCTCATATTTAATTTACTTATTTAGCATTACACTTATGTCTGCAATCTATGACTTTTATACTACCAGCAGCTTGGGCTGCAGAGGATAATTTTTTCTTAAATTCAACTTTTTAAAAATAATTATAATTAAAAAATGCAGAGAAACAGAAGATGAGAATGAGGATAAATGAGGATGCTACAGAACTCTTTCTAAAACAATCTTAGAATCAAAACTCTCTATACATAGAAAAGATGCATTCTTAATCTAAAAAAGTATTTTTTTAAAGAGACAAAATCCAAGATGAAAACAAGCAAAGAGTTGGCTACACTTCTCCTATCTTAGATATGTTATCAGTTAATTTGGACATTATCTTTCCAGGCCACAAAATTTTACTTTTTAGGTAGTACAGTCTTGTATACCATAATTAATTCTAATGCACTGCCCACAGGCAGCATTATTTGCAAGAACTTGGCCTTTAAGTAATGATCTAGAAAGCATAACACAATATTTAAATAGTAATTGATAAAAACAATGAAATTATATTTGCAAATATAACTTTAAGTATATATGTAGAAACTGAAATATTGGTAGTATTTGCCAAATTTTATGATGCAAAATTAAGCTGTTTACTCAAGTAAAGCATACATAGCTTTCTCATACAGTTCAAAGCATTTCAATTTCTCAATTAGTCAATTCTTTTCTATTGTTGGTTCTGTTGTCTTTTCTTGACAAAATTTTCAAAAAGCATCATAACACATTTCGATCAAGAAAATCATAAGATTGCATAATATATATTTGAAAGTATAAATGTCTTGCATTCCTTACCTTATACCACAGAATTTCAGGCTCCCTAAATGGAAATAAAAAATCCTCAATTTCAGGACATGAGATTTCCTTGCTTTTGCTAAGTTCAGCCTTTTCAAAATATTTCATCTTTGAATTGTAGCAGAGTCCGGTGTCATTTTCACCCACCGTCAGCGAAATGGACACTTTCATACAGTAAGTCGAGTTTCTGTAATGCAATAAAAATAGAAAGAAAAGTCTAATAAATTGGAACTCGAGCAACACACCAAGAGTCACATACTCATTGCCCTGAACATGCCTTCAACAGAAGTGACAACACTTTACGGATGTTAATTAAAAATAATCTTGTGATTAATTATAGAATGAAGGATGTTTCAATCCAAGGCACTGCCAGTTTGTTGACCATAGAATGCCCATACTCCCAGGATAAAATATTTTGCATTACCTACAAACTTCAGGAGCTTGTGTTCTCTCCTGAAACTTGTTGCTACATCTGCTTCTGGATGTTGATAAGCAAGGCAGGCAGAGACTAGAGAACTTTGTTTGCCTTCTTACATTCCACTATGTGATTCAATCAGGCAAAAATACAAAACTGCTTGAAATGACTTTTTCTTTTTTTTTTTTTTCCATTTGACTTTCCAGGTGGGGAGCAAATAAGTGAATAAAGTTGAGTACTCCCCAGGAGTGATTGTGTAAGATTTCTTTCCTACTGTTCATTTTATCCCTGGCCTGCTGACAGAGGATCCTGCAGAGAGCACTGAGGAAACCTTCACCTCCTTATCACCATTCTCATCCCCTATGAGCTGATTGGTTATTTAGAATGGACTATAGTGTATATCAGACATGGCAGAATCTCAGAGATCAATTTCTTGAGATCTGTTTCCTTTTTCTGTTCAATAAGAGTGAATAGAAATACTTAGGGATAAAGAATATGAACATTTTTTTAAAAAAAACCTCTAGATTCCAATCTTCTACAGAAAATGCAACCCTGTAAGTAACTATCGAGTTAGAGAATAGTCTAAGAAACATAAATTTTGTTTTATATGACCCTTACCTGTCTACCTAATTTATGGACTTGTAAGGAAAACAAACACAAAATTATTATATTTATATACTAACTAAATAGTTAGTATAATTTGTTAGCATGTTTGAGAATCTGGTTGTATAAAGCAAATAAGGTTGCTTAAGCTTTATGCAAGTCAATGATAGGATCCACTGAATATGGATCATTCTTGCTGCATTTAAGCTGGTAAAGAGACAATTCCCATTCTTACCTGTACACACAATTGAAAATCACTCACTTTTTAAAGAATATTTTTTCATTAGTGTAAATTATGCTATTTCTCCATTAAGGTGTTACTTGGAATATTTTATTCATTTGGGTTTTTATCATATGTCTTGAAAATATAATAAAAAGTCACTTAATTCTGTTTTTCCAAATTGGTAAAATGTTTTTTCTTTGTTATTGGAAGACTCATCCCTTGGAAGCAGGCTCTGAACAATTCATCAAACTCTGAGGTTTAAGAGTAAACTGAAGAGTAGGTGGACATTTACTTAATTATAAGTGTCCTGTTATCAGATGACAGGGACCAGTTTGGCTATACAACTTTCACATTTAAATATTCTCTTTAATTCCCTCCTGTATGTTTAAACATCATGTTTAGTTCATGTTGCTGAATCGCATTATTTAAATATTTTTAGAAGGACATGGTAGGGGGAAAAAAAGGGAGGACAATTTATTGTCTTCCCAGTCTCTGAAGAAGCAAGGTTAGTAAAATTTTTGCATAGACATCCTTCAGTATTTGGAGTGAATTTTGCAGAAAAATATGATTAAATGTTTTGATCTACTAAAGAACTCTGTTCTGCAACAGTGACAATGTCAATTGCCAGAGACAGAATTTCATCTGAGGCACATCCAAGTTTCCATCGCAACAGCACATCCTTCAGCAGATGCAGCTAAGGCTTCCTGCTCCATAAGAGAAGCATTTTGGAAATATTTCAGAATGTTTAAATTCATTGTTTGAAGTGGATATTTCTAAACCGTCAGATTCAAGGTACTGAAAAATTTTGGGTGGATTTTTGTCAGTTGAGCTGCCTAACAGAATTTTCTTTCAAAAGCTCAAAGTATTATCAAAAAGCCCTACAATTCCAGATGCCCACTGATGACACAGACTTCCTTATTTCAATTTTAAATACTAACTGCACTGTCAGTCTGACTCATCTCATGCTCTCTGTCACAAACCAAGGCTGTTGGGATGAAACAAAACTCAAAGAGGTGGGTACAGAAGGCAGAGCAACACAAAGAGTATGAGGTAAGAAAACCAAGATAATGGGCTCTCAGTACCAAAAGTAAAGAAAGGAAGAAAGAAAATTAAAAAGTCCCCAGATCCCAGGTAGGAATGAAGGAGGAGGAGGAGGAAGAAGAAGAAAAAGAAGAAGAAGAAGAAGAAGAAGAAGAAGAAGAAGAAGAAGAAGAAGAAGAAGAAGAAGAAGAAGAAGAAGAAAAAGAAGAAGAAGAAGAAGAAGAAGAAGAAGAAGAAGAAGAAGAAGAAGAAGAAGAAGAAGAAGAAGAAGAAGAAGAAGAAGAAGAAGAAGAAGAAGAAGAAGAAGAAGAAGAAGAAGAAGAAGAAGAAGAAGAAGAAGAAGAAGAAGAAGAAGAAGAAGAAGAAGAAGAAGAAGAAGAAGAAGAAGAAGAAAAAGAGGGTTTGCTGGCTACATATGGCAGAGGGTAAAAAATTCTCAAGTGTTAGAAATAAAACAGTTTTCCCTATGTTTATTACTTGAGGGTCCAGATAAATAACAAATAAAACCAAAGAAAAATCCTATGATACAAGTTTAAGGAATTTTAAAAATTTGTGTTAGCCAGTTAGCCCCAGCAGGTCACTGCCCTCCCAGTGGCTTCAGGACAACAGTTCATAAACTTCAAATGCAGGATTCCATTTTACTGTATTTGGGTTTTTATTTGTTTTTTGTGGATTTTTTTTTCCCAAAAACTGTTTCCCCAAACTCTGCTTTAACTCACTTATCACATGATACATCTTGGGTGTTTCTTTTGTATGTTTGTCTTTTCTTTTTTCCCTGAATATGGTAATAAGAAGAGTGACAAATTATCAAATAAATTTTTCCTTAATCTCATCAGTCCCAAATGCTCACAAGTATAAAGTTAGCAAGAACCTTTTTGTATATGTAAGTGAAAGTTTTCATTTTCAGCTGCTATTCAATAGATTTTCAAGTGCTAAAATAATGAAATCTTAAACTACAAAATATAATAAGAGGAATAAAAAAGCTGTTTGGTGGTTTTTATTTAAGACACCAAACCCATTTAAATCAAATTTATCTTAAAACAAAGTTAAATGAACAGGTAACTTGTTAGAGAAAAAAGGAGAAGAGGAGAAAAATGGGAGAAGACTGACAAGAGAACACATACAAGACTAAGAATAGCTTCTTTAAGCTTTAGCTTTTACAATATTCCCATCTACATTTAAAGGAGTTGTTTTGAGAATTAAGCACTTAAACCATGGTTTCTTTATGAATACATCTCTAAAATGGGCCGATGTATTTATGCTTACAAAACTCCTTTTTTTTCCTCAGAAAAAGACCTCTGGTATTTGTCAGTCTCCAGCCTCACCAGAGAGAGCTCAGTGATGGATTTACACTGCTCAGCACTGTCCAGGCAGCATCCCTCATCATCCCGATTCATGACAGAAGGGAAAGTGGAACTCTTCCTGTCACTTGTCCACTCGGGTGCTTTGGCATTATACTGTTTACAGAGTAAACAAACTGGAGAGCAAACAGGAAGCCAGAAAACTTCTCTTATGCTTCTCTTCATCATACAAAGTTGGAAAGTAACTTTATTTCTAACTCCTTCAGAACTGGACATTAAAAAGAAAGTCAGAGAAAAATATTTTCTTTGCAGTTTTATTTTAAATTTTAATAAGAGAACTTAGCCAGTGGTGTCCATATCCACTTTTTATAAATGGCTCACCACATTTCTGGGGAAAACTTTTGTTGACTTCATTAATTAGCTATTTTCATGATTTTGCAAACACAATTTTGTCCTTTTTCAGTCCAAGTAGCTTCTGTTACTGTTATTTGGATGCCTGAAAGCTGGAGAGAAAAGAATTCATTCAGGGCAGAAACAAAAACACGTTATTGATAATCTACTCGTGCTCTTGGCCGGTGGCTCCAAAGGCTCTTTGTGAGCTTTTAAACTTTCACACAGAAGTTTTTAAAGCCTCTACATAGCAGCAAGGTTTTTTGAGGACGCCTGAGGCCTTGGGCACGTGGTGAGGGAGGAAGGCCAGGTCACCGTGGGGCAGCCAGGATCACTCTCGTGCACTGAGGTCCCCTTGGTGGCAGGATCTGATGGCTCCAGCAGGTCACTGCCCCCACAGTGGCTTCCAAGACAGTAGTTCACAAACTTTATATGCAGCATTTCCTTTTAATGTATTTGGGGTTTGTTTGCTGTTTGGGTTTGTTTTTTTTTTTCCCTCAATCTCCGGAATGGCTGACTTCCACACTCGCTGGTTCTGCTATCTGGAATCACAGATTGCCTTTTCTACAAAGCTTCCAGAGCTAACAGAGCTGCAAGTGCTGGGGCAGTGCTTCAGGCATGGGAAAAGAGAAGAAAAGTGAAGGGAGATGGACAGAAGCCAGCTGAAATTTTCCTCAGTGCCTTAGAAATTATCTCCTGCTTCCATACCCTGGGGGTCCAACCCAGTTTGGAAACTACTTTTGACCTCAATTGAATTACATAAGCACTGATTTCTTCCCTCAGGGGTCACCTAATTATGTGCATGATACTATGAAATAACCCAGTGCACACAAGCCTCCAGGACTATTTGAATATCAATACTCTGCAAGATACTTGTTCCAATAGGTTTGAATTAGACACACCAGGAAATATTGTTTAGTTTTAATGCTCGCTTCCATCCTTGGAAGCCAAACATTCACATTTAATCTTTTTCTGACACAAGTGGTATGCACTGCCATCCTGAGTTTCCCCTTCACTCCAAACCTGTCAAAAGAGAAAGTCAAAATGCAAATTCTAAATGCCTTAGAATAATGCTTTCCTTGTGTAATAGGGAGCTAGTGACTGATGTGAAAGGCATTTTATTGATGTTCTGAAAAATTAAAATTAAATTAAATTAGCCTTTACAAAAGAAATTTAATTTTCTCATCCTTCCAATACCCTAAGGCTTCTTTTTTTGGGGTAAACTAAAAAAAAAAAAGGTGTAAAGGTTTATGTTACTGATTTTTCTGTATGATCTCTGTCTTTTTTAAAGTCAAAAAGTGAAACATTTCTTTACAAGGACTGGAATCAATCTGATATTGTTTTCCACATTTTAATAAAACTTCACTTTCTTAGTTCAAAATACTCAAAACAAATTAAGACAATAACCTTAATTATGAACTTGTACTGGCAATTACATGGAAGGCAAAATTACATAAAATTAATTAATTTCCCTAATTTCCCCATCAAACATTTACTTTCACATTTAGGCTTCCTTTCAGATACATTAAAAGAAAAAAATCCATAATCTTACTGAACAGGCATGCAAAAATGTTCCTATAATGTAACTCTGTCTGCACTCCTACAGTGTATGAATATAAATCTAAATAAAATTTTTTTGAAGTTAAAGATTTCTTACAGAGGAAATGTCTACAAACCAGTCATATGTGTATGCTGGGGATTCCAATGATTGTAAAAAATAATACTAGAGATATGTAATTCAAGGAAGTTACTATAAATATTTTAAAAACATATTAGTGGTATACCTATATGTTATTTTGTATGTGAAAATTTTGATTTAAAAAATAACTTTCTATTAAAATATTTGGTATTGCAGGTAAAAATGTTAGAGGTAGTTAAAAAGGATAGTAGTAAATCAAAGAAGCATTGTACTGCACAGGGCATATAGGGTGAGTAAAATATGGATTGCCACTAGTCTGAATTTAATTGCACATTTGATATTTTAGTGCTAGTTACAAATTTAGTTCTAAATTAGCTCCTCATTTCAGTAAGTCTTCCCAGGATCATTAGTGAAGAAATTTTGGGCCAGTGAGTCATAAAGTCCTAGAATGGAGATGTGTCAGAATGATACTAAATGTTTTCACTGCAGCAGATCAATGTATGTTCCCAGAGGAGATGGAAGTATGAAGAGCTGTGCAAAAGTGTACCCTCACAGATGAAAATCCCTTTAGCTTTCAACAAACTGCAGTAGGGAGATAATACCATAGCATGAAATGCCTCTAGGTATACTATGTCCTCAATACAGGAGGCATTGGCACTTGCTTTTTCTTGGGAACCAATGATCCTGAAGAGTAATTTTTATACCCTTCCTTTGCACCATATGCCAGAATAGCAGAAATGTTTATTTCGAAATTACAAGCTAATAGAGTTATATTATTCCTCCCATTTTTTTTCATTTATAGAATCAAAAAATGTTTGAGATCAGAAGTGAACTCTTTGTATCATCTTGTCCAACTCCCCTGATCAAGAAGAGCCACTTAGGTCTGCTTGCCCAGGAGCATGTTCCAACTGCTTTTGGATATTGACAAGAATGGAGACTCTACAACCTTCCTGGGCAACCTGTTCCAGGGTTCAGTTGCCCTCTTGGTGAAAAGTGTTTCCTGATGTTCCAGTGGAATATTCTGTGCTCCAGTTTGTGCCCATTGTCTCTGGTCCAGTAACCAGGCAACACTGAAAAGAGCCTGGCTCCATCCTGTTGGCACTCTCTCTTCAGAAAGGTCAGCGAGATTCTCTGTGCCTTCTCCAGGGTAGAGTCCCAGCTCTGTCAGCCTGTGCTCACAGCAAAGATGCTCCAGCTCCTTTATCATCTTCATGATTCTTCATTAGACTCTCTCCATGTTTCTCTTGCACCAGCAAGTCTGGAATTGGACCCTACTCCAGTGGCCTCACCAGTGCTGAGTAAAGAGGAAGGGCCACCTCCCTTGGTGTGCTGGCAATACTAAAACAGCACAGTCATCATTCACCCTTTTTATTGTAGGAGCACATTGTTGCTTCATGTTCAACTTGGCTTTCACCAGAACCCCCAAGTCCTTTTCTTCAAAGTTGTATATATTTTTGTTCATTGAACATCTGTTTTCTCAGGTGTTTTTTCACTCACTGGGGATGGAGCGGAACCATTAAACAAACAAACAAAAAAATCTTTTTCCAAGTATTATATAAAAAGGACAAAAAACCCATAAGGCTGGTATGAGAATGAATAGAAAAAATGCAGACTTTTTGGAGCCTGCTCCAGCAGCTGTGCTTCTATGTTCAGGAACAATTGAATGTTACTACATCCTGATGACTCAGAAGGTCAACAAATACTGAAATGTCTTTATCACCAAATCATCCTTTTTGCAAATGCCTTCCTTTATAGTACTAAAACTGAAAACATTGAAAGTGCAGTACTGCTAAATGGCTTCTCCCTTGTTCCCTCTCTTTGCCTGATGAACTCACACCGCTTTCAGATAAAGACAGATCCTGTCATTCAGTCTCAAATGCTAAGTTAGTTTTCTGTTCAGCTGTCCAGTAGATGCATAAAGACTATCCATGAAGGTGTCTGTCTTGTTTCCAAATTATTAGATATTTATCTGTTGTTAACTCTGCATGAGTCTGTTATTTTCTGAATAGAAAAGTCACTCATTAATGCTAGATATGGACCGAGATATCCAACAATTACAACATTTATTATAGATATTGGAAGAATGTCATTTGCACATGAATAAGATTCCCTTGAAAATCTCTCCATAACTCCTTCCCATATCTACCCAGTAAAAATGGGAATACATAAAAAACCATTACATTTATTAGGTTCAAGGCTGTTTCCTATCATACTGATGACACTTTTCCAGACTCCCAAAAATTCTCCAATGGGATTTAATGACAATTCTGAATTTTAAAAAAACTAAATAATTCCTAGAATTATCACTCCTGTGTTTGTTAAAATAAAAAAAACCAAAGAAACAACAACAACAAAAAAAACAAACCCCATGCCCCAAAAAACTGAAACAACTCCCTCCCAAAAAAACCCCAATCCCTACAGTTTTAGTTATACTTGTTTTACACCTACTTGAAAAACAAGTCAGATATCAGATATCAGTCAATCTTCCTTACCAGTCACAGGATTAAAAGGACGACAGGAGTATGAGATCTCAATAAGAACATTGCTGTGTGCAGATTGAGCCAGAACTCGAAAGCAACAACTTTCTGCAGAAAAGTCAGTCTTTGGAAAAGTTGCTACTGCTGCTGCTAAAGTAGAAATTTAGAAATGTGCAAGAATTTTTATGAAATTTATACAACTGAAAACCTCAGAGCAAGCCCTGACTTTCCAAAGGCAGCAGAATTTGAAGGAATAAATCAATCAACAAATGGATATACACAATTTGGATTTGTCCTTCATTTGAGAACCATAAAGGACACATTTATCCATTTTTGACTGTGTTCATATAAACAGCTTTACCTCAAGACAATTTCCAAAGTTGTTCCAGTATTATTGGTAAAGACATAATAAATATTTTTATTTCACTCTAATTTTAAGCTCTAAAATGTGCTCCTGATACTCTTCAGGCAGTAGCTGAAGATGAGAGTTATGGAAGCTCAGGCAATATAAACCAGTATTTGCACTATGTTTATATCAACAGCATCCCTGAAGG
This sequence comes from Taeniopygia guttata, assembly GCF_048771995.1. Lineage (NCBI taxonomy): Eukaryota > Metazoa > Chordata > Aves > Passeriformes > Estrildidae > Taeniopygia > Taeniopygia guttata. The sequence continues at coordinate 104,293,884 of NC_133024.1, read as the reverse complement.
CAAACATGGGCAAGTAAGGACTTCACCCACCTGAGCTACCAACTCTGCCCAGGATTGAAAGTGTTCTCAGTTCAGCCTCCAGAGCTTCTGTCCAGTTTGCATTTCTGCCCTTAATTGTACTAAACACCGTCTTTATGTCCACACAGTGAAGGGAAATTGTAGAAAAACAATGATATTTACAGAGAAGATGAAAGAATTCAGTGAGCCATTTCAGGGTAACATTAGTTGAGGATGTTTGGAAATATTTTATTAAAGAGGCTGGGACAGCCAGAAGGATATACTCTTTGTTGTAAGGCTTTCAAAGCATGAGTTGAGACTCCATGCTAAAGAATTATTTATTCCTTTCTTCTACAGAAACCACAAAGAAATTAATTCTTGTTTTCCTCAGTATAAAACCAATACCTGTGAACCTTCGCTCTTAATGTCACATTTCCACCTCCAGTGACTGACCTAAGTACAACACAACACATTTGAGAATTCAGCAGAGACAATATATTCAGCAAGTATATGAAATTATACTATTATTTGTTCCATATTATTATCTACCACCAAGGTAAACAACTCTGATGTGACAAATGAAAAGGTTTCAGAGGCATTGGCTGCCCAAACAAACAGTGTGAGGATAAGACCCAGGCAGGTGCCAGACACTATTGCTATATATTTTCAATTCTTGATTTAGCTTTCAAGCTTGCTGCTACATGTCATCCTCAGTAGCATGAATCACCCAGAACATTCACACAAAAAAATCCAAAGTCATGTAAACAGCAGCAAAATGAATGTATGAGAGCTTTCTACACAGAAGCTTTGAATAATTTCACCTAAATCAAGTGTGCTTGTGCAAGCTATATTCATTTCACAAAAATGAGGTTTGCTTTACACACTTTAATTCATACCTCAAACATAAAAGCTAAGCTGAACAAGTTTAAATACATTTCAGATAATTGAAAGTCACTTCTTTTTCCGTTGAACTATGAGGCAACATTTGTGGGCCAGAGTCTTTATACAGAACAGATGCAGGAGGGACAGTAGCAGACACCTCTCTCTCAGACATATATTTTCTTGGTAGTGGATTCACAGAAAAGTCCATTTCATTTGTCAGAAATGCAGAATCTCCACTTTGGCTTGTCTGGCTGTTTCCTTCTATAGTAGGACACAGCTTCCAGCTGGGCTGGTGCTGGCAGCTTAATCATCTGCTGTTCTTTATCACCTAGCTTCATCCACAAATTCCCCACTATCTAAATATAGAATAGCTATATAAAAAAGTCCAATTCCATTTAAAATACTTTGGCTCAAAACCCTGCCACCAGTTTTACAATAGGTAGAGAATTAATGAATATATAAACTATTTATGAGTAGAAAAAACCCATACTGTCATTTATGTGCCACATTTTCTGGTTTCTATTTTTGTTTCTGCAATCTATTTCAGTCCCATTTTTTTCTTCATATTGGGAAAGAACAAAGAGAACCTGTGAATTCCTGTATTGATTAAACACTTTGTCACATTTTTCATGGATGAATAAATTTGCGAGTACTTTAATATTCAGAGCAATTTGAATTAAATAGCTATTCTCTTGACATTTGTTCAGAAACATGACTTCTGCTTATGCTCTTGGTGTCTTTGTTAGAGTCAGGTGAACGGAGCAACCAGAGGGATGAGGAGAGGCTGCAGGTTCATCCAGCAGCCGGGCTAAGCTCAGGTGCTCATAGCTGTGCACACACACACAACACATGCACACAGGAGCTCACAGGGCCGTTCACACACACCCCCCTACACAGATGTCCTGTGCTTGCTGAAATAATGAACTGCAGAGCTGACCCAGCCCCGTGCCTCCCCTCCAGCTCATCAAGTTGAAGTCAGGGAGTGGAATACACACAAACATTCTGTGTGGGTGCTTCCAGCAGCTGCCTTTAGCCTCTCATCCCAGGAACTGGCCCAGGACCACTGCTTGCCCCAGCTTCTGGCACTGGCACAGGTTTCCAGTCCCCACCAGCTGTTCCTCAGACAAGTTACCCTGCTCCCCAGCCAGGCCAGCTCAAGGCTCACTAGAATGCACCAACCCCTTGCTTAGTGGAGGCAGCACATCCACATGGAGAACTGAACTGAGCTGCCATTTAATGAGAAAATGGGACAAGTTATATAGCTCAAACTAGAGTCCCATCACCATATTTACACTGAACAGCATTTTATCTCCTTTTCCTACTATCCTCTTGCCTTTTATATGCTACTCCATTTCTTTCCCATACATTAATGTCTCTGTACCTCTGGTCCTTCCCCTAATAAGAGTCATGCATCCTCCAAATCATTCAGCAATATTTTTTACATAAACAAAAAGTGCTTTTCCTCCCTGAATCCCAGAGGAAGCCCTACATACTCTTCAGTCCAAAGGCCTTTCCAGGAGGGAACAGCTCCAAATGATTACAGGTCATGGGGATTTGTTACCCATCTCTGCTTCTCTAACCCCTCACTGAGCCTTTGTGTTTTCCACAATCATCTTTAGGCACTAGAGTGTGACTAACTTGGCACTGCATGTGATGGCAGACAAGGTATCAGTATATTAATTTTACAGCAAAGACCATCAGCCAGTTCTCAAAAGTAACAGGGTAACATTCTTGACAAGTTACTGATTTCTTCCCTGTATCCCTTGTTTTCCTAGCTGGATCTTTCATTGCCTCTTTTATAAATGCTCCCCTCTGCTCATTTAGTCACTCTCCTGGCAGAGATCCCATCAGGTTTCTTTCTAAGACTATTTTTTTATAAAGTGTCCACTGCCCTTTCTCTGCTATTTAATCTAAAGACTTCAAAATCACCACACCTTGTGGCAAAAGTAGTCAGTTTGTGAGTGTTATAACTACTTTTGAACGCTCCATATTCTCGTAATACTGTTTTCTAATGATTTTCTGAAATTTTCTATAATCCAAAGCAAATGTACACAAAATGTCTAATCAGTTTCAGCACCTTCTAAAAAAAAATTGAAATACAACTTTTATTTTCTTAAACTTCAGGTTTACAACAGTATTTCTTCTACCAGGTTTTCTCTGAAGTTTTCATTTCCTTTTACCTACCATTTTTACCCCCATTCTAATATATTTCAACCATGATTTTGTCTACACTATGTAAGCATTATGTTTACATCAGTATATAAATAAACATATAGATAATGTATCAATATAAATTCCTTAAATCCTATATATTCTCAAAACTTTTTCTGTGTCTGTTAAAAAAAAAATATATTTATCTCCTAAGTGAACCCATTTTGGAGCTACTACAAACAAAACAAATATAAAAATCCATCAAAAATTGCAGATAAAATTTCAGGATACAGTAATTATAAGTGTCATAAAAAAGACTGTCTTGTGAGGAGGGACTGAAAGCACACAAAAATCAGAAAAGTCTTTTTCTTTCTGAGTCACTTAGGAGTTGTTTGTTTTTAACAGCGCTTGTTATGGCAAATCTTCCATTATAATTATGCATCAGCAACTGCTACTCCAAAATATTGATGTTTTCTATATATTTTTTTACTTTCCTCTTTTATTTTGAGGATAAAAATTATTCATAAATATTTCAATTTCCACTTTCTGAAAGATGAAGAGCAACAGTGAAATGCTGAGGTCTTTAAGAGCACAAACTGTAGTGCACCAAACAAAACACCGAAGGAATGTGGTTTTTTTAAAACTGTGCACGACACTCAAGTGACACAAATGTTTTGAAGAACATGACTTTGAATCCCTCATATTATATTCTGCTTCCTTCATCTGTAGGTTGAAATGTATGAGATAATCTTGGTATTATTAAGAACAATAGCAGAAGCCCTAAAGTCTTCAATCTGCAGAGGCAGATTTTTCCATGTTACAGTTTCCTGCTCATTGGTGTTAGTGACAATATCGCTATTGTTCCTATAAAATGTGTTTGAATATTTGGCCCTTAAGAATTTATTTGTATCTTTTTTTAAGGGTTCACATAAAATTACCAAGTTTTATATTATTTTATTTAATAATTTTCTAAATAGATAATTTTTGAACATGTCACAAAATACCGATTACTCTAGTACAATTGTTAATCAAATGCATACATATATGTATATTGAAATGTAAATTGTTTCAGAAATAAAAGCTATGCTATCCAAAGTAGAACAGTTGTGAGTTTGTGGGCCCCAAGTTGGGCAATTCCCTGGGGGCTCCCCTGGCAGGGGAAACCCTCCTGGAGCAGTTCTGTGTCAGGAACGAGAGACGCATTGGACTTTTTCTGTCTTCAGCTTCTGTTTATTGTTATCTTATCAAAACTTCAGCACACTATCTGCACCAGACTCTGTGTGCATGAAAAACAGCACAAAAATGGCCAACAATCTCATGTTACAAGGCCTTTTAAGTCTAATAAAAAACTAAACTACCCAACTAAGAAGTGACACCTAAATTATTTTCTGTTCTAACTCAATAACTGACCCCTAAAGACCCTCAGTGTGGATTTTTCTACCCAATTACAAGATACCACTTAAACCCAAGAAGAAAGAGGAAAAAGAAGAAAGAAGACGGGAACTCAAGACAACACCCTATATCTTCCATCTTGAACCCATCTATAACATACTAAACATCCTAAAACCTAAATTTCTCACCTATGTGACATACTCCACTACTCTCTACAATCTCTGCAATCTATTTCACACTTTTGTGGTTTCTAGTTTACCTTGAGGCTTTGGAAGTTTTTTCCATGAATGAGGGTCAAAATCAGTGCTCCCCTGGGGGTCAGAACACCCCAGAGCAGATGGAGAAATATTCCCAGTGCCCTGGCTTTCCACAAACAATAAACAAAAGTTTTCTATATTTCATGTATGTTTAAATCAAAAAATTAATTAGCCCATTTCTCCTAAAGTCAAAATATCTGAAACATGGACGTTTTATGTAGAAGGGCAGAAATCAAAAATACGTTCAAATATATTCCGGCATAAAGGTAAGCATTACTTTTGATGTATGGTAGCTCTGATAAGCATCAGGGTTACTCCAGGATCTCTTTAGCTTGAAAACAACCCAGTCTATTAGTTTTTTTAAAATAAAATAGTTATAAAACCAGTTGCTTTCACACAGTAAAAGACACTCATAGGAAAACAATATGAGAATAGCTTTCCTGGATTCATATGTGGGGTTTTTTTCAGTTTTTCAGCTATTTCACAATACATACTAATGATATGACTCTTTCACAGTAAACATAGGAACTGCAAAAACCCATAACAAACCAAAACCAAACTTGCACTGAAAAGTACTACTAGCACATTAATTTTATCTGTGACAGCAAGAAAAACGTTCAGTAGAACTAAAAAATAAAATATTTGGTTGTTCCTTATTTCTGGTCAGACCATGGAGCTAAACCAAACTAAGTAGGATGACTTAATTCCACAGACTGTGGGGTTTGTGTGTATTCTTCCTTCAGAGCATTATCCAAACAAGATATGTATTTGAAGGCAAAGCCATATCCAGTGGTTATACTGGTTTAGAAATAATTGAGGCTATGTCAGTATCTATAAGATAGTCCCAGAAAGCTCTTGAATTTTGGGGGAAGGTCCCTCCTTTTTAGATTTATTGTAAGTTATCATTTCCAGAGAAGCAAGACCGGACACATAAAAGCAAGTCTGGTTTGGGAAGATTTTACTTGTTTGAGCAGATTCTCTCAATTTTTGTGCAAGCTAATACAGCTTCATGTCTGGAGTTATGAATCTCCCTGCAGAGAACGAAATTGATTTTTTTTTTTTTTTTTTTTTTTTTTTTTTTGGTGGGGAAAAGCTGTGCAATGGAGTTCTGTTCCTCTGTCAGCTCAGTGACAGCTCATCATTACTTTGTGACTGAAGGCTGTGCTGAACACTTGGCAGAACTGGGCATATTCTGCTGACAGAGCAGAATTTTGCCACAATCTGCTGACATGACCAGCCAGGGATAGGCTGCCTGTTCCAGCACACAGATTCCTCCAAGACACTTCCCTGGTGTAGTTCCCTCCACAGCTAGACTCAAGTCTCAAGTAAAAATATCCATGGTAGTTTCAGTCAGCAAGATGGTTTTTGATATTCAAAAGCAGAGGGAAGTCCCTACAGCAGCATATGCATATTTATGCATAGATATTTAATGTTTTAAAACTAGGAGAATTTTTACAAATTTCTTTATAAAGGAAGTGATTACATAGTTGTCTTGATTATGCCATTAAAACAAAAAGTAGCAAGTCCCTGACTTAAATGATTACTATATGCCTTTAGCTCTACCTTTCTGTGTACTAACATTATAAGTCAGTTATTAGCTATAGGATTATACTTTACTTTTCAGTGTGAACTTAACTCATTTACATGTCCAGTATAGACCAGTGTTTCCCAACACTTGACATTTCCGACTAGGAAACATGGCTTCAATACTTTCCAACACTACTCTCAATTATTAAATCTCGTTGGATGGGTTGAAGTTCACAGATGTTGCTATCAGGCATGCCATGGAGAGCCCCTACATGCAGCATGGTGTAATATGACACAGGAAAGAAAAAGGGGAAAAAAAAATAAAATAAAAGAAAAAGAGGAAAAAGGCAGAGGAAAAGTCACATTATTTTCCTCAATGACCCCAAGGCTACTGGGACCCTCAAGTTAAAATACAGGCATGGAGAGGTCCTGTATATCAAGTGTAGCTCAGAAGAGAAAAGAGTTGTTATATAATCCCTATAGCCTCTCTCCTCACTAAAAAATCCCTGAATAAGATTGTTTTTGTGGAGAAAGTGTCAGATCTGACTGCAGCACCACTAAAATATCATTCTTTTATCACTTGCCCTCATTTCAGTTTTAATAAGCTCTCTTGGCTCTCTTATCTTTTTATGTTCACTCCAGAGCAATTAAACAGAAATGCAAATGTCATACCCATTTTTATAACAGTGTCTCTTATAAAATTGCAATGAAGACAGCAAATTATATATCTGTTGAATGATCTATCTTTTTTTTTGTCAACAAAATCTAGCTAATATGAAGACAGTGCACCTCCCTATATGTACCATATATGTGTTTGCATGTTTTATGAACATGGGAAGGTTATTGGTTACAATTCTAGGACAGCTTCTGAGGAAACATTAGATTTTGAAAGCTCAGTCAGGCAGGGAGAAAGTTTATGAATATTCAGTGTGGATTTCAAAACAGCTGCTCTTTTGACCATTATAAAAATTACTAACTTTTTTATTCACTAAATAGAAACATACAGTAAAGTGATATTGTGTTCACATAAATATCTGATAACCAATTTAATCCAGATGTGTTTTCATAGAACTATCCAGAAATCCAATGGAGACACAGAGAGTATAGCACAAAAAATAAATCAGTAAGCATGAACAATGAACAACATGGTGTCATAATGACATCTGATCACTACCACCAATAGAAAAAATCTCCCCCAAACTAAGTAAGGTATGCTTTGCCACTAGAAGTTTTCTGACACAGAGTGCCATCCATCTTCTGCTCAGGTATTTGCCTGTGACCTCAGCCAAAGGCAGCCAAGTGTTTCACACTCTGCAGTACATTTACCTCATCATCTGTGAAATGTAAAAGTGTTATTTTGCAGAGGAGGAACTGAAACAGAAAAACTACTTCCCCATTCCTCACAAATAGTAATATGACAAAATATCACAAAAATAATTTAAATCCAGGTCTAAGCATTTACCCTCCAAAATAAACCCTGCTTCTAAATTACCACAGCACAGGATCAAGAAGCCAAAAAGAATATATGAAAGAAAAAGCTACCTTCCTACTTTATTTGCAGCATCCTTGTGACTGTACCATTTTTTCCTCTGCTTGTTCAATATTTATACAAATTATTCACAGCCATGTGTAAAAACAGGATGGTAACATCAGGGAAATAGCAGTAGTGAAATCATGATGCAGATAGACTAAATGGTAGGGACTAAGACTGTCAAAGAGCAGACAGCTTCGGAGAAGAGCAGGTGGATTAGAAGAACCAGACAAAATAAAGGGCTCTGCTGGTTTGTATGGTGAGGTGTTAGCAGCAGAGGGCTGCAGAGGTGACCTGTGTGAGAAGACACCAGGGCTGAGCCCCATCAGACAGCTCCTGCTCCAGCTACCTCCAATAGATCTGCCTCAGGACACAGCTGAGATCAGCAGCCAAGTGGGCCATGTTCCTAGAAGAGCTTTTTTAAGAATACATTTCAAGAAAACCACAGTGCAGCTGCTGTGGGACAGGACTTAGAGAAAACTGGAAGGAACAGCCTTGCGGACTCTAAGCATGGTGAAAAAGGAAGGGGAAAGTGTTCTCCAGGTGCTGGAGCAGAGAATCCCCTGCAGATGCCCATGATGACACAGGCTGTCTCCCTGCATCTCATGGAGGATCATGTTGGAGCACATACCCTCCTGCAGCCCATGGAGGGCTCCATGCTGGAGCAGGTGGACAATCCATGAAGGAAGCTGCAGCCTGGGGAGATCCTGTGCAGAAGGAAGTTTTCTGACAGGAGCTTCATTTCATGGGGGCCCATGCTAAAGCAACTGTTGCTGAAGGTCTGTATGCTGTGGAAAAGACCCATGTGGAGTAAATCTTGAAAAACCATGGCCCAGAGAAGAACCCACACTGGGTATCCTCATGAAAGACTGTATCCCATGGAAGGGGCACCACACTGGAGCAGGGTGAAAGTGTGAGGAAGGTGTGGCAAAGATGAACTCTGCAATCAACTGAGAGCAACCCTCATTTCCCATTCCCCTGTGCTACACTGGATTGACAGAGAACTTGAGAAAGAGGAATAACGTTGAGTCTGGGGAAAAAGAGGAAACTGGGGGATGCCATTCTTAGTTTTACCTTTTTTTCTCACAACCATACACTTAATTTTCCCCCAGTCAAGTCTGATTTTCCCATGAAGGTAACTGGTAAATTATTTCCCCGCTTTTATCTTGACCCACAAGCTTTTTCATCTTATTTTTCTCCTCATCCTGTTGAGAGAGGGGAATGTGAGAGCAGTTGGGTGGGCATATGGCAGCCAGCCAATTTTAACACACCGCAAGGGCAAATCATTAACTTCCTAATGGCACTGAAAGTAATTTTGAATCCCAAAGCTATGATAAAATATTTGAGTTTAATTTTTACTGCCATTTAATTCTCTCATGATATTTTATTAGTTATACCATCCTCCTCAGCAATACCCTCATATATTAAAAAATTACTTTGTTTTAGATAGGTTATTATATATTGTAAGTTTGAAAAATTAGACATGAGTTGCATGATTTTCTGCGGAGTTACAGAATGAACAGAAAGATGACATGGTAGGCAAAAGCATTTCTTGTTTAAACATCAATTTTGGAGACTAGACAAGAACATTACTTTGATGTACAATATCAAGATTTTTTGAATAATAAAAGCAGAAAAAGACCATAAAATGTAGCATGACTGAAAAGCTCTCTTTAGAAAGACCAGAATAAAACTGAATTGCAAAAGAAATGGTCTGAACAGACTTGGGGATCATATAGGAAGGATTATAAAAAGACTGTATCTCCAGCTGGGTGAAGCCAGAGATTTTTTCTAAATTTGAAGTAATTTATTTTATCTATTAATTTTTAAAGATGTGTTTCCTGTTTTCTCTTTATGTACTATTGACATTTTAACTTTGTCTTCCTGTTTTTGTAAATCTAGACTGCAGCAATAGCAAAAACATATTGAATGTTATCCTAATCTGTCATATAAAGTGAGGAACAAACAAATAAATGCAAAATCACACAAGTTTTCAATAGTAATTCTCAAATGCTTTCCAAAACACTGGTAGTATTGGCTCAAAGATTATATGTCTTGAGATAGAGGAATAGCTGCAGGTACAATACAGAGCCACCTCTCCAGCATGCAACAGTATATAGCTAGAAAATGCATTTTTTTAATAGAATACTTGGTGTTTTTCAAAATTACTTTCAACTATCGCTGCTGTCAGTATAGTATTAATAATGATAGTAACAACAATAAACAACTAAAAGGAAAAAAAATAATTTTAATTGATGGATCATTCAAAATAAATCACTCCAAAAGACATGGAGCAATCCTCCTTAGTCATACTTTGATGTTGTTATTCAAACACATTGCATCTCTCTGTGAAACTTCTATTTCATTTAATCTTATATTCTAATTAGCACACATGAGTAACTGAAAAGGAGGCCAAGCAGCATCAGTGCACAGCAGAACCAGCACAGTTACTGCTCTAGGTCCCAAGAGGTAGTGGTGTTACACTGCATGCAAACAATCTGGCCTGCTCCCTGTGGAAGAAGACCGAATGGGACATAACATTCTGCATTTCTAAAAGGTTGAATCAGGAGTTTGGATGCTTTCATTTCCTAGCCAGCTGAAGCAACTTGGATGCAGCTGTTATTTATTAAGCAGGCTGGCCTCTACGATCACTTTAATGGGTCAGAAATACACAACAGTAAAGACATAAATGTAACAGAGCACAGATTTTATAAAATCTGTCTCTCTACACATCAGCTTTAAACACACTCTTACAAATTCCTTTATACTGAAAATTAAGAGAAATCCCATGTGTTTTTCCCATAGTTCAAGTCTTGGAATTGTAATGTATTATTTGTATTCTAGTAGTGTCAAATTTACCAGTCAAAATTAATGCCTCCCTGTTTTAGGTGTTGTGTATAAACACTCAGAAGAAAACATGATTGAAGGTCTTACATAAAAGAAGAATAGACTTTTCATCAAGAGAAGGAAGACTGTTTAGGACAAAAAGTTGCAAGGTTTGTGTTTTACTTGTCGTTACATAAAATTTACCATTTGTTTTTGTAAATTTGAAAAAATATGACGACTGTGCTTAGACTGTAACTGGTGACAGGTAAATCACAAATAAAAAGAAAAACCTGGACTTTTAAGGAAGTTTTTGAAAACATCTGTGTCTTTAGGCAAAGCAGAATGCAGGCAGAAAGGGCAGAAAGGAGAGACCTAGAGGAAGACAAGCTCTGAGATGAGTGGTCTCTGAAGTGTCACAGAAAACTTCCTGATCTACAGTGAACAGGACTATTTGCACTTAACTGCATAAGTTAATAGAAGGTTATGGTTTGGTTTTTTTGGGTTTTTGTGGGGGTTTTTTTGGGTTTTTTGGTTTTTTTTTGTTTTTTGGGGGTTGTTTTTTTTTTCTTCTGTCTGAGGAGGAAGCAAAGGTGGAGTAAATTCTTGAAGAAATCATTCAGCTTCACACCATGCAGCTTCACAAGGGCTTACTTAATTAGACTCCGGGTCTCCTCTGCTCACCCCACAAGAGCTGATATTGGAAAAAGGAGTATAAAAACTCCTGAGTCATCTCTGTGCAACACTGGGAATGCCATGACTGGTGAATAGGAGCTGCTCCACCAGCAGGGTTATCCAGCACTGCCTCATGGAAACACCCTGTGCTGCTCTCGAGGCCACTTCTCAGACTGCTTTTCTGAGGCCTCCACTCCCCCAAAGTGAAAATCTTCTTACAATTGATACAGGGTTAGGGAATTGCATTCTTGAGGAAACTATTGTAAGTAGTCAGAAGTTGGTGCATAATATCTTAACTTCCAACCGCATTTTTTGTCTGAAGAGCTGAGGACAAAAAAAAAAAAACCCTTAAAATAATATTAGTGCACAAAATAAATCCATGAAGAGCTGCTGCGGAGCATAAAGACCCACTTACATCTTTTAAGTAGATAGGAATGGGATAAGCTGCAACAAGTGGACACTGTGCTTCAGAAACAGTAAAATATGTATTTGTCTGGGTCTTTAAGTTACAGTTAAGTCAGCATCTCATGAGACATAGGTTAAAGAGAGATTTGCACTTCCAGATTGTATATTTATAAAATGGGTAAGACAATAAAAGGAGATGTGGCCAAGGCATCCTAAACCAGCCCACCTCTGTGGAATACATTTTTAAATACCTTCCTTATCACATTGGAGAAAATGCTACGATGGTACAATTTCTTGTTTTCAGACAAATGAAACAAAATAGCCTTAAGAGCAGAGAGAAAAAAACCTCACTTTAAGAATTATTGCCTTTGTCAGCAGCTGTTACTCATATTTCTTACATATGGTGACAAGAAAAAATATGCTTCTTCAGATATAGTGCATTAAGTACACTGTGTAATTTTGATAGTCAGGTATTTATTTCTTGAATACTGTTCAGAAGAATACAGATACGAAAACTGAGCAGAACTAGAAATCACTTAAAAGAGTCAAAGCTAATAGAGTAAAAACCCGTATGCCAATAAAAAACCCACCCAAAAAAAGTAACAGTTGTGTACATAGAAACAAAATCACACAGGATGTACTATAATAAACAATCTCTAGTGACTGCAAGGAGACATTCTTTCAAAGAAAATCAAGGATTTAAAAAAAATATATTTTCCATGTAAAAAAAAATAAATCTGTAATTATTTTGAAGAAAATGAAATATTGACACTAGTAAAAAAAAAAAGAAACTGAGCAAACAAAAAACACTCCAAACTAATTAGCCAGTAGTCCACTCAAATATTTACCTATGTAAAGACCTTTCCCATGATCTGCCACAGGTGGTATCCTCCTTAGGGAAGGTGAATAATTTCAGTAAACTGGGATTACAGGAACATCAGGACATGAATCTCAGCTATGGAACTAATCAGACATGAATACAGACTATGAAACAAAAATTAAAAGTTGTGTCCAGGTAGACAAGGTTCAGGAAGCACAATGGCCTCAGCTGGCTGGTCACCAGGGGTGCTCCCAGGGCTGAACTTTGGGTCTAGTCCTGTTTAACACCTTTTTTGATGATCTGGATGTGGGAATTTAATGTACATTATTTCACTGTATCCATTCCTTGGATTTTGAAAACTTAGCCTTTTTCTACTACTCCACAAAGTTTCAGTGTTGGTAATATATTTTCAAATAAAATTTTCATCATATATTCAGAATTCCTTTACTGTAATGTAGTTATGTTATTTATGCTTCATGATTAGTTTTCATATGACCAGATACTAGATCTGCACATTTCTGTATTAAATTTCCTTCTCTTTAACTTAATAAACAGCAATTTATACCTGTAGATGCAGTGCTATCTTCTCATTCTGGCTTTAAAAATCAGCACGTTTTCATATAACAATGTGCAATTATTAACTGGTCAGAGAAGAGTAAGGATAAATTCCATAGCTAGGGGACTATTAAAAATCATTAAAGAGATAAGACTGACATTGTCAGAAGAGCAATATTAAAAACTCACTCTGAAACCTTTCAAAATTTAATTTGATATTTTACATAAAGAAGAAAACTGACATTTTATAAGCATAAAAATGATATCAATGTCCATAGATAATTTATCCTGAATATATTAAATTCAGTAAAACAATATCTAAGCATCTGAGAGGTGAGAGAACTGAATAAGTTTAACCAGGATGAGTTAAAAGTGAGGTTTATTTGTCCCTTCCTGAGTATTTCCATGAGTTTGCATTTTTCAGTGTTACAACTACGGCAGCTGAGCTATGAATACAATTTTGAACCATGAAATCCATATTCCACTCACAAAAAGCAACCAAATCAAAAGATTGCCTATAAAGCAAAATCCTCAGTCTTTTAAAGTCTATATTGGGGATTTGTTGCCCTCTTTAGCAGCTTTTTGAGTGTTGCTATTATTAGATGGAAACATTTCAGAAGGAAGGGTACATTAGGAAATCTCAAAGATAATTGAAACACATTCTTTGCCTAACTACTAGTGTTCCTCATTGGCTTGTGAATTCCTTCCAGGGGAAATTTGGTACATGAACTTCATTACCACAATCTGAATTTTACATTTAGTTTGAATATCCCTGCCCTCCTCAGACCAGGGATTCAACTACCTAATCCATAGGGATATATGCACAGTGTAACTCTTAAAGATGTTTTACGTGGAGAGGATATGGATATTTGGAAGTATATTGTATCCAACTGCCTAGAAAATAACAACAAAACCTGAATAATTTTGGTCCGCTACATACTTCTTTTTATTTTTCTTTGTTTCTTTTTAATAAATAATAAGTATTACAAGATCCTGAGGACTTCATGCTGGTTCTTTCCATTGGAACAGAAGAAGTAACAGTTAGGATCAAATAAACCCTGGAAGATATCCTGCAAAGTAATAGAATGTCATCTGCCTTTGAAAAGCCTTTGCTGACTGGGCTGCTGACTTATATATATATATATAAATAATTGCAGAAGTCTTCAATATAGATCTATATATATATAAAATTTACCATATACATCAAGTCGTGTGCTTGTGTATTGTGCTCCATGAAAACAGTTTCTTCTATTTTTCTTCTCTGAGCATACACTTGTGGCTGCAACTCCTATTGATTTTCCCAGAAAGGGACAGGAACCAGGCTATATAAAGAAGTGCTTTGCTATTACAGGTGGGAAATGAACTATTTCCTACTCCATCTTTAATATAAACATCCGCTGAAACATCCATCCACAACCACCCTTGCCCACACTTCTGAGTGCAGGTGATTCCTATTCTGGATAATTTTTTAGCTTCTTAGTAATTTCAGTCACAGGAGCAAAAAAGAATCAGAAGTGAAAGGCTATGAGAAATGTCCATAGAAAGCCTGGATTCCCATCTCAGCTGGTTCTCTACATTGGTGTCCCCTGGGAGCTGCTCTGTGTTTTGGCTCTACATAAGATGCCTTATATAAGAAACCAACCCAGGCCAAAATAAACCCATTTGTTTTTGATCATTTCAAAAGCAAATATTCATATTTAATCAGACTATCCAAAGCGTTGTCTGCATTTCCAGACACAGGACATACATTCTTGACATCGTTTTGCACTCTTGTCCAATTTATGATATGTATTATTTGAGTCTATATTTAGTACATTTTGTGGTATTGTTGTATTACTAAAGTCCTCTTCAAGATCCCCACTGAGATTTCTACTTACCCATTGTATTGAAGATATTTTTTTAATCACAGTGGGGTTTATTTGCATGATACCAAATGCCAAATATTTAACTTTTTTCAAGTTAATATAAAGACTTTTTAGTAATCCCTATCAGGAGTATATGTTTAATTTTGTTAGTATCATCTGGCTATGGCTACTCTAGTGATAATAAATAGAATATAAGTATATAAGTATAAGTAAATATAAGTAATAAGTAGAACAGAATATAACATTGAATAATTGAACACATACACTAACAGTAGTATGCTTTTTCTTTGATTTTCAAAATGAGAAATTTTAATTAATTATTAAAACACTAAGAAGAATTTGATCTCTCTGCTGCTATGTATGTAAGCAGATCATTGATAGTAAACAATGATAAAATTAATTTTTTTTTTTCACACACAGAGGCAATTCTACTTGTAAAGCTGCTTCCATACTGAAATAAACATCAGATTTTCCACATGTGATTGATTTTAGGAAATGTAGTAAGTGAGAATAATTGACTGATAAACTCAGAAGCTCTTTTTGATTATATGAAACAAAATTTTCTGTAGGTTATCAACTGACTCCAAAATTATCCCTTCCATGAGGCTCCTGGTCATAAAAGAAAGACAACATGTAGATTAAAAAACAGCCAAGTAGGGTATTAAAGGTACATTGTCTATACAGCCACTACTGTATTGATTGGCACTTGAGGTGTGCACTGCATGTGGATAAAAAAATAATTAGTTTATTCATTTTGATGAGAAATTCACAATCAAAGATAATTAGGAGATAAGAATCTTGATGCAACACCCAAGGAATAGTATACAAATAATTGAGAACAGCATTCCAGGTTTGCATCTCAACTGTTCAGTAGTTTGACTTCACTGAACACTAAAAATTTCAGCATGAGAAAAAAATAGTATGTATGCTTTGAATGAGGTGTCTTGCACGACAAGCTCAGATTTAAACCTGGATTTAGGGTTTGCCAATTAAGCTAAAGGTCTTTTTTTTTTTTAGTGACAGAGAAGAATACTGGAGTGATGATTATCAATAGTCAATATTTTTCAAGTGGCTGATCATGAAACACCCCAGCTTAGCACAGTTCTTCACTATGATGAGTAAAACAGCAACCAAAATCTCAAACTAAAATCCTATAAAAGGACTGCATGAGAAAGATAAGCCTGAAGATAATAGATAGATAGATAGATAGATAGATAGATAGATAGATAGATAGACAGACAGACAGATAAAAATCATAATTTAAATTCATTATGATAAAAATATATTTCTTAAGATGTTAAGTCAAATCCTGTCAAAACATTACTACTGCTTGTGCCAGGACAGACAGTGGCTAGGCCATGCATGGCTTCCTAAATGTGCACTGCACCATTACTGGAAAAAAAAGACTGTTAAGATTATTTCCCAAAATTGAGTCATTAATTTTCCAAAACTTCTTTTAATCTTCATTTTTTCTAGGTTTCCCTCAAGATCAATAATTTCTTAAGGTTGCTGTATGATGAATTAAAGATGAAATTTCTTCTATCTGATCCAAAATCATAAAAATACACACCCTTTGCAAGTAGATATACATGTAAATGGTTGTGAAAAAATCTAAAAACTGCAAAAAACCACTTTATACAATTGATCTAAATGCCTCCGTTGACCATACAGGCAATGTCATTGCAAAACTATGGAGACATCGTTATTTGCCTGCTCTTTAGAGCCATTTTAATGTAGTGCTATGACTGAAAAACAATTAAAATTCAGATCTTTAGAGACCCAATGGCAATGCTGTCACAATACAATTTTAGACAATTTAATTTAGATGCTGCAGCAGCTGCTTTTCAATGACATTTTGATGTTTACCCAATTTTGCTGCTGGGTTAATTGAGTCATATTGAGGTCAAGTGGCTTGTCTGAAATTACCCAGATGTAGGCTCACTGAGAATTACAGCTCAGGACTATCACATCTATAAACCTCTGTTTCCCCCAGTAGGGCAAAAATACAAACAAAAATAAACTAATCAATGAAACACTCTCAGTAGGAAATTATGTCAGCAGCCACAGCAGCAGATAACTTGGGTTACTTGTATTATTGAAGAATAACTATTAAGTAAAATGGGAGAAAATACATTAACATGAAAATGCAAATAAAAGAAGAGCAAAATATTTTAGAATTTATCTCATCTTAACAAACTGATTTATTTTAAAAATACCATCAAGTTAAAATTGAATAATAACCCAAGCAGTAAAGATTAAATAAAACCTCTTGCTTCTGCTAGAGGACAAAATAATTTCTTACTAAACTCATTACATCAGCTGACTGCTTCTTTGTCTGAAAGCCATATCCAGAATTGTAGGCAATGTGAAAAAAAAACACTTGCTCAAAGAATAGCTTGAGTTCTCAAACCATTAATGGGTTCAGCTCAGCTGAAACTATTCTAGGGATAGGTGTCATGGAAAATGGTCCTAGTGCATCTGCAATCTCAGCTGCAGCAATAAATAATTTAAAAATTGTAACTGTCCAGGGCCACACATAAATAAATGAAATTAGTGTATTTTTACTTTGAATATCACATTCCTCTCTCAAAACCATATTTCAAACTATTATGCAATCCTATTTTGGAACTTATATATCCATGACTAAGCTGCAAATTACAGTAGGAATTACTAGAGCATAACTCTGCCTTTAGAATCCTTTGTAAACACTGTCTCAAAGGTGATGTAGAAAAGTAAAATATACACCATACAGGACTAGGTAAAAAACAGTAGAGTTTTTGTATGTGACTTAAAGAAAAAAAAGTTACCACTAGTTTCGGTTTGGGTCATGTTGTTGTGAGAGGAAGATATTTTAGAAGTTGTTGTCTCCCTCTATTTAAAAGATGGTATCTCTCTACAGCTGGTATTTCAGCTGGTGCAGCAACTTTCTTCTCTGGAGTTATTTTGAACCAGAGACACAATCTCTGATTTCCAAATACAGCTTTAAAGTTAACATTTCATCCTCATATTTAATTGTTATATGGAAATTTGATAAATACCATCTTGTAGATGTGTTGAAAATCTCCATTTAATACAACACATTGTTCACCATTTAGATTTTGGCAAAGAAAAATGATAGCAAGAGGACCGATAAACGACAGCTAGAAAACAAAGCAATTAATTCTGGTAACATTAAAGTCAAAGGAGGAATATAAGGCTAAAAATTTATTAATCTGACACAAAACTTCATTAATAAAATAAATGTTTATCTTGGTTTAGAATGTTTTATCAGTTGAAATATTCATAACTAGATTTTTTAGCATCTACTGGCACTCATTAATAATAAAGAGAAACAATTAAGAAATCATTATATTTTCCTGTCTTTTCTACCTTATTTTGTAAGATACTTTAAAAGTTATTACAATGATTTTTTAGGGTGGAATTGGAACTGGCAACTGACAAAACCAAGTTAAACTACTTCCTAATTGTCAAAAAAATACCATGTGTGTTGAAACTTGTTATTGAAATATTCTTTTAACTAATTTACCCTCTCAATATTTTCTAGAATTTTAACAATTATAAACTTCTGAATGAGTAAATTCAAAAATACTTCTATCGCCGGAAGAGATTCTATAATATCACAGAAGTTTGAAATATCACATAGACCAAGAATATCACAACTTTATATAATGTGGAGGAAAAACTTTCAAAACCTTTTTGTTTTCTCCATTTGTATTTCCTTTGGTTAGTATTCGTTTTAGTAATTTAGAGATTATTTTTCTTGAGCCACTGAAATACAAGTTGTCTAAACTAATCCTAAATTTCTTAGTGTTCCTTTTCCTTTCTCTTTTTCATGTTTTCTACTTTTAAAACACCATTCAAAAATCTTTATGGCAAGGTACTGAATGTTCCTATTGGGAAACACACACCAAAAATTAGAGAAGCCAGATCAGAGACATTACAGACTACGGATCAGAGACTGATGATACCCAAGTAGATTTATTAGTGCAATTATTATCCCACCAGGACTTTATGATTGTAAGACAGACAATCAAGCTTTCAAACATTGTATCTTTTTCCAAAACCTTCTGTGATTCTGTAGGGACGTTAGTTACTGACAGAGGAGAGCTTGAAATTTTGTTGTTAAATAAACACAGGAAAAAAATTTAAAGTATTTGCACAGGAAGGCCTTATTGATTGACAGGGTGCTATTTATTACATTCTTTGGCACAGAGTTCAGATCTCATGACAGAGAGAAAGAAGAGAATAGAAAGAACTGAGCCCCTCTCAGTGAAGCAGTCTCTAAAGAAAATATTAGGAAACTGCAGACTAAAATAACAGTGAGTTGATAGAAGACCAATTATAAGCTTTTAGTTATTTTGTTTAACAAAGGGGCAGTCTGCAGGAATACCTTATTATTCATATCAGGTCTATTATCCAGTTCATATCATAATCATATTATTCATATCAGGTCTATTATCTAGCTCAACAAGGATAATTCCTGCATCTGGAAGGAACAATGCTGAGTACAAAATTGTGCTGGGAGACGCCCAGCAGCTCTGGGGCAAAGGAGTAGAGGCTCCTGGGGAGCATCAATTTGAACATGAACCAGCAATGTGCCCTTGCAGAAAAACAAGCCAATGATACCCTTGAGTGCCTGAGATGGAGCACTGCCAGCAGATGCAGGTGGTGCCACACCTGGAGCAGTGTCCAGCTCTGCCTTCCCCGGGTCAAGAGAGACAGGGACACTCTAGGAGCGCAGCACCTCCTCATGTAAGGAAAGGCAAAGAGAGGTGGGACTTTCTAGCCAAAAGAAAAGTCTCAAGAAGATCTCACTGGTGTATATAAATACCTGAAGGGAGGGTGTGAACAAGATGGAGCCTGGCTTTCTTCAGTGATGCCTTGACACAGGAAAAGAAACAAAGAAACTTCTGTCCAAATGTCAGGAAGCACCTTTCCTTTTTATCTATTTCCTTTTTATGTCCTACGCTCTTGAGATCAAGGCTGCCATTATGAGACAAGTGTTTGGTGTAACACAGCAGCTGCCACAGGGATTAGTTATAGTGGATTAGGATCTTTTTCTTGCAGACAGCTTCATGTCAGCAGTTTATAAATGTAACTGCAAGAAAAATGAAGCCTAACATTAACTGCTTGTTCTTAGAATATCATATGCACTTATTTCCATGATACATGTTTTATATCTTTTTAATAGTACTCCAGTATCAAGGATGAAGTTCAGCTCCTCTGGATGAAAAAGAATAAGATGCTATTTAACTTAATTTTTGTCCTTCTAACTCACAGGGCTGATGTCTCGAGACTTGGATGGGTGCCCCTTCTTTTGTCATCGAAATTAAGTCATTCATTCCTGTGTCAGAAGAATTCAGTTTCAACAAGGAGATGCCATTGATCACAATTTTTACAGATGTAATAGGAAATGGTGTGGAAAGCTTATCATTCTGACCTTGCAAGGGAATCATTAAAATAATGTTTAAAGGGATCTAGGAGTACTGTGTTACATAGTGCATACTGTGATTTTTAAAAATTGTATTATTTATATTTGAATTTAAATTTTCAACTACAGTTTTTGAGCTTTTGTAATGAGAACTGTGTTAACAGTAGGACACAATTCCTCAAAGACAGTAGTTGTCTTTATTAATGCATCATGATAACCCAACCTTATCTTGACTTTCTTGTGCACGTACATGAATAGACAAGCACTGTATGTATATACCAAAACACTTCAGTTTTTTAGTTTGCTACCTCCAAGAACATTAACATTAGCTTTGTCTATATTAGCAAGATGAATAGATAATATTCATGTTGCTTGCGTATGCTAAGCAATAATTTTTTCTGACAGTTCATTAAATACTAGACGGAAGCAAATAAACTCAATCATATGCAATCAATGCATAAAAGCCTTGAATGTTGTCTGAACATTTCACTGTCATGAATACTAGTGATACTCCAACAAAAATAAAATACTTATGGACAGCATGATCTTATAAGATCGCCCTATTCATACTGTCCTTTTCTTATTTTCCAAGACTAAAATCTGTGGTAGCAGTTACACAGTTTGTAATCTGCAATGTTCTTCATAA
Organism: Taeniopygia guttata; assembly: GCF_048771995.1. Lineage (NCBI taxonomy): Eukaryota > Metazoa > Chordata > Aves > Passeriformes > Estrildidae > Taeniopygia > Taeniopygia guttata. The sequence continues at coordinate 104,272,927 of NC_133024.1, read as the reverse complement.
TCCAGTCTTATCTACATACATACCTAAGATTTATTAATTGGTTTCACATTATTTTTGTTCCTCACACATACTCATGCAGAAGAAAGAAATAAAGTTCATTTTCAAGTAAAATCACAATTAATCAACATAATTCATTCTTACATTATTTGTTTCATTTCAAAAATTTACAGGACACCTTGGCTGCCTATTAGCTTCAGTGAAGCATCTTGTCAAAATCACCCATGCAGTCTTGTATTGTCATATATAGTGTGAATTATATAACCATCAAACTAACATACAGGACTAGACAAATGATTATAAATTCAAAATCTGATAAACATTTACAATTATCTGCCTTAGAATTCCTGTAGTTGTTCAAAGCATGTAAAGTATATTCTATGTCCTGGAATTCCTTGGAATCTTTTATTTTGCTGTTCATAAATTCTTTTTCTTTTTTCATCTGGTATTACATATGATAATATGTAAATGTCCATATATATAATATATATCATATATCACATCATGTCCTCTTTCACTACAGTATTAAAAAATGGAATGAAAGAATAGTGAAGAATGAATCAGCATGAATGAAGAGCAAGGCTATGGGTCAGGTACAAATACTTAATTAACACAAGAATACAAACCCCCAACTATTTTACAGCATTAAGCTCATGATTTTTGTCAGGTCTATCAAGGCCTCTTGTTAACATTCCTAGATAACTATTTTAGGCCCCTTCTCAGGGAAGGATCTATTTACAAATAATAATAATGAGATGCATCCTGAGAAATAAAAGCTGTGGTTCCATTGCCAATTCTTTTTTTCCCCTACATCTAAAAAAGTCATACTATAACCCTGTAGTCTAACCACCTGTATGAAGTACACTATGCAAGGCATGATTTTAGTACTGGAATGTAACTTCTGTTTGACATATAGCATGCATTTCACAAAGATAATTTTACTCAGTTTAAATGTTCCAGCAAATGAACAATTCACCAAACCAATAAGTAAAAGGCTCTGACTATGCTAGCCATAAGTCAATCATTTTTTCTAGCCTGAGTGCCTGTTGCTTAACTTGCTTGCCACAAAACCTCATCCTGCCTTTCACTGGGCCATCCTACTTGATGTTCCTGTCTTCTGTCACATATTTAGGATAATAGATGCAGAAATAAAACACAAGATCAAGTCTGAGCATTATTTAAAATGACTACATAGACCTTTTCTCAGTCACTTCATTTCTGAGCAGAGTTCCTCATGCTGTGCATGTGAAGCATTCTCTGTTCTAGAAATTTTAATGCAGATATGATGGGATTAAATGGTCACATTTTGGCTTACATTATGAAAATTAAAATCAGTGTTTACAATTATCTAATTTTTCATCTGCCAGATTTATCACTTGCACAAATCTGCCAGGAGTAGTTGTATATATTCTCCAGAAGGAGATTTGTAATGGCAGAGAAGGGATTGAAATGCTTAAACAAATCTACAGTGCTAACACAGGAGGGCTGTCTCTGGCTGTTGTCTATCAAGGTTCTCAGCCTTATCTCAAATCATTGTGGATGTGATTTAGTTCATTAGTGGTGATTTTGCCAGGTTTAATGACAGAAGTGGTGATTTAGTTGGTTACCTCTTCTGGACATGGTATAACAGATTCAGCAGTGCACATATTTCAGCTGAGTTCCTGATATGTTCTCGTTTTAAAAAAATGCACATATAATAATAATGAAGAAGTTACATATTTATAGACTTGACTATGCACTTAAATTTTTCAAGCTAAAACAAAATCAAGATTTTCAGGGAATGGCAAGATGCTTGTCTGCTAGTGTTTTGCATTTATAACAGTGGCAGCTACAATAGTGTTGGCACAATAAAGGAAAGCAGAAAAATATGGATCACAGTATGGTTTGGTTAAATAGCTGGTTTTATACTATACTTCTATACACTTAATATATTGCATTCTTGATTTTACTCGGATTCAAAACAGCATTTTATAAGTGATCAGAGGGTTTTTCACAATATTTTACTACATTTAGCCAGATATTTTTGTTTTGTTTTCTTTAATGAAATGAAAAATGTTTTGAAAGCATGATTAAGTTAGTTAAAATATGTTTTTAGGTTTCCTAAAGCTCAAAATTCTTACAATTAGATAAAGCAGTGATCTCTAACTGTATCAATCCACTTAAGCTTTCTTCACTGAAGGTACTAATAATAGAAGAACTAATGGGCTATGAACTAGAATACCTTCAATTGCCTCTATTTCACTATGTGTTAAGAACATATATTTTCTAGAGAAAATCCTAAAACACCCCACTCTTCCTCCTTATACATACCGCAGAGAAATGGAAACATACTTTACTTTTTGAAAATGTTAAGCAGTTCTCCAGGTAAAGCAATTTATCCCTATCATGCAGCTCACCTGTCAGATTGACAGAAGATAACCGTGCCTGTCCATACTACCAGCTCTCTAAGCTGTAAAAGTGTAAATAGAGGAGGTGTCATTTTCATTTTCATTGTCTCAATAGAGAAATATGTATCTTCAAGACTACAGTATAAGACCAAAATTCCATTGTGATCATAGTATCATGGATTATCTCAGACTGAAGTGGATGCAGAATGATTGAGTCCAACTCTCTTTTCCTCACAGGGCTACCCAAAACTAAACTGTGTAGGAATACAGTGATAAACACAGAAATTTTAAGTAAATATAAATAACGTGAATCATGACATCCTTATTAATTTGTGATCTATGGAGGTTTGACTCATTTTAAACAAGATAAAGAATTTTTTTTCTGCATAATTTCCAGTTCTGTTTCTTTTCTAAATGCACTAATTCATATAAAGTTCATGACCTCGTTAGGATCATAAAGCTTTTTGACATGCTCTGGATGTCAACCTCTAACTTTGAACTGAAGTGGTAATTTGCCAATTAATGAAGCTGAAATTACTGAAATAAATATACCCTTTATGCACTTAAAAAGAATATAGAAAAAAAAGCTGCAGCAATTCTGAGTGCCGTACACAATAAGCAAATCACCCACATTTGATTGTAATTGTTATCTATACTGTGACACCAAATTTACTCTAAACATAAAAATTACTTCCTTGCCAATTATTTAACAATTATTGAATGCCTTGCACTAAATATTTTATCCCTTTTTTTTTGACAGAAAATCAAACTCATTATACAATTCTCAGTGACTATTTGTACACTTTAAAGAAATATCATCCAATATATGATTCCGTTTTATACAAAACTATATAATTTCTGCATTATAACTTACAAAATATGCACATTTGTTATGCAGTGCTTCAGGAAACATAACTTTGACTATTACATGTCTTCCAAATAGAACTACTGAAGAATCAGAAAGAGCTAGAACATGTAAAATGCTCAAAACTCTATTAATCATATAGCTGTTCACTCAAAAACATTGCTTCCCCTTTAGCACTCTTCACTGTTGAGAGTCTATAATAGTCATTCTGTCTCTCAAATTTCTTTGGTGCATTTTCTAAACACCAAAGAGAAAACACGATGGTTAAAGTAAGTACTTGCATGTCAATGAGATTCTCAGTGGCAGCAAAGGACTGAAACAGAAGCAGTTTGCTCATTTAAAGCCACCATTTAAATGAGACTTTGGGAAGAGAGACTGACAGGAGGATTTGCTGTAGTTTCCCAGAGCTAAGGTTTTAATGCAGTATCTGCTGTCCTGTGTCACACACAAACATTACACTGCAGTCTGCCACAGAGCCCCAGCCACATATTTATTCCCCCTCCCATCACTGTAGTGAGAAAACACATTGCTGGATACCCTCCACAGCCTACATACCACCACACCCTGTGTAAATGACTTTCTGTCAAGTCTTTTCTATGAGATCCAGCAGGAACACACTGTCCAGCCCAGCTGATCTCATCTGTCAGCCAGCCATGCCAGTTCTGCCTGATGGCACTGAGGGACCCTGATTTTCAGTGCTTGAAGAACACATTCCATAAAATCTGGGTCATATCTTCCTCATATGCAATTGCATCTTATCTCTTTCACTGAAACAATATAACTGTTGTTAAACCTGCCAAAACTGATGTCTTCAGACCATATCATGTCCACAGAAATGGCATTTACTGATAAATCTTCTTGATCATAATATTTTGACTATAAACACATTTATCCAAACTCTTCTATTTTAGCTGATTTAATTACATTTGGCCTCTTCTGATTTTCCTCATGTGCTAAACACCCACAAGATTTGAATGTGTGGCTGCATTTTTCTCATGAAGAATAGGAAAGCACAGCTTAAAGTACCACTCTAACAAATTGTACATTATTGCATACAATGTCAGATTATTGCCCTAATTATCAACTGAGTATTTTCTCTGTGGTGAGCAATACGAGAGGTTAACAGAGTCCTTGTTTTCATTAATTCCCTACTGAATACTTTCTGCAAGCAACAGGTTTAATCCTGGGACCTATATGACTTTAGCATGATTCCCTACATAAAGTTCCCACCAAAAAAAAAAATCTGCTATGATAAGGAATTCATTTGTATTGGGAAAACTGAAGGTCTTTTCAAAAGCAGTAGAAAATGTTTCAGGCCAGACAACTGTTTTGATATAATACCTCTTCAACAATGAACAGATTTGAGTTTGAGAGAGGGTTCCTAAAGCCCATAAAGAGTCTGCATGCTGTTTTGGCTTCAGCACTTGAGAGCCAAATGGAAAAATTAGCAACTTCAATAAGCATAAATGGAGCCTTTACTGTCAGTGTATCATAACAGTCCAGTAGATCTCAGATTGTTTGAGGCCATTCTTCTTCTCACTTCAAGTGATGAATGGATCAACACAACACTGCTGCTGCAGGAAAATGAACTGTCACTTGCCAAGCATAAAAGCAAAGCTACTGTGAAGGAAATCTTTTGGGGAGAGGATATTTTGGCATGTAGCAGCAAGTGTTCTGCAGCAGGGAGATTGGACACACACTCAGTGTCCCCTCCAGCATCAGCTCTGCCTGCCTGGGGGCAGTTGGCCTTCTCATTCCTTACCTGGGAGACTAAGAACGGTACATCCTAAAAAAGTGAAAGTTCTGTGTGTCCCTACTAAATCTCACTGCCACCTTAGAGATGTTTTTAACAAGGACAAGGATTCAATATAATTTCGTATATCAGTAAAGCCATGCAATTTATTAATAACTTTTCTTCCTATAGTGCTACAAAGCCTAGGGTAAAATTCATAGGACAAAAGAGTGGGAGATAATATATTAATTTTAGCAAGGTATGCACACCCCATTTAAATTAAAAATTATATAACTCTGCTGCCATGTAATCTGTATATTTCAAATACCTGAACAAAAATGTGAAGCAAAAAACCTAGATGTAAAGGAATGCAGTAATTAGAAGTTCCTTAATCCTGCCACCCTGTGTGCCTATATTACAATGTTATCTTTAAATAAAATGAGAACTTCTTTTTCCCCAGTCTTTCCTTCACTCAGCCACCTTCTTTTCAGATTTGGTACCCTGGATGTGCAAGTCCCAGTAAATGTTCTCTGATCTCATCTTTCTTCCTATCTGACTGCTCAGTATGCAGGTCCTGGTTTGACTTACTGCATATCCTGATCTGAATACAAAGGATTTCATTTCCTTATAAACTTCTATATGGTTTTTATCACTTCACCATCCAGGTTTTTCATTAAATTTTCACCTTTCAAACTAGAATATTTGGCTGCAATCTCACAGGGAAAATATTTTTCCTTTTTATGCCCAACCTGAAAACCTAGGCCAAACAATTCTTAAAGAGATATTTTTTTTTTTTTCACTGCAAAGTTAACTGAAATTTTTGATCTTTAGATTAACGCCTCTCAAATAAGCCTTGGTTGAATGAAAGTGACTATTAAATGACACATACTTGGAATGACTGCAGGGGCAGCTGAAAAAGCTTACTCCATGGGTAAGTAATGTAGACTCAATTCCTGAGTTCCAGTTGCTTAACTGAGTACTCAGTGAGTGCTGTGACGACTCTCACATTCATGTTTAGACTCTAAGTGGTTAGAGTTTCCAGCAGCTCCTGAATTTTACCTCAAATGAAAACACATTAGTGTGATAGAAGGAAAGAATGTGTTTGTAGTTTTAACAGCTGTGAAGCTTTTAATACAAATGGATAGCTGCAAATCCAAGTCCCAGTGCAATTATCAGCTATTTCCCAGTGTCTTAGAAGTCAGCATCTCAGTCAAAAACTCAGACACTTGGGGAGGGAAGAGTTTTCTATTGAAAAGTACTTGTATTTTCTGCACTTTGGTAGCAGTGTAAGCCCTTGCTTGTTGGGGAAAGAATTGCTCCTAAAGCAAATGAGATTCAGATGCCTTGAAGCCAGAACAGTGTCTCAGTTAAAGCCTTTTTTTGTTTTGTTTTGTTTTTGCAGTATTAATTGAAGTGCTTATTCTCCAGATACTCTTTTCCAGCTCAGCTGAGAACAGTGGCAAATCCAATGCCTGTCAGTCCTGGAATACTGCCTATCCAGGGGTCTTGAAGCAAATTAAACAAAGATGCTGGTTTAGAAGCCTTATCTTTTGGTTTTTACACCTTGTTATTAGCATTATGCAAAATCATACTGCAGGACAGTGTATCAATCATATGCCTTGCCTGAATTCTGGTAGAAAGATCTGGGGGTTTCTGAGGCTGAGAGTGTTCTGCTGCTGAAGAGATACAAGGCCTGAAGGTCTATGCGCCTTATCCTTCTTTCCTCAGCATTGAGAGGAAAGGGATTCTGGAAGCATACTTTCATTAAAATATGAAATCAGGGCTTTTATTTTTCATTTTCAATATAAAACATTATGCTGAAATAAATTTAATTTTTATTAAGCCTTGCCTTTTTCCAAGGATTCACAAACAGAGAAATAGTACAAGAAAACTATAGCCAAAAGCAAGCATGTTACTAGCAAAGCTAATTTTAGTACGTAACACTGATAATGAGCACACAAATTTGAATGCATTTTGATTAAACTCTTGCCTGTAAAGTACCATATTAATAGCCATACTTTAAACAGCACTGAAGATAACATGGACAATAGCTGGTTTAGTAGATATAATGTCACACATCAAGAACTGCCTGTGAGTGTCATTACTCATTATCAACCATCACAAGGGTATATTTGACTATGTGCTCTTCATTTAGTAACATACCACATCTGGGGGTTACTGACTGCTATTTGAAACACATAAGAAATATATTTATAGTGTCTAGATTGAGAATAGCTGTGAACCTGAAAGTTATTAATCCTATTATTTCCTGCACCTCCAGATACATGTGTGGCTGGGGCCTACAGTGCAAGAGAGATGTGAGAGGTTAGAAAGGGCAGGAGAGGGTCCAGAGTAAGGCCATGAAGGTGATCTGTGGTACCTATGCTATGGACAGGCTGAGGGAGCTTTTTTAGTTCAGCCTAGAAATGAGAAGACTTGGAGGAAGCTTTCCAGTCTCCTTGAAGGGGGCTTCAAAAAAGATGGAGAGTGACTTTTGCCACAGGCAGATAGTGATATGACAAGGAGGAATGGTTTTAAGCTAAAAGGGGGTAGGTCTATTTTAGGTGTTAGAAAGAAATTCTTCATCCAGGGGGTAGTGAGGCACTGGCACAGGCTCCCCAAATGAGCTGTGGATGCCCCATCTCTGGAAGTGTTCAAGATCAGCTTGGATGGGGCTCTGAGCAACCTGCTCTCATGGAAGGTGCCCCTGCCCATGGCAACGGGTTGGAAATAGATAATATTTAAGGTTCATTCCAACCCCTGAGATTCTATTATTATATACAAAGAGATATATCTTCAATTATTGCACATATATATGTTTCTATTGGACATGAAATAAGTACACAGAAGCTTGGTAAGTTCAAAAGAGAAAAAGACACAGTTTTATTCAAACATCTGGTATTTATAGAATTCTAAAGGTGACCATGGATTGGAGGATGGAATGACCACCTCTCCAACCACACTGTCCAAAGATCAATCATTTTTCTCCACCCACAGAGAAATATGTAAACCAGTCTATTTATACATGAAATTGTGTGGGAACTCTGACTCTCAAACATTATCAGAAGGCTAAATAAGTTTTATGATAACTTTTAAACTTTCAAAAGAACTATAAAAGAAAACTTAACACTTTTAAAAATCAAGGCAACATATATGCATATTCAAATCTATATGTATGCTGAGCATAGCTGAGCAACTATGGATGTGTATGTGTGTATTAGAGTGTGTGTTTACACGCACAAACTAGCTCTTGCAATAAGTTAAAAAGGAGCCCTTCTCACTGTCTAATCTTGATTAATTTTCTAAATGAAGACCACATTTAGCACTCAAATGCTGTATCATAATGCTTACTACATTAAAAGGCTGAATGAAGATTAAGGAGACATCCTTGACCTTTGATAATCTTCTCAGCCTTTGCAATTAGGAATCTCAAGATTTGTTTGGTCACTGTCATCACCTTTGAAATTAGCACCAACAGGCTATATTACTTTGACAGATGATAACACTAAACATGCAGCAAATATGCAAATTTCATTAGTTCCTCTCTATAGTGGGAATATCTGATTATTATTTTCAGTGTTATAAATAAGTTCTATCTGTTAAGTCTGTCTGTAAGCTTTAAAAGAAGACATTAAAAAACTAAAGCAAATTTATTTTTTTCATACTATCATCAATTCAGGATATATTTACTAAAAAATGTTACTTTGTAGTCATTCTATAGACACTATTGGAACCGAAGAAACAATTCATTGTTAAATGCAGTCTTTGCAAGCATGGGTTGTTATTTACCTCTTGCTTACATGTGAACTCTGATTTTATGATAATAGAACAAGGAAGTGAATATTTTAATCTAAATGATTTACATGTTACAAGATGTCATTTTATTACTTCTTGCACATCAAATCTGGAGTCACTTTGAGATCTCATATGACTTCTCCAAGTACTCTACTCTCTTCACAATGAACTATTGAATCATGTGCATCAGCAATCCTTTGAAAAACCTGCTATTTTGACATTGCCAGACTCAGCAAGTAACTTGCTTTTTTCATGCCCTACATTTCCAAGGCAATATTTCATTAACATCAGTATCAGTATTTTTTCCTCCAGTTCCCTCCATATTCTCTCTTACTTGTGTTTTTGACTAGGAGTCAGAATTCCTATAAAATTATTTACTGGATGGCCAAAAAGAATCTCTCAGATGTATCAAAAAACTTCAATTAAATTAATTCATTAATTAATTACATTCTATTTAATTGCAGCCTATTTATTTTTCACTGCTAACCTTATCACTGATTTCTCCTTCATTGACTTTGTTATGATTACAACAAGTTTCCAAATGCCCACCTGATTTGCATCTGAATACTTCTCCTCACAGGTATAAAAAACCCTCCAACCATTTTTTAAAAATTTTTCTTACCATGACATTTTTCTCAATTTTCCATAGCATACACAAACAACCCCTAGACAAATAATTAAGACTCAGATTGAAGATTTGTGATAAAGATGTTTCTTCTTTCTTTCTGTATCACATAAAGATGATATCCCAGCTTTTTTTTTTTTTTGCTTTTTTTTTTTTTTTTTTTTTTAATAGAGGAGAAGATTGGTGAGAAGGGAAAGAGGGACTGAGGCCTTCACCTTTCCACTCTTCTTTGTGCTGGGAACTACGCAACCTCTTCTTCATTACTGGGAATATTGGGTGCCTATCTCTGCTTTGTGAATGAAGAGGAGAGAGAAGCAAGGGTCAGAACAAGATCCACGGAAGAACTGCTGCTAGGACTGCTTTAAGTATTGGCCTGGGGGAAATATTCTAATTGCTGTGGGAAGTAAATGTTAATGGAATTGTTCCAAAAACATCCTGAAAACACAACACCTTATTCCCAACTTTATTGATTCTTACCATAGTGGTAGCAGAAAGTAGTCAGTAGGCAAATTCCCTACAGTGTCCCTGCTGCATGAGTAACCTTCCTGGGTCATGGCACACACCCCCTTTTCAGATTGAACCCTTCTGGAAAAGTCATGAAAACCTCATCTGTCTTCACCAGAGATTATTGAATATTTGATACTTCTGGGAGCCTGACTAAAAGTTCAAAACTGCTCCTTTTCTCTCCCTTTTCTAAAGGATGATTTGTAATATTTTTTGGTCAGAAACCTTGAAATACTACACTAATTACTAAAAGACTTATTTGTTGTACTGATGGCTTTTAAGTCAGTCTGATAAATTTCGTGAGTGTCAGTCACTATTATAGATTTGTATTTCAGAAAAAAATCTGATCATAAATTAATGAAATTCCATTACTTTCTTGTATTATAAACTCATCCAGTAAGTTTAATATTTTAAAATGCCAGCTTCATGTCATAGCACTAAGTACAGACATATCTCCCTTGACTTTTATATCAGCCACTGTATTACAATGTATGTGATGGAAACAGACAAAGTTAATTTTGTTTAGAATGCAGTTTAAGACATTTCAGTTCTGTCATCCATTTACATTCATACACCTGTGTGCTACATCTAAACTCCTACTGCAGCTGTCAGTCTGCCTGATGGAGCCTAGAAACTGGTTTAGCTCAAAAGCCACAAAAAGCTCATTTTATTTACCTTAGAGTGGGTGAGTAGTGGCATGTGGCTTACCCAAATGTATCCCACATTCAGCCTCCTCCAGATCTAGTGTCAATATGTCATTCCCTTGGAAGTGTCCTGGAAATGCTCCTAGAGCCTCTAAAACAGCATTAGACACCTATCCCCTATAATGGAATCAAACCTTAGCTATATTTTAACATCAGTTAAATTGCCTTCTGTCCTGAGAACAAGCAGAATTAAAAAAAGAAACAACTGACATGCAGCTTTTTAGAACCTAGATGCTTAAACTGAATTTGGTGTCCACAGATAGCTTAGAGGTAAGCACTTGCAGGGCAGATTCAAAATACAATATTAGATATTAAGAGCAAACTTAAATGACCAAGTAGTGGCCCATATTACTACTAGCAATACAACTTGTTGTTTTGAGTTATGTGAAAGGAAACAAAAAAAACCTATAAAATTTGAAAAAATTAAAAGCCACTGTTAAGAAAATGAGTGAAAATAATTTTAGTTCTTTGCCGTTGTCTTCCATTTTTTTGTAGCGTTCTGAAGAAAACAATTGATCCTTGACTTAAATATCTGTTATATGGAATTAACTTTATTTGTATTTTCTCTTTCTCCTGCGTTTTCTAAAGAGGCAAATGCACTTCTTTAAAGAGGTAAAGCCACTTCCATTCTGTTGCAAGCTTTTTGGACTTTTTCTAATATGGATAAGTTAGATGCAGAGTGCAAAACAGACGAAATACTGCCTACTCTTTAACAAAATAAAAACTGTGGTTTTTTACTATAAACGTTACATAGTAATGCAACCTGACTATCTATTAGGACTTTCTTAAATTACATATGTAAAATCAAACATCACAGTCATATTTTACTATTTTGTTGAAATGAGATCTGAAGTGTTACTTTTTTTAACCATAATTATGAATTTAGTTATGAGCAGAAAAACCTTGACAATCAAAGGACAAATCTGATTTGTTGAAAGTGTTCTTAATGAGAAAATAACAAACCTCTAATAAAACAGTGGAAGCAATAGTCAAACTGTTATTTTCATTGCTGTATTTAAGCAAATATCTCAACAACAAAAGAATTAGCAGTAAAAGAAACTGGACATAACATAAAAAGCTTTTCTTTAAGTCTTTCTTCAAGCATTATTTATGTCTCTCCTACAAGTTCAGAGCTATTAAAATGCAATATTAACACCTTCTGCTCAAATACACGAATTTCTTCTTATTTTCCAATATCAACATTCTTCCCCTATTCTGTGACAGTATAGGCATTTGTTATTTTGCCCTTATAAAAATTATTATAAGTCTTTATAGAAACCTTCAAGTCCTACATAAAAGAATTATCTGGACTAACCTATTCAGTTCTAGCCCATCAAAACTCCTCGTGTATTCATGACTCCACTCACTAACCATAAGGGTCATATTGCTCCTTTTCCTACTCATCATCATGCTTGTTTGCTTATTTTTCATTGTTGAGCCCTCACTCAGCCAAGCAAATAGCAAACACAAGCTGGAATTTAACTTTATGCATGAGTTATACCAACTCCACAAAGAGAAGATGTACCCTGCACTCACTTGCTCGTCTCCTCAGTATTAGCTGTTTGTTTTGTCCTAACACATGTGGAAGGTGTTTATCATGTACAATGAAGATGCTAATGTCAGACAGCTGACCTTGTGCAGCGTCAGGGCAGTGGAGAATGAATAAATTTCAATCTCCTGACTTTCAACAAGCGTTAACTTCAAGAAAATCCCACCTTTATTTCTAGGAGCAACTGCTTTTGCCATCTGTAGAGAACACTTAATGTAAGCTCCAGCTACCCAGCCTGTATAAATTCCTAATGTTAGCTGGAAGGCTTTTTCAACTCACCAAGCCTCTCTAAGTCACAGTCAAAAATTATATAGATATGTGACTAGCCTACCAAGCTTGCATTTGAAAAGGAGATGGAGCAAACATGAGAAAATAAGAGCCAGATTCCTTGTGAAAAAAGAAAAGACCTTGGAAAAAGCTTAGGCAAATTTACAAATAGAGTGTAAAAATAACAAAGACACAGTTAACTGACCCCATGCTCTCTATAAACCACATGACCACAAAGGCAGGGACTAAGGAAAGTCCATCTCATGTATTGAACAAGGCTCTCCTGAACTTGCACACCATTTCAAGAGGCTGTCAGAGTCATTGTTTTCTTAGAACCATAGGATTGCTAAGGGTGGAAAAGACCTCTAAGATGCTCAGTCCAACTGTTAACGTAGCACTTCCACAATCATCACTGTGCAGCCGTGTCCTATCACTTGTAACCCAGGACAATGAGTGGTGATACTGTCTTAAAGGAATTAATAGAATAACAGGTTCTGCTGAGACTTCCTTCTTTCTGACTATTGCTAGCTCACTTGGTATTCCTTTGAGAAAGTATATTTCTCTTATCCATTGTCAGATTCCTTTGTCAGTAATACACATAAACCTATCCAAATATCTCATGCAGATCCAGGGAACACCATGATTACAAACTTTAAATACAAATGTTTTAAGATTTGATTTTCAGATACTTTCTCCCTTTTTTTTTTTTGGGGGGGGGAGTGCTTTGTTGTTGGGGGCTTTTTTGTTTGGTTTTTTTTAATTGAGATTTGATATGTATTGTTACATGCATGCTTACTTGTTTCCTACGATAATAATTTTTAAAAACTCTATCAAGAAATAAAAATATTTATAAGCATATATAGCCAGAATAAAAGGCCCTCATTGGGTAACACAGATTTCAAAAATGGTTGGTACCCAGAAATAGCAATTCCCACTTGTAAACACATTTTACATTATTCAAGATGATGAAGAAATGATGCTTCCACCAAGTTTATGAAAAATTGATTCTATTTCTTTTCTTTGCTCACCATTTCCTTCAGTAAAGCAAAGATTTTCTTATACATTGTGCATTCGAGATTTCTGACAATTAAATAATTGTAAATACATGAAATATATAAAAATATATATTCTTCTTAAATTGAATTGGTAATTTAACACATTCCTGCTGTGGATGGTTAGCCTTCACGGGGAGGGAGGGAGGAAAGGAGAAAAGGAAAGGAGGAGAGGAAAGGAGGAAAGACGGAAAGAAGGAAGGAAGGAAGGAAGGAAGGAAGGAAGGAAGGAAGGAAGGAAGGAAGGAAGGAAGGAAGGAAGGAAGGAAGGAAGGAAGGAAGGAAGGAAGGAAGGAAGGAAGGAAGGAAGGAAGGAAGGAAGGAAGGAAGGAAGGAAGGAAGGAAGGAAGGAAGGAAGGAAGGAAGGAAGGAAGGAAGGAAGGAAGGAAGGAAGGAAGGAAGGAAGGAAGGAAGGAAGGAAGGAAGGAAGGAAGGAAGGAAGGAAGGAAGGAAGGAAGGAAGGAAGGACATATTTATTTAAATAAACCTGAAATAATAAATGTGAAGTTTAAAATAACATATGTAATTAATTTTTAGTGAAAACTCCCTTAGTCTTCCTTCCTCCCTTCCTCCCTCCCATCCATCCATCCATCCATCCATCCATTCATCCATCCATCCATCCATCCAAAAATCCTGTACACTTCACACTTCTTCAGACTTTACCTTTTTGTCTAAATTCCTGTACTGTGGGTTACTAATAGAAACAGTTAAGCATACTGAAACAGGTGCTCAGGTTTTTTTACCAACTGGAGATGAAAATATATTTGAACAATCTCCATAGATGCTGTTATTCCCTGTTTGAACCTTGCTGTCATCTGATTTTGAATCTTCAAACCTGAATATCACTAAATTATTTATAGGCAGTATTTTTATGGCTAATAGGTATCTAATGAATTTAAGCATGTTAAAGATAGAGGTTTTTCATCTATTATATATTTTGTAATGCTTTATTTAAACTTCTATTGTTATCTCTATTTGTCTGTATCCTAAGCATTCTTTATAGCCACTCTCATGTTTCTGAACAAGACTTGTTCATATGCATTTTTCTCCACTAAATATTACAGCTTAACAAAGCAATTCATGTTCATAAACATTAAACATGTTCATAAATCATCATGGCTGGATGGGAGGATCCCAAGGGTTATGGTGAACAGTGTTACATTCAGTCGTTGGCCATCAGTAGTGAGGTTCCCCACGGTCCACTGCTGTTTATATTTTTATCAATGGTTTAGAAGAAGGCAATGAGTGTACCCTCAGTAATTCTGCAGATGACAGTGAGCTGGGCAGAAATGCTGGTCTGCTGAATGGTACAAAGGCTCTGCAGAGAGTTTGGGACAGTCTGGATCGATGGGCTGAGGCCAACTGCATGAGGCTAAAAAAGGTGAAGCGATGGGTCATGCACTTTTGTCACAACAGCCCCATGCAGTGGTACAGGATGAGGAAAGAGTGGCTCAAAAATGGCCAAGCAGGAAAGAATCTTGAAGTTCTGGTCAACAGCCCAGGTGACCAAGAAGGCCAATGGCATTCTGGCCTGTATCAGCAATAGTGTGCCCAGCAGGAGCAGGGCAGTGATTGCTCCCCTGTACTCAGCAAAGATGAGGCCATACCTGAAATCTTATGATCAGTTTTGAGCCCCTCACTGCAAGAAAGGCATTAAGCAGCTGGAGCATGTCTAGGGAAGGGTTGTGGAGCTGGTGAAAGGTCTAGCGAGTGAATCAAATGAGGAATTGCAGAATGATTTGGGATTGTTTAGTCAAAAGAAAAGGAGTTTCAGGAGAGATCTTATCACTTTCTAAAACTATCCTAAAGGAGGTTGTAGCCAGGTGGAGGCTGGTCTTTTCTTCTTTTCTCCCAGGCAACCAACCACAGGACAAGAGTAAATGGCCTCAAGCTGCATTAGGGGAGGGCTTTTTTTTTTTTTTTTTTTTTTTTTTTTTTAATTAAGAACTTCTCCCATATCTTTGCCTGAGAGCCCCTTAATTTCAAAATTATAATAATTTGGAGGGAGGGGGTTTACATTTTTCATTCCAAGGAAGGCTCCTGCCTTCCTTAACAGACACCTGTCTTTTCAAATCACGCCAAGTACCTTTTTATCTGTTATTAATATTGCTGCTAGTACTGTGTATTTCATACTCCACTATTGTCTGCTTTCAGTAATCAATTATCTCAACCCATAGCCTCTGCCTTTGCCCCTCTCTTGCCAAAGGGGGTGGTGAGAAGAAGAGTGGTTTATTTGTAGGTCTAATTTTGGACTGGTAGCAAACTTTCACAGTAGTTTAAAGCAGATTAGAACATGGTCCTACCTACCTCTGGATTAAATAAAAATCCATGTATAAAAAGCCATGGACACAGGCTGAAATTATAAACATAAAGTAAGTCTGAGTAGCTAAATTCAGCCTTTATCTATACTAGCTGGAAATTGCAACATCAGATAATTAAGATTTTATTTATATAAACAGAGAAGATTAATTATGGTATTTTAAATTGCATTTTGGAAAAATTGACAAAACTGTTTTCATTTTCACAGCTACTGTTACACACTTATCAGAAAATTTTAATTCAAATATAACTAAAAATTCTCTTGAAGGAGCTTAATTTGTAGGTTTTTGTGGTTTTCTTTTTAAGAGAACTGTCATCATCAGAAAAAACATATTGAGTATGCCATTGGACAAACAATGTTAAATGTCTTACAGGTTATATGAAGAGCTCATAGAATAATGTTTTTATAAATACATTATTTAGTAAAAATCTCCATCAGCACACACAAGCCAGGCAGCAAACTGTGCTCTCCCTCCCTCTACCCAAGACAAAAAACCAAAACCAAGCAAGCAAAAAAAAAAAAACAAAAACTCAATTTAAAAAAGTGACAGAAAGTAAACCTTTCTAGTTGCTGATAAAACAATTTCCACATTTTCCTTGCATCACTGTGCTAGTTGCATCATGCATTCCTTTTCTAGCCACTCAGTTGCTCTACACTTTGCTTTTGACTCTTTCTACTGTGTATTTGTAGCACGACCAGGTTTATAGTTATCCAGATAGAGAACAATACTGTAAGGGGCTGGAAAAATATCTCTGTGTAAACCATATTAAAGATGCAAAAAGAAGCTGAAACCCGTTGCAGAAAGCAGAAGCAGAATCCAGTCCAGTTTCTGGTGATAAAACTTGATGAATCAGAAGGTTAAAGTTTTTTGGACGACATCTGGTACACAGGCTCTATTATCAGGTTAAGCCAGATGTAATTCTAAAGGATGTATGTAAAAATGTTGAAATTTCACCTTCTGTTTTCCTTGATGCAACTACTTTACATCAAATAGAATTTTTTTTTACAGAAGAAAAGTTAATTCAGTTAAGTCACTTAATAAAATCCACATGAAATTAAATCTAAATATAAAAAAAATATATTTTTTACTCTAGGATAGTGATTCCAAGAGTGAAACCAGAATCAGAGAAAGAAACATAGGACTTATTCATCCAATTCCAGCCACCCTATAAATTTTAGATTTTGTTATAAATTACTAAATTTGTACAAAAGCAAATTTAATATGTTCAAGACATTTCATAGCAATTTCTAGTCAGAGTTTAAAAACCTTCAGGGAAGGGAATGCCAGGAGCAGAAGAAAAAAGAACACCATCAGGAATTTTTTTTTTGACACAAAAGTCTCACTATTAAGAGCCTTATTTCATTTTTGGTCAATTAAAATGCAGTATATTAAAAATATAGTACCTTATAACACATGCATAGAGCCCGCTGTCCTGTACCACTGTTGGTCTGAACCAAATGGAGTCTTCTTCTTTGCTCATTCTGGTTCCATCAAAAGCTATAGGTTCCTCAAAATCTCCAGGTCCAGAGCTTTTGTACCACATCAAACTAAGTCCAGCACTTTGGGCTAGGGAGTAATTAGCTCTAATATATCCATAAAAGAGTGCACACTTTATACGAACAGGTTCTCCCACTAGAACTTGATATTTCTTGTAATCCACAGACCAGTCAGTGCATCCGTCAGCTACAAGAGAAGAGAAAATGACAAGAGACTGTCAAAGGCTTTGGAAAGCACTATTCATACAGCAGTTTTTATTGTGGGAAAATATTGTATTTGAAAAAAAAAAGTCCATTGAGGGACTAGCAGTATGCTTTTTATCCCTGAAAAATTAAATGTATTTTCATGATGTTTATGTCTTTTAATGTCTATAGTGAACAGAGCTATTAGGACATATATTGCTAAATGTTGATAATTTCTGAGCAGTAACTGAGCAATTGCTCTTTTTTGTGGAACTCCAGCAAGACCAGTTAAAAAATGCTGAAGTGAAATTAGAGCAATGCAGAGGGCATGTGGTCCACAGGATGTCACCATCTAAATTGCTTCAAATATCTTCAGTGTTACCATGTAAGTGAAAGTCTCAGGAGATATTAGGACAAGGAGCTTTGATCTGAACCAAAATGTGAAAGTTTGGGATAGATTTGAAGGAGGAGAAGAAACTGTCTCTACAATAAGAACAGATGCACAAAAAGTTACTTCCAGGAAAATTACTATCAATAATATAAATGGATTATTCAAAAACATGTTAAACAGATCTTAGTTGGAATTACTGACTTTCTAGAACTGCATTACAAATTATGGTTATTAATGTTTTCTCTTTTTTTTTCTGTTGAATAACATCAGCCCTTACCAATACTGTCCCACAATAACTGTTCATCAGAAAGCAAAACTAAATTTATTTGACATGCTGAACCCCAGTAACATAACTACACACCAAAGCCAAAAAACCACCAAACTCATACCCTTATATTTATATACACCTGTATATTTAGTTAAGAATACCAAAAGAACAAAATAAAAGAGCTATTTTATAATTCCTTCCTTAACAAAAGCTTATATTTCTTTAAGCAATTTCAGCCACAAATAATCACCATTAGGTTCGTACACTAAAAAATTCAGTGTCCAGTCTCAGCTAGTTAACTAGGCCCCAATCCAGCCAGTAGAAAGCAATCAGTATATCCAAAGGACAATTTATTCCTTCTTAAAATTAGTATCTCTGTCTCATATAAATATTTTGCCTTTCAACTTTATTAACTTTAAAAGAGCTCAGATAGATAGATAGCTATCTTAGAAAGTCAACTTTTGAAAAGCTCTATTTTCAACCTAGAATTGTACTAACTTTAACAGCGAATTCCAGCTACTGTGCAAGGTAAAACAGTATTTGCACTTTAAACTTAGACAATATTTTGATCTGTTACTTGGGAGAAAAATGTACTAGATAGTGATTTTTTGAGTCCTTTATATGGGTAATGCCACAGTACTCATTATATATTGCAAAATAAGAAAGACTCAGACATTTTCACACAACCCTGTGTAAGCAATAACCCAAGTTAATCCAACATAGAAAGATGGAACAAAGTGAATGAATTAGAGTGAGTGAAAATTTAGAGTCAATTTGCATTGTGAACAGAATTCACACAGAGATATTTCATATATCTTTGGACTCTCTCCTCCTGCATTTACGTTTTATGACCAGGAAGGGAAAATTATATATCCCTCTTCCAATTTTCCTACACAACAGTTCCTAAAAATTAGTAAGTGTTTTTACAAGGCCCTAATAAGACTTAGTTGTAGTCATGCATAAACTGAAGTGAATGGAAACAAAGCTACACTATTAGCTTCCCCTTAGGACCAAAGAAACTAACTTTCATGTATTCCAGGATTCAATTACATATTTTATCATTTAATTTTTACCTCTCTGAAAGAACATTCTATCTCACCTGATTTTATTTCTCTCTGCTTCTAAATCCCAATGCCAAAAATGAATTAACAGCCAGCTCTAAGCAGCGTTAATTTCATTATATAAGTTACCAGGTAATAACTTCTTCATCATACTTTATCATCAAATTGTAATCTTGCCTTTCACTGCTTAATTTAGCTAGTATGCAATGATTTACATTATTAGTTTGTAAGTTATGTCTTCTCTCTCAAGTTGTAATGCTTCCCAATTCCTTTAACTTGCAGAATCCATGAGAATATATTGCTGAATAACACCAACTCAAGTTCTTTGTTTTGGATGAAGGATTAAGTATGCAGGGTAGATGCCACTGACTTTGTTTCAGCATTCTATATCTCGTAAGGCAGCTGGAGATCCTGGTTGATGGAAAGTTGGATGTGAGCCAGCAGGGCCCTGGCAGCCAGGAGGGACACCCCTGTCCTGGGGGCATCAGGGACAGCATGGCCAGCTGGGCAAGGAGGGGATTGTCCTGCTCTGCTCTGCCCTGGGGCGGCCTCACCTCCAGTGCTGGGGGCAGTTCTGGGTGCCATGATACAAAAAAGACATTGAGCTGTTAGAGAACACCCAAATGAGGGCAGTGAGGATGGAGAAGGGCCTTCCTTGAGGGGAAGCTGTGTGAGGTCACTTGTCTTGCTTAGTCTGGAGAAGAGAAGACCAAGGGGAGACCTCATTGGGGTCTTCAGCGTCTTCATGAGGGGAAACAGAAGGGCAGGTCCCAATTTCTTCACTCTCATGACTTGTGACAGGACTTGAGGAAATGAAATGAAGCTGTGACAGTGGAGGTTTAAGTTAAAAAAACCTAAAAAGTGGGAAACTGCTTTTCAGCCAGTGGCTGGGCACTGGAACAGG
This sequence comes from Taeniopygia guttata, assembly GCF_048771995.1. Classification (NCBI taxonomy): domain Eukaryota; kingdom Metazoa; phylum Chordata; class Aves; order Passeriformes; family Estrildidae; genus Taeniopygia; species Taeniopygia guttata. The sequence goes on along the minus strand of NC_133024.1, from coordinate 104,252,826 downwards.
CTCCCCAGGGAAGTGATCACAGCACCAAGCCTGACAGAGTTCAAGAAGTGTTTGGACAATGCTCTCAGGCACATGGTGTGACTTGGGGTGTCCTGTGCAGGGCCAGGAGTTGGACTCCCATGATCTGATGGGTGCCTTCTAACTCAGCATATCCTAATATTCGAGAAAAGGCTGCTATGGATCATCTAATTTATCTATGTATTCACTGAAGTATTTATTCATTTTTTGGCACAAACCACTTCAAAATGTCCCAGCAGATATCTTAAGACAATATATAATTCTCCTGGATTCAGCTGGGAGAGAGTTCATGTCTTTTCAGCAGCTGTATTTTCAGTGCTGTATTTTGGATTCAGAACTAATGGGCACCTGGAGTGCTGTGTCCAGCTCTGGGTTCCTGAATACAAGTGATATGTACAGACTGCAGTGTCCAACAAGGGCCCACAAAGCTGATTAAGGGACTGGAGCATCTCTGCTATGGGCACAGGCTGAGAGCTGAGACTGTTCAGTCTGGAGAAGGCTTAAGGAGGATCTTAGTAATGAATACAAAAACCTGAAGGGAAGGTGCAGAGCCAGGCTCTTTCCACTGGTGCCCAGTAACAGGACAAGAGGCAATGGGCACACAGCAGGCTCTTTCTGAACACCAGGAAACACCTTCTTTCTGTAAGGGTTATTGAAAATTCACACAGCAGGTTGTGAACTATCCATTCTTGGAGATATGTAGAAGCCAGAGAGACATGGGGCTGAAAAACCATTTCAAGGTGGATTGTATGACATACAGATGTGTCTTCCAACGTCAATCATTCTGTAATTCTGTGCTTTATTACAGTTACACTCAGTAGCAACCTTAAGGAAACATATGTCCTCTTCCCAAATTGGTCTTTGAATGAAGTGAACATGAGAGTGTTTCTCTTCCTGCTTTCAGAAATATTATACCTGTTGAACTGCCAAAACTGACATTCAAGTCATTTAGAACTGTATTAACCTTATTACAGCTGGATGGCTTAATACCTTAAACATCTTCCAGGAAAATCCTCACACTACTGCTCAGCCAATGTACTAATCTATGTGAAGGTGCTAATTCAATTTTGTCAGAATAGAAAATCAACATTCCCATCATAAGACACACTGTGATATTTTTTGATAGCTGATACTTCAGGAGATAATTGTCAATCTCTGCATAAAAGGCTCTCTATTCCAGAGTAAGTGAGAAACATATACAGAAGCTTAAAACCACGTAATGAAAAGAAAAAGACAGTCATGTCCTTAAAAATAATACTGTGAACACTCAGATGATGATAGCATGCATGCATCATAACCAGCGTTTTCTATGTGCACTCTGCATGTGGTGTGCAGAGCACATGAGCATTTTTCAGTCTAGAAAAAACTTGGATGCATCAAAAACTATTCAAAAGCCGAATTTCTAGATTCCTTGAATAACATAAAGATACATTTTAAAAGATCCAAACATATATTCAGAAAATTGTTTTGGTTTTTATATTGCAATTGCTGCCTTAAAAGTGTTACATGTTAAACATGTGTTAATGGCTTTGTAAATAGGGAGAGAAAACAAAGGTTTAATATTCACTCCGATTTTTTAATATTAAATAGATTGAATATTGCTATTCAGTTTCATATTGTAACTGTGTCCATTTCTACCTTGATTGGATTTTTTTTCCTTGTGCAAAAGTAGGGCATTGACCAAATAAATTATCTAATGGTTCCTCTCTTAATTATGGCTGCTACTGACACAAAATCAACACCTTCAATTACAGAGGTTCAAAACAACTATGGGGAAAATATACACTCCATACTTTTCAGTTTTTTTATTTATACCATCACATCATCAAGCAGTCAATCATCTTTTATAAATTGAAAAATACTTGAATAATTCAAGAGCTTTGAAATTTCAGAACTGCATTCAAAAGAATGGTTGTAGTCCCTAATCTCTATTTTAATATGCTGCCTGTTATTGCTACACATGATAGCACAATACAGAGTCCAGGATAAATATAATCTACTCCAGTTATTTCCTTGAGTGATTTCAGGGTATGAAATAAACCACACTGCATCACTCTCCTAATAATGAGATCGTTCTGCTCAACACACAAGTGTCTTGCAGGCTGTATCTGCTGAATAGCACCCAACACACAGAATATTTTACATTACTAAGAAGGCCTTCCCCTTAATTTTTGGTATCATTGGTATCATTTTCAAGGTAACATTCACTGCTGAAAAGGACAAAAATATAAAGTTAATAACTCCTGGTTCTGCTGCTACAGCCTGATCTCATTCAATATATAGGTTTCAGGGTTAGAAAAGGTCTTCACTTTTTCAATACATTGTTAAAATTTGATTTCCAGACATCTAAAAAAATAGTTCTGACAGTGAAAAACAGTTCTCCTAAACCATTTGTAAAAGAAATAGAAAATTACCCTATTTTTTTTTTCACATAATGATATTTAATAAAATAAAAATTAGCAACAGATTTACTTTTTCCTGCTCATCTGTGCTTGTAATCCTGTTCTGAATTTTATATACAGAGGATTATACAATGTCACTGTGTCTTTTCTTTATTTGTCAGCTACTTCAGGGTTTGTTTAATAAGGCATTTGCAAACCTAACAAAGAATTGATATCATATATCACAAAAAATTCTGAAAAGTGGGTGTGTAAAGGAGAAAGCACCAGGTCTTGTTCCTAAAGCTCGGAAATTGGCAAGGAGAGCACTAAGGGATGCAGAAATAAGATGGAAATATGTAGGGAGAGTAAATATGATGGGTAGAGAAATCAAACAAAGGATGTTTTCTACATGCTATAAGATTTTTGGGTAGGGTGGCAAATAGCATAGTCAAGAAAACAGGCTTTCCTTGATTGGCTGCTCATAAAACAGCCTTTCAAAAGGTCACTGAGTGATGCACAAGAGTCAGGGTTACTTTCTTTAAAACAATTTTCACAACAATATTTTACCATCAAAATCACTCTCTGTTCTGGATTACTTTACTTTCTACCATCCTTGTTACTTTCTGCTTTTTGCTTAGACTAGCTAGCATTAAAAAACAAACAAAAAATTAAGATGTTATAGTTTATAGCATACTCATTACAGTGCCTGAGCCAATTAACTCTATCCAACATAAGACATGGTATTCTAGTGCGGGTTCTCATTATGAAGACATGCAAAGATTGTCTATTTTTGGTTTGCGTATGCTTTTATTTGATACAAAAATAAGCTCCAACAGGAATGAAGAAGCAGAGTTAGAAACAACACATTGTGGAGATGAGAGAGAACATGGTCAATTCTATTCTTAGACTGCTTAGATTTTTTTTTTCAAAGTACTACCAAATGAAATTGGAATAATGGAACAAAAAAATAATTAATATTAGTACTAAGGTTATCAAATGATCACATCAAGTATTTTATATGCAATTAAATTTTTTTTTTGCACTGAGTGCTATTGCAGCTTTGCATATTGCACTTCTGTTAGATACAGCATTTACATTTTGGAAAAGCATTTTTCATTCTCTTGAAAACACATGTAAAATTATGGTTTAGGCTAAAACCACATATTTTGTTCTCAACCCAAAACTGTGTAGTGGCTGTCAGAAGAGGGTGCCAGTAATGGAAAAGATGTTGAATGACATTTCAGGGAAACAGAAAAATTATTTTGGATATCATAATCTATTAAAGAACTCAGGTCCTAAAAATTGCACTTTTCCCAACCCCAGATAAGTTTAAAAGGGGTAGATGTGGTAGTGGAGGAATTTTGGCAAATGCATTAGCCTGTAGGAAGAGGAGTAACAAAAAAAGAAATCTATGTCTTGCCATAAACTAATTTAAAATACTGTTTCTCGGCTTCAGAATACTGCACTAACAAGAAACAGGGTATATATGCCTAGATATTGGTCGACTTAGAGGCATATTAAGCATGAAAATAGCTTTATGTCAGTCTGGTGGGAAGTCTTTTATGTCATTCTCTCTTTTACCTAAGCCAAGCCAAATTAAACAGATTATTTTGTCTGAATTATTACTATTCTTTCACCACAAGTATTTTGTAGAAAATATTAAGCCATAATAATTATTAAAAAAAAATTCTATTTACAATAGACCAATGCAGAAGCAAATGTTGCACTTCCTAAGATCTTACTCTAAACTAAGAGTTTTTCCCAGTTGCTTACCCAGTCCCTTTTGCATCTTTCAACACAGCCTTCCTATTCTGTTTTACCATGTCATATAAATTAGGAAGCTCTGTAAACACACAGTTTAAAGGTATCCTGGCTGGACTAATTGATCAGGTTCCGCTGGATTGACCCCAGGCCAGCAACAAGCACCCACACAGTTTCTCAATCACTAAACCACACATGCAACAGAACAGGGGAAAGAATAGGAAAAAAACAAAAGAAAATTCATTGATCAAAATAAAAGTAGTTTAGCAAGTGAAGAGAAAAACCCACAAGTGATGCATAAGCACTCCCTCATTATCTCCCACAAGTAGAGAAACGTCCAGCTGGTGTCTGAACAATGGCTACCTCAATAGCCAAAACCTGCCGAATTTATCTTTGATTATGATGTTAATGGTGTGGAATATTCCTTTGACCAATTTGGATGAGTTGTCCAAGCAGTGTCCCCTCTCAATCTCTTGTCCCACACCCTTAGGGAGTAGAATGGGAAAAATAGAAGTCTTGTGTTACAAGTGATGCTCAGCTATAGTCAAAACACTGGTGTGTTACCAACACTATTTTAGTCACAAATCCAAAACACAGCATCATAAAGGCTGCTGTGAATAAACAAAACTCCATCTTGCCCAGACCTGGCACACAGATCTCTAATCTTCTGTGTGCTGCTGCCTGCTACCTTCTTTCAGTTATTCATTTCCAGCTCAGGGACTGCCTGTACATCTACAGTTACAGCATAGGGATGGAGGCATAATTTAATCAACAGCCACAAAACACAAGAGTTTGTTTACTAGATTAATTTCCAAAGCCTGATATTAAACTGCATTAATTTCTGTGCCCATCTGAAATGAATTGGTTCTTCTTTGCTATATTTACTATAAAACTTCATTTGAGGGTGGTTCTAAATTCTCTGTTTCTTTCACAGAATCACAGAATATTCTGAGATGGAAGGGACTCACAAGGATCATCGAGTTCAGCTTTCAAGTAAATGGCCCATTTTGGGATCAAATCCACAATTTTGGTTTTGTTAGCACCAAATCCTTTGTATTCCCTAGGTGGCTATACAAGATTATCTGATTTATCACTAAAAAATAGTCATTTTTTGAACCTTTAGAGCCAAATTTCTTTCCTCCCTGCTCCCCAAATATACTGTGATTTATTTTGAAAGACAACTTCCACCCAGTCTCACTATCACACAATTTCTATATAACTTTTTATGTAATCTTATATATATGTTTAGATATAGAATCTCACCATGAGTATGTGAAGAAGTCAAGTCTGGTACATGCTGGTCTTAAAACTCCCTCTGGAATGACTAAACAAAGTGACTGAAACAAAATAGTAAATTAGCCTGAAGAGAACTGGGGAGAGGTTTGAACTAATTTCTAAAAATTGAACAAACACATGTAAGGGTAGGTTTTTTTCCCTTTAGAAAGGAGATTTCCCAGAGAAGAGAATCTTTGGGCCATACTGGGGTATCCCATTGCATAACAGATGGCAAATTATTTAATCTCTTCTATAATCTCTCAATTATTGAAACTGCTTCTGAAAATACATTCTGTTCACCTGTAGATTCATTTTGGAGATTATGAGGAAGATCAAGGATTTTTTCATGTTGAAATTTCAGTAGCACTTGAGTAACAGCGGCACTGTATACCTCTAAACTATTTCTATGAAGAGCTCAACCACTTAATATCACAAAGTTGCTGAATATCAGCTGAGCTGCAATAACTATGTGAGAACTGTCCACTTGCAGTAAATGCAAGAAAAATCAGCAGATTAGTTCATAACACAAGAGGATTAAAATTAATCAAATGACAGCATATGCATAGGAGAGTACAAAAAATGCAAAAAATCAGACTGAGAGCTTCAGAAAGAGCTGAAACCTAAAGAAACACTTTATTTCAAACAGACTTTGAATCAAAGTATCATTGTTACTTTAACATTTCAAAGATTAAAATCCTAACCATATAATTATTAAATATAAATAGGCCATAAATTTACCAGGAATATACATATTTTTAAAAATTACATATTTCAATTTATTATTCTGTTCTACATTACTTTAACTCCTAAAACACTGGGATAAATTTAATATATGTAAACTGGGATCTAGGATTTGAAATATCGATATTCTTTGTGAAAGAATATATTAACTGCATACAACTCCCAGTGGTTTTGGTAGATGTTGCTTGCCTAAAAGTAGTCCTGCTAGACTAAAGCTGCAGATATGGATTTATGTAAAGCCATATATGTGTCAGACAGCTATTTGTGTTTAGAACTGCAATTAAATAGAAGCTAGAACTTTTATACATGGTAGAATATAGCTAGAACATTTAGAAAATAGTATTGCATTAGAGAGCAGAAAGAAGTTCGAGAAAGTTTTTTTTTCTTTACTCAAAATGACAAAGTAATTTATTTTTCTCAAAGCTGGGAAGAATATTTAAATAATCTTTAGTGTATATCACTGCCTCAATTTGATTTACTCTGTGTGTATTTGTATGCAAAAATAATTGAGCTAGCAATTTCAGTAGTCTTGAACAGGGATATGATGTCAATATTTATATCAATATGATAATACAAATGTATGGTGCCATTAGGAATCTGCTAAGCAAGGCTTTAGTAATCATCAGCAGTTTTGAGACAGTCGAGAAACATTTAAACACTTGAAGAGAGAAATTTCTTCTTCCCACAGACATTTTGGGGCAGGTCAGTGGGGCAGAGCTGTACCGAAAGGCTGAGTCTGGGAGGAGGGAGGGAGGTCCAGGGCAGAGAGGTCTGGAAGGGCAGGGGCTCTGTGGCCAGGACGCCCTGGTGGCCTGGGAGTGACCAGCGTAGCTCTAAGAGACCGCAGGGAATTTCCACAGCACAGGTCAGATCAGGACCTGCACTGTGCTGCCACCAGACAGGGGCAAATAAAGACTAAAGATGGGGAAAATTCCCCACAAACTTCCCCCTCACCGAGGCTGTATCTTCAACATGTTTTACTTTAAAAAATTACTGCCCTTGTAACAGTCTATTCTGTTATGTCATTACATATCTTAGAGTTTAAAAAAATATACAAGGGTAACAGATGCTGGTACTCTGCTTTGTGTTCATGTGAACAAGCATCCAGCTTTTAGGAAGGACACATTTTCCTTCTCTTTTGCATTTCTTTTTAGTCCCAAGAGTCATTTAACATTTTCTGTGTGAATGAGTGAAAGGAAAAAATAAATTCTTGACATTACCCTGAACCTCACTACCAGCACACAACACAGAGCCAACTACAATAATGATTAGGAAATATGTATTAATCAAATATAAGAAATGTAGTCATTGTCAGTTTGCAGATCCTCTTTCATACAAAGCCCCCCATTATTTAATGGCCGCCAAAGACTCTGGGAAAACTAATAGACTTTGGGAACAAAAAAAAAATATATTCTCATTTCCCAAAACCACAAGAAAACCTTCTATTAATGCATAACACTGGGATAATTTATCATCAGATGCCTAATAAAAGGACATATTTTCATATTAAACAGAAACTAATTTTTAATTTAATATTTTTTTATGATGTATTCTCTTTTTCTCAGATGTTACTAAGTACAAGCATGGTAGTTTAAGTGAAAAGGAATTTCATTAAAGACTTGCCAATAAACAACAATATTAACTGAACTTTAAAGAGAAAATAGTAACTATAGTAAATCTGCAATCCAGGATTACAAAACGTCTTTATAAATGTTTGTACACTTTTTCTCTGTTTTAGAAGAACCCATATTATCATAGCATCTGGCATTTTCCTTCCTTTTTTTTTTTTTTTTGCTCCTGTCTTTGACATTTCTTCTGTTCCCAGATCCACATGCCACATGTTTGCCACACTTGAGACATCTTACCAAAGAGAAAGAGGTCACCAGAGTAATACAGTAGTTTACTACCTTAATCTCATTAGGCAAAAGAAATTTAAATCACTAATATTTGAGTTTGAGAAGAAAACTTTACACCTTTCACCAAAGTTTACTTTAAGGCTTAGTATGAGAGTTTTGGTTGAAGCAAATCTAAAGAAATAGAAAGGATTTAATTGAGTTAGGAATCCAAATCCCACAAGACTCAGATAAAAACTTCCTCAGGTACCTTTGTGGATCAGGTAAGCACACTGATGTGCTTAGCTGCACTGAATTTCAAAGACAAAATCAAAACATCAGAGTATTTCCTTTTCTCTACTTATGCTATATTCTAGAATACATTCAAAATTAAAACTCATTAGATAAAGCAAACAAAATACATTATTATACTGAAATACATTTTTGCATCCTGATTCTATGAATACCATAGAAATATCTTCTGATTGAAATTCTGAAAACATTTTGAATGAGAAAAATAGGTCATCTTCAATTAAAAGAAAGTTTTTGATATATTATAAACCAAATTTTTCATTCTGGTTAAATGAGCAGACACAAGAATGTTTATTTGATTGTGGAACTGCTTTTTCCGACAGCTTACACTGGGACTCATGACCAGGTTAGATGGCTCAAACTTGCCCTAGCTAGAGCTGTCCCAGTGGGAAATAGAGCACCCAAAAGCTGTACCAAGGGAAGATGAGATACCAGGAGCTGTCCCAGTGGGAAAATGAGAGACACCAAGGGTTGTTCCAAAGGGAAGATAATGGCAGAAAGAAATTCATAAACTCAACTCCCTGACTGGATAACAGGAACTTCTGGCAGGGGGTGTTCATGGCCACTGGCTCCTGGCTCACCAATCTGAGAAACCCATCAACTCTAGGGAAGAGGAAGACTGAGCAAGCAGACTAATTTGCATAAAATATGAGAGAATCTTTTAAACAACCACATAATTGACTTGTTAGTATATGTAAATAATGAAAATCATTGATAGTCCTGATGTTGGCTTTGTGGATTTGCCATCCAGCACTCCTTTCTGTGCAATACTGAAAATAAATCAAATAGTTCCACTCTGTGGGGGATTATACTTCCACTCACTGGGGAAGTGACTTCCTGCACACAGTGGGAAAGAACAATTTTTGGGATAACAGCTTTGCCATGGACACATTAATAAAACATGATGGTTTTCCAACCATGCTAGCCTGTGCCTAGTCCACCTTGGGAGCAAGATAGGCGCAGACAAGGCAACTGAGACTTCCAGTTTAATTGCTGTATAGTTGCTGTGGCCAAGATGGCACCATTCACCACTTCACCCACAAGAGCCTCTCTGGGAACAAGTGACAAATCATAGAGGTCACCTCTCTGAGTCAGCTCCCTGAACCCTGTACCAAAAAGCTGTCATCCAGCTGTTTTAGCAATCTCCTGGATCTGTTTCTACCACCTGTGTGATGTTCCCAGTTAACAACCACGAGCTTAATTCCCCCATAAGGACAAAGGCAGTTGATTTAAGGACCCCTTGGGTCCCTAAACAAGAATTTTTTGGTGTCACTGTCTTGGCTGTGTGGCCAAGAGCAGCCTCCCATGATGACAGTCACATTGCTCGTTTTTCCCTCAGTCCTTACACAGCGGCCTGGACATTGCATGTCCTGCATCACATCCGACGCTCACAACACTGCCCTGCACACTCACACCCTGCAGCAGTGCCCTGCACGCTCACACCCTGCAGCAATACTTGTACACTCACAAATTACAGCAGTGCCCTGCACACTCACACCCTGCAGCAGTGCCCTGCACGCTCACACCCTGCAGCAATACTTGTACACTCACAAATTACAGCAGTGCCCTGCACACTCACACCCTGCAGCAGTGCCCTGCATGCTCACACCCTGCAGCAGTGCCTTGCACACTCACACGCTGCAACAGTGCCTTGTATATTCACACATTGCAGCAGTGCCTTGCACACTCACACGCTGCAGCAGTGCCTTGGACACTCACACGCTGCAGCAGTGCCTTGCATGCTCACACTGCAGCAGTGCCTTGCATGCTCACACGCTGCAGCAGTGCCTTGCACAGTCACATCCTGTAGCTGTGCCCTGCACTCACACCCTGCAGCACTGCACCAGACAATCACAATGGGGCCTTGCACACTCCTCTGCTGCCACTGTGCCCTTCACACCAGACTGCAGCAGGGCACTGGTGCTCACAGCAGGGAGCTGTGCACACTCACACTCAGTGGGGCCGTGCCTCTTTGCACACTTGTAGGGGTGCTCTGCTTGCACACCCCACTCCTGCTCACAATCCCACTCTGCACACACACCTTTCTTAAAGACCCTGGCCTGCAACCTCCCACTGCACCTTTCCAGCCACTGAAGAAATGAACGTTTGTATAAAGGAATTCAATGAAATTAGAAATGGTTGTAAGAGCACCTTATAGCTCTGAGACTCGCTTTTATTGAGTGATGCTTCACTCTGTTTGATCTCTGTACAGTCTTTTTGCTACCTCTAATGCACGGAGGTAAAGAAAATGCTAGTGTATTTTTCAAGATAAGGTCACAGAGCTGAAATAGATTTTGATTTGTGATTATTTAAAACTTCAGGGAGTTTTCAGTTTTAGAACTGGTTCACCTTCTATGTATCTTCACTGTCATCCTTTACATATATAGGCACACTTAAATATACAATTACATTATTAATGATTAATTTACTTGCACAGTATAAGAAATGCCAATGACAATAAAATCTGAGTGCAATCTGGAGCTGTGCAATTTGAGGGTCACTGATGTTACAGCCCTCTGCTAATACTGTAGGAAGGCAACACGTGGAATGTACAAATGTAGGATGAGATTTATGTCAAAAGAAAGGAGACGTGACTGAAGTAGACAAATAGATATAGATACCATCATCTGTACAACCAAACATGAATTTCTGGGTTCATGTCCAGATGGAGCAGAGAAATAAGACCAGGAACTTTTTCAATTAGGAAAATGAAAAAGAAACTAGTTCCATTTTTCTGAACTAAAAGAAAGAAAATTAAGGGTAATGAAGTAGAAAAAAGAGTATATCAAAAATATTAGAAAGAACCAAGACTGGATAATCCTGAAAGGCTGAGAAACATATGAAAAACAACATATTTGATAAAGCTTCATATGCTTTTCATTAACAGAAGTGCTTATATCGTTCCTTGCTTAGTTTTGCTTTGTTATGTTCTTCCTCAGCATTCAAGTATTTTTCATGTGAACACAATAGCAAACAAGTGAATTCCTGTAACAGTTCATATTATCCCCCCATACTTTCCTTCTGGGGTAAATAATACATATCAATTTAGAAAATTTTCCATCACAAAGTTCACACATGAACATGCTTGACTGTTTTAGGGTGTGTTAAACTTACAGCCTGTTTCTTTCTGGAGAGGACTGCAATTTCTGGTAGACAGATATAAGAAGATATAGAAAAGCCTAAAATTGCAACACTGATTTCTGAATTTCTGAGCAATTGAAACAGTGGGGAGGAAATGTAGCCTGAATAAAAGTTCCCTTATGATAATCAAGTTATTTATTTTGCTTGGACTTCCTACAGCCTTTATGCCTCTGGATAAAAGTTCTTGGGTCATTCTAGTATCTTCAACCCTTGTTTAGACACCAGGTTAACTGCCTGAAATAGGGATACAGCAGGAGAACAATAGCCTACCAGGACTCTCTAAGAAGCCAGGATAAAAAAAACCAAAACAACATAGTCAAATATACACATATACACTTTTTCTATTCTTTTTTTCTTTTTATTTTTTTGTTTGGCTCTTTTAGGGGGTTTTTGTTCGATTTAGATTTTTTTGTTTTGGTTTGACTTGGGTTTTTTTGTTTTTTTTTTTTGTTTTTTTTTGGTGGGTTTTTTTTGTTTGTTTGTTTGTTTTTTTCCTGTCTTGAGTAAGAGAAAGACAGCTTACATATATTTATAAGGAAAGATAAGGTTGGCTCATTTTACCTGGCTTGCACTGACTGGGCATGAAACAGCCCAATATTAGCACAGTAGTGCACAAGCTGTTCAGTTTTGTACTTCAGGTTGGGAGCAGTTCTGTGCTAATGAGACCACACAGCTTCCAGCCTGGAAAGCTGCAAAGCTCACAACTGTCAGTGTAGGCATCTCCAAGTAACACATAACTTCTAACTTCTCCTTTCCAGATGAGCTCAGCCTCCCAAAGCAGTCAGAGTAGTTACAGCAACCCCTCATTCATATTTTCACCTACCTTCCCTGGGGTTTCATGAGTACTGCCATTCATTGTCCCATTTTACAGCAATAAATTAGTGCCACTCCAGCAGCTCAGACTGGCTGCTCACATGGTATTTCTCTGCACATTAGCCAAACAGTAGGAAAAGCCACACATGTCTCTCATTTGACACTTGAGTCTCATTTCACACTTGGGTTTGCCAACAGAGTAAGAAATAGTATTTATCAGGCTTCTCCTTAACACAGTCTTCTCAATATCAAGGGAAAATTGTCTTTGAGAGTAAAATTGTCTCCAGTTGAGAAATGTTTTCTGCACTGCTATGTTGCAGAGTGCAAGTAAACTTAGTTCTTACAGTGGTCATCAGCAGCTTAAGTACCACTGTTCTCTAAGGTTTGATCTTTAATGACAAAAAATGTACACAAGGAAAAACTTTCATTTTTTTTGTAGCTTAACCATAGCAAACAACCAACATGAATAAAAAGATTATAGCTTTACAGGAAAGGCTGATTAATACAAATGACCCTGATATATAGGATTTTGAAATAAATCTCTTTTTCTTTCAGCTAACCTTTGAAATTGAGGCCAACACTTTTCTAGAGGATTATTTTTATTTAGAAAAAATCATATCATGATACACAGACCTACTAGCAGCAAGACAGAAAAAAGAAAATCTAAGGTAAGATTATATGCCTCCTTAAATGGCAATTGCAAATCCGTTCTTTAATGTGCCACTAACCCAGAGGGGTAGGTAAGGAAATAAAATCTGAACTAAAACACAGCCACTGTATAGTCTGTGTGAAATTGATGTGATTAAACCTCACTGTATGGCACATGCTGTATTATTTCACACATAATAAAGGAAACAAATGGGATAATGTACGTAAATATTAATCCCAAAATTCTCACAGACTCACAGACTTCATCATCAGGAAGATGGCATTAATAAATAGCCTGCTATGGAAAACTTTCAGTATAATATAAAATTGTTCCTATTATGATACAAATAAATCTCTCAACAAGGAAATAGAAAAAAAAGTTTTTAGAACTAACTCATAGTATTATGTGACAGACATTTTGTTTCCAGTGTGAACTGTCCTGGAAATCTATTGTGGAAAGCATGTCTTAAAGACCATTAGAATATCAGGTCACATCAAATTATGCTAACAAAAAATGGTTTCTTTTTTGATGATACAGTAAAAGTATTGGAACCAGTGCACTTCAAAGGCAGAATTAAAAAACAGCAGCACTGAAAATAATTGCTACAGCTACTGGTGCTACAAGTTGCCATGAGATGGGTCTAGTGCTGTCAAAAGAAAAATTCAAATGTATTAATTTTAATAAAAGCTTAAAGAAAACATTATCAATATCTTTATCAATATTCAATACGATCACATCAGTCAGTTATTTCCTTTAGGTTTCCTCCAGTTTGATTAAAACAAGTATATGCTGCCTGGCAGAATTTGAGATCACTTCAACAGAACCATCACATTCAATTTTCATTACCCATTTCCTCATTATAATTTATTGTTGACATTTTACATCTATTGCTAAAGTACACACAAAGAAGTAGTGAATCTCAATACAATAATATCAAAGATTGAAGAGATGCTCTTGTAAGAAAGAAACAAAAACATAAGCATTTTATTTCCTTCATTTAACCACAAGGTGATTATTAAGAATTATTTCATTCATCTATTGTAAAAAATATTGAAAATTGAGATTTTGTGTGCTCACTGCTCAGGATGTCTACTTTAGGTATCTAATTTGAGTGCCCAAGAGAAATTTGGTTTCCTGACTACTCAATAGAGAAAGGCTAGCAAGGTGGCAACCTGGAATGTGAAAATTAAACAGTTAAAATTAGGTGATGACTCTATTGCCCATGTTTACAGATGGAGACCTTAAGCACTGAATCCTCGGCGAAGAGACCTCGCCATGGGGTTGCAACAGCAGCACCCATGCTTCCCATCCTCTGCATCTCTGCTGATGGGAAAGGTAATCTCCTTGAGTAGAAGCCAATGAACAAAGACAAGGTACAGCACAAGGGATGAACTGAAACCAAGATTGTTTCCAGTTCATCCAATGATAGGACATCATGAACTGTGGTGGATCCCGTAGCATGGGTAGGAAAACACAAAGGAATGTTTTGCTACCTAGCCACGGATAAGAATTCCTACAATTTCTAAGACAAAGGTTCACCACTTGTACAGCAGAGCACAAACCCATCTTTGCTAAAGAACTTTTTGCTGTAAGGACAGAGTAATCCCCAGTTTGCCAGGGAAAGAAAATCATATCTCCATACCTTGGCTTTGCAGTCCATACATAGTCACTAACAATATACTTCGTTCTCCCTTTCCCCACACCCCTGACAAGAGCAGGGCTAGAGAGGAAGAGATAAAACCAAGGTGGCATTGCTTCTGAACACCACTGGCTAAACATATTTCCCCTCCTTTCAGCAAACCACAAAATCACTTCCCCTTTCCCACCTCCAGACAGTGTAAGTTACCAAAAAATGAGCTCTCAGTGGCTATAAAGCAAGAGCCATGCAAGCTAGCCTATGTGAAGAACTCAGAAAACTGAACAAACCCATGGGCTGAAATCAACCCCAGTGCTTCACAAATATTCTGCTCAAAAACATTTCAAAATACACACACAGATACGCTACAGCAGATTGGTTTCATACAGTGAGAAACAAATTAACATCTGTCTAGAAAATGATGCTCTGTTGTACACTTTGTCTTGCTCTGCAACTCCCCCTCCAGTTTTCATTCAATTTTAATTCCTGCTCAATTCTGTTTTTCTGAAGAGTGAACAACTCTGGGATTGCAACTCTGAACTGCATGTTTTCTAGCTAGTGAAAAATGTATGTGTTCTAGTGGGTGTTCTTGCCAAGACAAATAAAATGTAAAAATATAGTGATTTTCATTATTAAGCCTGCTTTCTCAGATATGGGAATTTCAGAGTCCCTGAATTCAGTAATAATATCTGCTATAAGAGATTAGGTAGGCAAGTGCTAATTAAACTGCTGGGCAAAAGCCACATTATCACTGCTAAACAAGAAATACCTGAACAGATGTGTCTCAAACAAAGGAATGAGATGTTACTTTAAATAATTGTATGGTTCTTCAGTTCACCAGACCTTTCAGATGATAGAGTCTGAAGTGTACAAAGATAATGGCTTTTGTCTTTTGGTTTTGGAAAAAACTAAGAAAATAGTTGAACACAAACCCCACAAACCACAAAACATACTCGAAGTGGCATAAAAACTGCAACACAATATATGTGTGTTTTCTATTAATTTTGTTAGTTTCTGCAAGATAATTCCAATACCTTGCTCCTTTCCCTTGCAGGAGGAGTTTATCTTTCACCCACCTGTAGATCAATGTAATATAAATAGAGACTGATGATGTTAGCTTCTAATTATGATTAACAGTAATGGTAGTAGTAAAGGTTAATGGTAGGAGTAGTAGTAGTAATACTAGTAGTAATACTAGTAGTAATAATAATAATAATATTTTTTAGAAGGCAAACTATAGGATGGCAAAAGCAAAAAATTCACAGTTTGACAGACATATAACCTACTTCACTGTCTCTCACTAACCATTTTCCAGGGGTTATTTAGTCAAACAGATTCAGAATCTAAATTCTGATTAAAGTGAGTGAAATATTATAGACAGTTTCCTGTTACCCATTGTGAAAATCAGAAATGGAATTTCACCACTATGTTCAAGTCTTTTAGAGGACATTACAATTTCCAGCTGGATATTCACTTTGATAACTAGACCTGTTCAGCACTTTTTTTATCCTTTTTATAAATGTGATGCAGTGCTTGTATTGATGAAAAGGAATATTTCAAATGTGTGCTCTCTTCCCAAAGAGTAAAGTTGTTACATATGTTTTTAAAGAGAAGTCACTGCAGCATCATTAGTTTATACTTAATTAGTTTGCAATCAAAGGCATAACTGGAAATAAACAAAATATTTATGAGCATTGATGTTTACTGTTTTGCACAGAAGACATAGTCATGTCCACACATATTTTGGTATAAGATTTATTTTTCCTGTTGGTCTCCTGCAGGCATGCAGTTCTGGGGAAATCAGATTTACTGTTGACTAAGAAAACAAAATTTGTAGTAACATTTACAAAGCAACAGCACTCCAACATATGTGATTATTTCAGTCTTAATTAACAATATTAATAATTAAATATTAAAAACGGCATTATATTAAATGTTTGGCAGATTAAGCATCACAAAAGAGTGATAATACCAAACCATATTTTCTCTCCTTTGACAGAAAGCTTGAATTTTACAGATATGGTGTTGTAAGTGAGCAGATGGAAAAACTCAAAACTTCATAACTTTTCCTTATTGCCTACACTTAGCATACAATTACTTTTTTTCTTCTGAGTGTTCAGAAGTCCCCTAAGTGAGCATTCTTCACTCTTCAGTTCCTACACTTTTTTGCTTAAAGATAAGTGACCACTTATAGCTTGGGGTATTTACTTGGCTATTAAACAAAAAAATTAACAGTGCAGGTAAACAAGCTTTTATCTGTATTCCATTTCACTCTTAAACAGGAATGATTAACTCAATTTTCATAATTTCAGATGACAAGTTGTCAAAAATATGCTTTTTCCCCTCCTAATGTGTCTAGAAAAAGCACTACCTCTCTCCTGCTAAATTATTCAAAATCTCTTACCAGAATATTTAGTTGTCTTAAAAAAAAAAAACCAAACCAAAATGAAAAAAGAAAACATGCAGCTGTGCAAGACAAAGCTATGCATGATGTATATGTATTATAGGAATTCATTAAAAGTGCCACTTCTCTCACACATCAGATGAAGTACTGCAGATATATATGTCATGATTCTCAAAGGGCAGTAAGAGAGTATCTGTAGACATAAGGTTAATTAATGTTTAAAACCTCCAAGCATTCATTTATAAATCCAGTAAAACAAATCAGTAAAATGTCTTTTTTCTTGAGATAATTTGGATCATTATTTTTTCCCCTACATACTAAAAAGACATTTTAGATATTGGATGAAACAATGTGCCATGAATATATTCATGTAATGAAAAAAAGCTCCCACTACTCCCACTACCATCCAGGTGCCACTCTGAGAGCCATTCTCTCACCACCTGACCTCAACCAAAGACCCTTCCCAGTTCCACAGAGCACACTCCCAGCCAGACATGGTTTCCTTACTACCTCGACCCCAGCTTCCCCAGAGCAGAGCTTCAGACACCTCAATCCTTTAAATAATTTAATCATGGTGCAGGAACAAAGTGGCAGCTCAAGCTGGGTGCCTCTGAGGAGGGACCTTGACCAGAGGAAACCCTGAGTTTCTACATCCTCACAGTCTAAATGCTGGAAGGTCTGGAGCTCAATGGCTTCTGCCATGTCTCTGGGTGTCCCTCACCTGGCTAGGCCACAGGTCCTGGGACATTTGTTATGCAAAGGGCCATCACCCCTTCACAGCCCCTTTCCTCATGCTGCTGACCCCCAAAGCTCAGCCTGCTGCTTGCTCTGCAGCGGCACTCTGAGCTACCTGCCCTGAATATATTCATCGACACCACTTCCACTGTACTATGCTGGTAGTTAAAGTTCAGGAGACATAAAAAATACTTGTTTTTCACTTTTATTTTCCTTTCCAAATTTCTTTCCAATCACTTGAAAGTGTATTTTTCCTTACTGAGTTCTGTTCTCAGTTATATGCAATTTTTATTAATGTTTATAGTCTAGCTTTGCCACTTTTGGGATTTGGTAAGGCCTCTTCCAGGGAGAACTGAATCTAACAAGGAAAAACCATAGAATCATTAAAAGCTGGAAAAACCTGCATTAGCATGAAACCCAAACCTTGACCAATCAACAAAACTCTGTAAACCTTATAAATTAGGCCACAGCAGTAAGTGCCACATCTAGTCATTTCTTGAACACATCCAAAGGCACTGACTCCGTTACTTTCATGGGCACTCCATTCCAATACTCAACTGCCCTTTCCATGAAGGAATTCTTCCTCGTGTCCAGCCTCAACCTCCCTTGGCGCAGCTTGAGGCCATTTTGTCTTATCCTGCCTCTAGTTCCCTGGGAAAAAAGGCTGAGTCCTGTCTTTGCTATAACCTCCTTTCAAACAGAGGGCAATGAGGCCTTTCTCCAGATAAAACAGCCCCAGCTCCCTCAGCTGCTCCTTATAGGACTGACTCTCCAGACCCTTCCCCAGCTCCGTTCCCTATTGTAGCTGGGCATCCTCGGTGCAGTAATAATTAGCGTTGACTTCATGGTTGTAGAAGCTTGATCAATCACTTTCGATTGTAGAAGTTTGATTAATCACTTTATTGTACTCTACTGTACTATACTATATTACTAAGAAAAACTCCTCGCTCTTGCAGACAGTTTGATACAGTCCAGACTGCTTAATTAAAATCTAAACATCATCACCAGTGGCCAATTAAGAAATCACCCCTTGGTAAACAAATCTCCATAACACATTCCACACGTGCACAACAACAGGTGCAGCAAGTGAAGATAATAATTGTTTCTCATTCTTTTCTTTGAGCTTTCTCACAGCTTCTCAGGAAAATCCTAGGAAAGCTATCTCTCTCTCTGTTCAGAGGATATGTGATTACCACAGCTCCCCTTCTCTGGCATCGCTCCAGCCCCTCAATGCTTTTCTTGTAGTGAAATGCCCAAAACTGGACACAGGATTGGAGGTGTGGCCTCATCAGTGCTGAGCACAGGGGGACAATCCCTGCCCTGGTCCTGCTGCCACACCATTGCTGACCCAGGCCAGGTGCCATTGGCCTTCTCAGCCACCTGGGCACACGCTGGATCAAGAAGAGGAAGAGAAGGATGCACACATACCAGCAAGCACCACTTTATGCTGACTTTTGTAGACATGGCAGGTCTTCTCTGGATATTACAACCTTGATTCTAAAATACATACACACAAGTTTATATTAAAAAATTTGATGACTAAAATTAATAAGACCTTCCACATGCTGAGGGTTTTTCAGATGTCAAATATCAGTAAAACTGAGACCAAACAGTCTCTTTTCAACTTCTATTTCTTTTCTGCTTTTTCACCTTCCTTTCAACCATTTCAAGCAGGTAAGAAGCTGTGAGGCAGATTTTATATGGCAAAGCACACGAAGGCAGGAATAGGTTTTTGAATTGTATTTGCAGTTTTAATGTGCTAGGCTGAAGCTAATCTTCCTCTGTTGTATCCTTGGCTTACAGCAACCCACAGTGGGATTAGTGTGCCTTCCCAAGTGCCAATGAGAAGTCCCATTTTCTGAAGCTTTTGTCAGAGTAGGTAGAAATGAGTCTGCATCTTGCAGCATAGAGGCTCTCAAAATCTTTCAATGCCTTAGACATCAGTAATTGCTTAGTCAGGAAGCATACAGAGGAATTAATCCCTACCTGAGAACCATTTGTTGTTGCGGCAATAAAACCCCTTATATCAGCATGAGTCGTCCATACTTTCATAATAGAGCTCTTTTTTTTCCCTCTAAGCTTCATGTAATTACATATTCAGAAAAATTCAGTGCAGCAGACTTCAGATTTACCTATCACATGTCTCACAGACCTCATTAGAGCAAAAAATGGATTGTGTAAGAAAACCAATTCATGTTATGCTTTCAAACACATTAAATTTGCAGGTGAAAGTTAGAATTTTGTGTCATTTTTCTCTGGCATATAATTCATTGTGTCTATATAAGCATAAGTGTAAGTCTATGTATGACTGTTATTGATGCTTCTAATCTGGTAACAAAAAACATTAAAGCTAGCAGATTTTTCTATTTTCTTCTATTTACTTCCTCATTTCAAAGAAGGCCTCCTTTCCCCCTTGTTTAAAAAGGAACAAGAAAAACACATGTCAGAAAAACAAACACATCCATGCATAGACAAAAAAATAAAGCCAAAACAGAAATTGTTTAAAAAAATCAAACCCTGGTCTGAGACTCAAGAAAAAACAAAAACCACAAAACAAAATAATATGAACCAAAAATAATATCAAAAATTAATGTAAAACAAATGAACAAAAACCCCTATGAAAATAACCAAACAACCAAACAACCATCCAACACCCCCCTCCAAAAAGAAAAAAAAAAAAGCAAACAACAAAAAGCCAAGAAAAACAACCCAAGATCATTAAATGGAAAGCACCAAGTCATACATAACCTTTTACTTTCTTGGTGCCGTTTCACACACAAATGTTGGGTTAATTACTTTTTCATTCTCTTATTATATTTACACCATGACCTATTTTCTACTATTCATTTTAAGCTAAGTCATGAAACATCCACAGGATTCTCATGAAGTATAAGAAAGGATGGTTGGGGAAAAAAAAATCATTGATTTTGAAGTAATTGATTGATCCAACTTGTCCAAGATGCTTTTGTCAGATATATTACAGAGGTATCAGTAGCAACACTACATTTAATGCTGTATTGAAATGAGCTCTTAAAGCAGGATTAAAATTCTCCCATTTCATCCTTCAGTGATTAAAATTAGACTCCAAATGATGTAGCAACACTTCAAAAGATAAGTACATACCAGGCAAATTACAGATGAACATTTGAAAATAATGCCTTATTAAACATTTTCCCTAAGAGCCTTAGTGTGCTGGCATCACCTTAATAGCAGAAGTGTAGAAATGCTTCAGAAATTTACCCTACCCTTAGATACTTTGAAATTCAAAATGCTTTTTAGATAAGCATTTAAACATTGTTACTAGCCTCATTTCTCTTTTTTCTTGTAAGTCAAACAAGATCATGTGCTGAACTTTTCAGCAGTGCCTGGGCCATGTCAGCACTTCTATGTTTTCTTTGCACTTGTGACTGCTCA
Organism: Taeniopygia guttata; assembly: GCF_048771995.1. Taxonomy (NCBI): domain Eukaryota; kingdom Metazoa; phylum Chordata; class Aves; order Passeriformes; family Estrildidae; genus Taeniopygia; species Taeniopygia guttata. The sequence goes on along the minus strand of NC_133024.1, from coordinate 104,231,714 downwards.
GCTCCATAGGTCTGAGTGTTATTTTTACTATAATATTTCTTCAGATTGAGTATAAAAATAAAAAAATCATGTGAACTCTGAGAACTTCTTAGGCATTCCCAACAATTGATTTTTTTACTGGAAAACATAGAAAAATCATGCAATTCTTTCATTCAAAAGAAAAAAAAATTCCTAAGAAACTTCTTTCAATTAAAAATAATAATAGCCATGCATTTTATATTGCCTTCCTCAAGTACCTCTTCCTCTCTCTCAGGTGAGGGATGTTCTGAGATGGTTACATGTGAGCGCAGAAGGGCTGTGATAGCCCAAGGGGAGCTGCAGGCAGCCAAAAGAAACCAGAGCAATTGCAGTTCACCTCAGCCACCAGGTCATACGTTTCCCAGGAAACAGCTATCACAATATCTTGAAAATCAGTTCTGACACATTTAAAGAAACAAATGAATGCAGAATTTCATAATAATTTTTAAATCTTTTACCTTGTTACAGAATTTTTAAGGTGATGGCATTGTGCTCAAGCAAAGAAGAAATGCTGGATAAAAGCCAAGTTCTTATATTAACAACATTCACACAAATTTGAGGCATTGGATAGATCATTGTGAATAACTTCAGCAAATCTGAGAAGTGCTGGTAAAATAGCTACAAATAATACAAAGTATTTTCTAAAATATTTTTGTGTCCTATGGCAGAAGTGCTTTTTGACTCAGAAGGACCTTATTAGCTTTATCAACTTACTCTGAAGCACATTTTAATGTGATTATAGTTTTAATTTATGGATACTAGATCATTCAAAGGACACAAATGTGCTATTGGATTTGTACTGTTCTTTATATTGAAGCCCTATGGTGTTTGCCAAAAATATTTTTAAAATTATATCAAAGTAATATATTCTTGCAGAATGTTTTCTAATTGGGTTACCAACAGCTCCTTGAATATAAATCCTAAGTTCAGTTACGCTGTGCAAACTGTTATTTTAAACACCTTTTTTTCTTTTAACAAGTTGCCATGCCTATATTATTTGTTGAAACCTCAACTAGTTTTTCTCTGGGTGTTGTGCAAGATTGCATAACAAAATCTTCACAAGGCACCTTACTCTCTAACATGATTTTTTTTCATAGGATGCAGTATTTCTTTCCAGTATGCATTGCCTTGCACACAAGCATTAAAGCAAATAAAAAAAACTCTGTCGCTTTTCTTTTATGATTGTTCTCCTGACATAAAATAAAAATTATTTAGTTTAGACAATCTTGTGAAAATTACAAGTAGAATGCAAAAGAGCCCAACCTAAATATTTGCAAGACCTGAGTATGCAGCAGGTTAAAAAGAAAAATGGTGAGAAAGATGGCTGAAAAGAGCCATTACAGGTTCTGAATCTTTAAGATCTCCAGTTATTTAAAACTCATTACTTGTCTGATGGCTCTTCTGGGCAAGCCCACCAACAGGACCAAAAAGCTAATTGGTAAATACCTGATTGTTTTCAGATCCAGCTTTTTGTTTGCATGTGAAGTCACAAATTCAGCTTTGGACTTCTCACAGTGGTCTCATTCATGGCTTCCCCTAGAAAAATTTTTCTGAAGCAAAATAACATAAGCTGAGATATAGTTCATTTTATTCACTTTATTTAATTTGCATTTGATTTGCGACGGGCAGAGGTACTTGGATCATCTCTTTCTCTGAGATAAAGTTCTCTGAGTGTAACTTAATTGGAAATCTTGCCATGCCATTCATTCCAAGAGTTATTGAATTTTTCACCTTGTTTAAGGTCTGCTGAAGCTTTGCATTAATCCCAGGCACCTACAAAGTCTAATGTTGAACAATCTAACATCAAGAGAGATAAGGATGTACTTGACTCAAACAGTACTCTAAGGTGTATTTCCTCAGTGTATTTCCTTTAACTGTTCCACAACAGGGAAGCCAGACAGTTCTCTGATGAGTCATTACTGAAACTTTCCAGTTGTTCCAGTCTTCCTCCCAACCCATTCAAATGCCACTGATTTTGAGTATAGCAACAAAACTCCCGTCTGAAATATGATTGGGAATTAGACACACACGATTACTAAAGCACTTAGCCACCATTAAAAAAAAAAAAAAAAAAGGTTTTGGTTTTTTTTGCTGTTTTCAGGAAATCCTGCTGCCAAAAATCAAATGACACAGCTGGAAATCATAATGCTCCATAGAGATGGCAGGCTTTTCTTTTTTTTTTTTTTCATTTCATTTAGAGAGAAGTAATTGTGGAGGCTGCTCTGCTTTCTAAAAATAGATAACTGCAAAACAAATTAATTTTACATTTGCATTTTATAGGCTCTTCACTTTGCCTCAAAATATATGAATTCAAGAAAAGTAACACACTATTAGTCACTTTTTAAAAACACCAAATACACAATTCATTTTATCTAAAGCCTCTACTTTATTTTGCAGCTTCAGGTTTCTTCTTTGAAATGTTCTACATGAAATACATGATAGAATTGCCACCTTATTTTGGAGTTTATGATATAAACAAGGTCACTGTATAATTCAGAGCACAAAAACCTTTTCTGATGGTGAAAAAATTGAGTCTTAGTACCACACTATAAAGTTAATTGGGCCACTGGGAAAAGATACTTCAGGTAAGTAGCTGCAGTAGATATTTCTTTGCCACCCTGTAGAGATATTTTTCTCTGACTCCATCAGTTTACTTGCATTTTCTCGAAGAGAGTAACTTAAATTATGGATAAAGCTTCTCTCTAACCTATTTTATACTAATATCAATACACCATTCAATCTTCAGCAAAATGCTCTTGCTGGAAAATGAAGCTCACTGTAAAAGGCTGCTAACAAGGGGTTTTGCAGGATTTCTCTTGCCAGTTTCTTGTTTTCTGGACCTGTGCTCAGCACTGATCACTTGAATATTGTTTTGACTGTTATGGACAGGATAACTGCTATAGCATGCTGACTTGAAGTGCTTTGGAGTTATTCTAAGCAGAAGCACAGAGGTCACAACCAGATTAAGTCCAGAGCAAGTCCATTGCTCCTCATTATTGCTTTAACTACTAATGTGTTCCACTTAAGGCAGAACGATTGATTATTAGTCAGGTCTTTTGGTAAAGTTGAAAACCACGGAAGAAATAATTCAAGCTAAGACAGGTGATGGAATCTTTATAGGGGTGATTTATCCATGGATAATGGTATTTCAGTCATTTTATGATGGAATGACCGGGATGACAGTTGATCAGGAAAGACCGACTGATGTCTTCTACCTAGACCTCTTAAAAACCTTGACATGGTCCCATATGACATCGACATCTCTAAATTGGAGAGAAATGGATTTGAAGGATGGACTATTTGGTATAAGGATGGCATAAGGAACTGGCTGGATGGGTGCAGCCAGAGTTGTGATCATCAATCTTTTTTTGTCCAGGTAGGGGCCAGAAACCAGGACATTCCCTAAGGGCTCCGTCTTGGAATGGATGCTCTTTAATATCTTTGTCAATGACACAGAGAATGAGATTGAGTGCACCCTCAGCAGGTTTGTAGATGGCACAAAGCCAAGCAGTGCAACTGGCACAACAGAAGGACAGGATGCCATTCAGAGGCACCTGAACAAGCTCAGTAAATGGGCACATGTCATTTTCATGAGGTTCAACAAGGCCAAGTTCTGCACCTGAGTCGGGGCAATCCCAGACACAAGTACAGACTGGGAGAACAATTCACAGAGAGCACCCTGTGAATCCAAGATGGACTTGGGGGTTCAGGTGGACAAGAAGCTGGACATGAGCCAACAGTGAATGACCACAGCCAAGAAAGACAATTGTCTCCTGGGCTGCATCCAAAAACACTTGGCTTGGGCAGCAAGTCAAGTGCTCTACTCTGCTCTGCCTGGAGCACTGTGTCCAGCTCTGGGGTCCTCATCTTAGGAAGGCCATGGTCCTTTTGCAGTAATTCAGAGGTGGCCCACAAAGGTGATCAGAGGACTGGAGCACCTCTCCTAGGAAGACAGGTTGACGAAGCTGGGGTTGTTCAGCCTGGAGAAGAAAAGGCTCCAGGCAGGTCTTAAAAAAACCTTGCAGCTGGGGCCTAAAAAAGAACTGGAGAGAGAATTTTTACATGGGCATGTGGTGATAGGACAAGCAGGAATGGCTTTAAACTTAAAGAGAAAATATTTAAGTTAGATGTTAGGAGGAAACTCTATACTCAGGAGGTGGTGAGCAACTGGAACAGGCTGCCCTGAGAAGTCAATGCATCATCCCTGAAAGTGTTCAAGGCAGGTTGGGTGGAGCCCTGAGCAATTTGGTGGAGCGGAAGATGTCACTGCCGACAGCAGGGGGTTGGAACTAGGTGGTGTTTGAAGGCTCCTTTGGTGCCAAACCATTTTATGATTCATTCTATTATTCAATAACTCTTGTGACTAGGATTAAACTTTACAGTGATTAAATCATAAGGTGACTCTGATACTGTTATGCATAGTTAAACCAGGAATGCTAGTTTAGGCTGGGGGCAAATAGTCACACTTTAAAGTCCATTTAAATCTACCTTTTGATCTACCTTAGCCTTTGCTTACTTGCTTAACTTGTCAGCCTCCAGACAGAAATAGATTCTTGAAGAATGAAAAGAAGTATAAGTTTTATGATTTTAGTAAAGAAAGAGATGGAAATGAGGATAAGAGTAATTTTGATTACTCAAAATTACTTTTTTTTCCAAAGCATTGCCATACCTCTTTGTTGAAAGCCCACATTTGGGCAGAGATAAAAATATTTCTGTTCTCCTTTAAGAAGTTATGCTACAATGTGTACCAATACAAGCACATATTACACATGAAGCATTTCTGATGCTAATTGTTACCATTAGATTTTTCAATTATAATGTTGGTGTAACATTATGAGGTACAATCTGGAATAAAAAGAATGACTGCAAGAATGAATAGTAAGTTACATTAAAATGTACTTCCAGCTGGCAATGTTTTGCTTTAAGTGACTCCTTGAAAATACAATGCAAATTAAAGACCAGCTTGTGTAACAGAACTTGATACCAGTTCATTGATAGTTTTTTTTAATACAAAAAAATCCTGTCTATGAGAGAAAAAATTATTTTTAGACAAACATTATCATGCATCTTCACAGACATAAAAATTAGACAGGAAAACAAAACCTCATAAAGATTTAATCTACATTCCATTGTCTGCGCAAATATGGGAAAACCACAAATTGCTCTATATAGGACAGTCCTTTTTATGTGTGTTTACAGATAAGAGTAGTTTTTTAACATCTTTCCAGGTGTTGTTATCTACTTCACAAATGACATCTTTAAACTTCAAGACTGACTATCAGGTAGTGAAGGTCTAGCTGGGTTGCTAGAATCATGATGCATGAATCCCATGGATAGACTGCAAATGTTTGCACAAATAACATTTATTCTGCACTTTTGAACTTCTCATCTGCATTATAATCATTAATATATCTTCCTTCCTCTCAACTGTTTTAACAACACCAACCTCTGCATGTGTTCAGAAGCATTCTATTACCAAACTCTGGCTTTTTCTCCTCCAAATGCTGATTTCCCCCCCCCTGCCCCCCCCCCCCACCAGTTTACATTATTGTGAGATCTAGGACAGGCACTACTCAGTCCTAAGCCTGAAAAAAACAGAGGCTCTTTGGATACTGCTGAGTCAGAAAGGGCTTCTTTATGCCACAGGAAGGCAGTAAATGACAGCTTCATAATAGAATTCACTACAGGAGGTAAACACAAAGCAGAGGAGTTATTTCATGCTATGTATACTAGTTTGATAATTTTGATTATATAATGTTATTGACACATACAGAAAGAAACTCAAAGGCAAAAAAAAAATTTAAGATTATTGGAAGATATATTTTTAGAACTAATTATCTACATTCACATAAGGAAAACTCACCACTAGTTCCTTGCTGTGAGACAATAATAAATTAAATCAGGAAGCTCAAGGTTTGGGCAGAGAATAAAAAAAAAAAAAATATCACATTTTGAGTTAGATAGTAAGTACAATGAATAGGAGAGGTACTTTTGATCTTATTACCTTCAGAAGGATGTCACTGGTGTCACTCAGTATAGTCCTATTACTACAAACTTACATTGCAGCCCTTAGCAAATTCTGCCCTTCATCAGTTCTTCATACTGAAAATTGTTCTCTCATAGCTTGCTTTCAATTTGTTCCATGGAATTTTCCAGGTATTTAGGGCTGGGATAGTGCCTTTACGGTCATGTATACACAGTGCTGACCACTGCCAGATTCTGGCCTGTAACAGACACCATTGTAATTCAATGATTATGACTTATCACTCTCTTTTCATCCATGAGCAGTCTTACAAAATAACTTCAAATTGGTATTGCTTTTGATACATATTTTTTTGATATGACAAATATGAAAAGACACTTTTACCTTGGTAACAGTCTCTTGAGATTTAAAAAGAGCTAAAACCTCAAAAGGCAGAATTAAATGCGGTTTTATGATAAGAACACAGGTGGCGAATTATGAAGAATAGAACAGTCATTTTATATCTCTGTCAAACCTGAGAATTTTTTAATAATTATTTTGGGAATATAGATGAGAACTATTACTAAAACAAGGATGAAATGCCTATTAAATCATATTTCTGTGAAAAGAAAGCCTAGGTTAAAAAAATAGTACTGAGAAATGTTGTGTAACATGCAAAGTTTTTTAAAAATCAATCTTATTTTCACACTCTTTAATTCCAGTAATGTAAGAAATCAGTCTACAGCTCTCAATGGGATTGCCTAATTTTATCAAGGACTGGTTTGCAACTGAAAAATTATGTTGGTTAAGGGCCTCCTTAGTGCTCTCTTATTACCCACAAAGATGATATACTTCTGCAAGTCGAACTGTACATAGTTTGTGTGGTGTCAGAAAACAGACATTGTGCCATGTAAGTAACCAAGATTAATTATTATAACAATCCTGGAGACACCCTCACTTATTAGCATTTCAGTTTCTCCCTAGATTTGCCTTAAAGGAAGTGAAAAAACCACATTAGTTCTTGGTTATACTGTGATTTTATTATGATTTTGCTGTTACTTTCCCATTATCAAGAGCATCAATGCTGTAAAAAATTTTGCTTATCACAGTATATATTTCTGTAATCTCTGACCTCTTTGTGCTCTGAGCCCAGAATAGTCCCATAACCTTCAGCTGTAATTCTGAATTTACTTTCAGTAGGTATGACTGGGATGAACCTTTCTGGAGCCTCTGACAGACTGCTCAGTCACAATTTTAATTTGAACAAAAATCTTTCTTTAAAAAAGTGTTTGTTTAGCTTATGTACTCAGCAAGTTGTCGGGGTTTGGTTGGTTTGTTGGTTTGTTTTCTTTTTCCCTCCCCTCCAAAACAGAGAAAGTTTGGAATATGTTAGCTGTAAAGTCTGTCAACCTTATTGACATGTATAACACTATGAATTTACCTTCACTGTCATATGTCACGTTAACCAGACTTATTAACCTTTTCTTGGCTCTCCTTATAACTTGGTTGTTTTTGTTTTGTTTTTTTTTTTCTTTTTTCATTAATGTCCTGCTTTCATATTTTAGACTTTCAACTCGGTGAGTATGACCATCTTTCTGTGTACATGTTCACACCACTGACACCTGTAACTGTGCATGCACTAAAACAATATAAGTATCAAAGTTTAACAGCAATATTTAAACTGCTTTTAACATCTTTGCCTCCCAATTTTTTTTTCTATTTGCCTATCCAAATTCAGTAAAGCTGATGATTTATAAATCATTTAGGTTATGAGCTTTATCACTAGCAGTTGTTCACAAGTACAATCAAAAGCTCTGATAAAATAAATGTAATTTCGTATTAGCAATCTTTTAGGAAATTAATTTTAATTTCCTGAAAAAGGGAATTTTTCCTGCTTCTCCCTATAGTTTTTCAAGATAGTGTAAAAAACTAAATCTTTCTTTTGTAGCTTGAGACTCTTACTTGGGCTGAAATTTGACTGGGTACTTTAAGGCAAGTTTGGAAGTTTTTCATCATTGCATTTTTAACTGGGTTGCTGATGCAAATCTGAGTATGCAAGTCTAATTTGAAAGGCAAAACATTTGTCTGTCCAAAGTTAATTTTATCAGCATATAAATTAAGGTCAAAAGGAAATTGCCATCCCTCCTCAAGCCTCAGAATGCCAGAAAACATAATGTTTATAGTGCCCTTCTCCAGCTGACTACAAACCATTACAATTCCCATATTTTTACTAGGATGATAAACCTGAAAAACATAAAGTCACAGAGGTCAGTAACTGTCTGTACTACAGTTCATGAAATACTACAGTTACCCAGATTCCAAATTTTCCTTGTTACCAGAGGCTAAGCAGTAATTTTACAATAATTTTCCATGTAACTTCTCAGAGACCCATTAGACTCAATGCTTATTTCTCTTTCTATGTAAGATCAATATGTACTGGGGAAAAAAAATTGGCAAGTTCGGGATTTTGAGATGTGGCACGTAGAACTTGTTACCTACTTGCAAATGATCCTTCCCAAACCAACAGTCTTGTTGGGTTTATTCATTTCTCATACTGTCCTTTGTCTTCCTGATCACCTATACTTTCTTACCCAGTTTATTTCACAATTTATCTGCTACAATAATTTTTGCCTGTGTACAATTCCTCCCTTTCCTAAGCTGATTTCACAAGGCAACAATAATTTTCTAAGGCCACATGCTCCACTATCTCTTATCTCAACATTTTGGCTACAAGTTTCAAAATTAACACCCTGGAGAAAAAGAGACTGGAGATTGATGCAAAACATATTTGCAGTAAGACATACAGAAATACGTGTAGAGTCCACTTAAGGCCCATCTATCGCTCAATCAAAACTTCATAAAAAATTAAGAAAGATAAAATTATTGCCTGTCATCCTCTTACATAAATCTTCATCCCCTGATAACATATTTTAGTTACCAAGATTTTTCACATGGTCTACACCTCAATAATTGAACTTTTCCAAACTATATCCAGAAACTAAATACCTGACCACTCTTTAAAAATAAAAATGAGTAAATTAAATACTTAATGATAAAAACATGGCTTTCTTTTCCACAATCATGTGAAATCATGATACATGCCTAGAAATTATCCAGATAACTTCTTATGCAGATTAGTCTGTGTAAGAGGTTACTTTTTATCATCAGTGTGTGCTACAGGAAAGCACCTCCACCATGTTTAGATTCCTTATACAAATTTCTTGCAGGCACACTTGAAAAAAAGAAGTCCTTATTCTCAAACCTAGACTTCAAATGGGAGGACAACTTTTTATCTTAAAGAAAAGAATTAATACAGAGATCTAAAAAGATGATAACCAGCTGTTGAGACATCAGTTGTAGCAGCCAAGAGGTTTCTTCATTGCAAACAGCAGAGGACTGAATGTTATTTTCTCTAAAGAAAGACTAGGAAAATTAAATGCTTTGAGCAGAAAAGTGGGAAAATATCTACTGCAGATTTAGGGGGCTAATTTTTTTTTTTCCTTTTCTCTTGAGAAAGAAAAAAACAAGGTCTAGGAAACAATGTACCATTCTGCATGTGTAGAGGTATTCAATGGGATGCTCATAAAAGAACTGATAAAGAACAACTTGTCCTACAAAATAAAAGAGCATAAATAGGCTCACACGATGAATCACAGTATTTGTTCAGGCCAATCTACATGGAATTAAAAGGAGCTATTATAATATTCCATCTTTAATGTAGGGAAAAAAAAGGAAGTGACCTGGGTCAGTCTCTTCCTAGGTAGATTAAATAGTTTTGTCCTTAAAAAATTAAAATAAAAATAAAGACATTAAAATTACTACTATATAAATATTTTCCTGATTTTTTAAGATTATGTGCAAAGAAGCATACTTGTTTTCCTCCGTCTATGTAAGCCTGGATACTTGCAACTTTGACCTAGTCTTTTAATATACTCACAGAAAATCTTTCAGCCTACATGTTACTGCATAACTTTAATCTACGACTACCCTGTCCTGTCCAGGAAAAATCATGAATGCTTTAAAGAAAAAATGCAATTTGTGTTTATATTTATTTAATTATGTCATTGCTTTTCCTCATTTACATTAGTCTGAGACAAAATTATGTTCTTTCTTGTTGGGGAAAAACATACAGGCTTTTTTTTCTTTACAGTTAAATACATAAATTCTGGTAGGCTGTGTGATTGTCACGAGAAGATACCTAAGGAGGGCAGGCAGATGAGAAGTTTGACTCAGAAATGAGTTAAGATTTCTAAATTTCAAGCGCCTGTTCATAGCTCAAGGGTACCAGCACTATTTTGGGGTCCATCTTCTTTTTTCTTTTAATAGAGCTCTTATTCAAGCTCTTCAATGCTCAGAAGTCTCCACATGATGGCACCATTAATACCTGAAACTGTTTTTCTTGACTCTGAAACAAGGTGGAAAACCTGTGCCAGTGGAATGAGATGTTGACATCATTGCTACACTACACCTGTACCCCACAACATTTTATCAGCTAATGGTTAGTTCCTATTAATAATAATATTAAACAGTTTCTAATACCTCTCTCTAGCCAAGAAGCCATGATTTTGTTCAGTTTTTTGTTCTTTGAGCAAAATATTTGACAAGTAAAAATATTTCCTCTTCAAAAACAGATAATTCTGTTGTTAATATGAAGATTTTTTTTTTTAGAAGCTATTACTAGATCCAAGATTATTGATCAAATGTACCAGGAAGGATAGCTTACATGTGATTTAAATTATGCCAGAATATGCTTTTATCTTTTTTAAGAAAGAAAAGTTGTTAAAAATTTAGTTTCATCCAAAGCACCAAAGCCAGCTGTGAGACAATTAATAACTTTGTACCTTTTACAAGCCATAATAAAGAGCTACATATCCTTCTTTCTGACGGTTAGGAAGACTCGAGAATGTTTGCTTGTTAAGTTGCTTCTGATAGCAAATTTTGCCTTCCTGAAACTATTTTTAGAAGTCCCATGAATCAGACCTTATCCAAAAAAGATTTTTTTTTTTTCCATTCAAAGTCTGAGAATTTCAATTTTGGAAAAACTAGAGGAAAGATTTTAAAAATGACACATGGAAGATCCATGCATTTATAGCAGACCACTACAGGGAACTTTCATCAAAGTTATGGAAGAGTATAACTTCCATTGAATTTTCTTAGTCACTTTCACTTTTCTCATTTTCACGAATAAAGCCCACCTTCCACACTTATAGAAGTTAAAGGTGATTAAGTAAACCAATTTTAAGATGGAACCAGAAAAATGCCATCAATGGCTTGAAGAATTTATATGATACTACTCTAACAATGCTGACTGCATTTGCAATATAACACCTTACTTTGATGAAATTAGAAAGTGATTTGAAAGAAATCCAACAGTCTGTTTTAATCCAGTGACAGAGCAACAGGTCTTCTGATGCTGTCATTTTAGGATGTAGAATGAACAGCTGGTCTTCTCTTTTCCATTTTTTTTTTTTTGACTGTTTTGTTTTTTGGGGGTTTTATGTGATATTTGCAATGGGCTATGTGAAATTCCCTGTTGTAAAGATCAGCCCCTGAAAACAGGTGTTTTCAAGAAGAAAATGGAATAAAATTATTGTCATACAGTCCTTCAAGATTACCTACTTGTGTGAACTCCAACATCAAGCTACCCTGCCCCCTCTCCCAAGGCTGAGGGCATAACTCTTCTGTTGACTTTAAATCTCAGACTTTATAGCCCTTTTATTGTTGAATTATACAGGTATTGTACAAGCACCTTACAGAACAAAGTGCATTATAATTTTTATCTGCACTGAGGATGATGTCCAAATTAAGAGAAAAGTTCAGTGTATTCAGCTTGTTTCTGAAAAGTAACATGCAGTTGTTTTCATCACGGGAGCTGTTGGAGAATGCTCTGGTCATGATATAAAGCGCCATTATACCTCTCAGTTATGGCATAATTTTGAGGGCCTTTAAACATAGCCTACAAACAAGATCCAATATTATCTCCACCCTGAAAATATTTATAAAGATTTCTAACAGCCACAACTAAGCCAAGATCTGACATTTACTGTTTCATAGACCTGAAATGAGCTCCCAGGCCCAAACCACAAAGAGCAGTAACTCTGTCTCTTGGCTAAGAAGTTGTATGTCTTTCCCTACTGAGAGCCATGTGTGAAAGCAGCAAAAACTTTCCTACTGCTCCAAGAAACTATTCAATTCTTTTAGCTGCCTCTGGTGTGTCTGCAGGGCAGCAATCTCTTTAAATGCCTGTGATGATTTGGAATATAAGAGTAAGAGCCAAAATGGGAAAATAGAATATTTATTAACTTGTTTAATATATTTCATGATCATCAGTTGGAGCTCATTCTAAGTGTAGTCCTCTCCTCAACATACAAGGGTTTATCACAATATGCCACAGAAAGCACAGTAAAAAGAAATTACTGTCAGTAAAAACCAGTACAGCTTATTATAAGCTCAAAGGCAATTTGGAACAAGCTTAAAATAGATGCTTTCAAATACAGTTGGTCTTGAGTGGCTTATTTTATTTTTGCTAATGGAACAAGGTTAAAATGACATGATGATAAGGAGTCTCAACTTTTTAATTATGTATCTCCTTTCATTTTAAGCCTTCATTCTAGTATAATTTCTCTTCACTGACATAGGCTCTGGCAGGACTGGTGAAAGCAGCCTCAACCTGCTGGTATCCATCAGCTGCACAGTCACTGCCTGTGCCTGGGCTCAGGAAATGCTGCCACAGCGATTTCAGAGTGTGGCTTTTTCCTGCAAGTACAGCCTTGCTCCAGTCATGACAGGTCTTCTCTAGGGACATCATCATCCTCCTCCTATTCTTCCTCATCCTCATCCTTTTCCTCTTTCTCCTCCTTACTGGACCTGAAACTAAGAACTAATTTACTGCCTTAGGTTGAAACCTCATACAGCCCTCCTTGCTGGAGGGTATATATAAAATTATCATGCATTAAAAATAGAAAGGCTTAAGGCAGTGTTACTCTAATGTACAACACAAACACCTAATTTCATATTTAGTAACAGAAAGTCCATGATTTGGTATTTAAGTGAATTAGTATATTTCCAAATAATTTTTATTCATATTCTTGAATGTTTATTATTTATGCATAGACTTCCTCATTTACTAACAATTATCACTGAAATACTTCCCTTGCTAAATGGAAAATGGCATATTTAAGTTGAAAAAAGATAAATTCCCATACATTTCTGACCTTCCCTTCAAGAAGTTGAAGGAGAGAGGGACATCAAGGGTATCTTTGCATTCCACATTTTTTCTCTTATATTTTGGGTCCCCTGGTATCCCTGTAGGGACAAAAGAGATTCTTAAGTCATCCTTAGGAAAGTTCCCAAGGGTGGGAATGTAGAAATGCTGGTAAGAGGTAGTGGGACTCAAGTGCTTTACTTTACAGATGCCGGGATTACTCAAGGGAACTTAATCCTAACACAGGACATGAAGCAACTGAGTGATGGCATGTGGAAATCCTCAGCTTTGTCTCTTCATGCCCCACGGGGTCTGTGCTGATTTTGACAGGCCACGCCATGGAGCAGTTTGTCAAGTCAGTCTGTCAAGGTATCTCCTTGGATGCTGTTCTAAACTTACTTAAATGGGAACAATTGTGACCTAGAAATAGCAAAACTGACTGCTGTCCTCCCACCCAAGAGAACTGTGATCTTGCAATGTACTATTGATATATTAGCTGTTAGAATATATGTTTCAATAGTGTATTCCTTGAAGTAATATCTGCTGTCTCACGTGTCAGTCTTCTGCTACAAATGCATTCAGCATGGCTTCTCCAGAAATCAATCCATATCTGAAAAAGCCAGAGGAACTAACACACAAAACACAATGCAACCTTCATGACTGGAATCCCCATCTCATTTTTTTACAATATGATGAGATAAGTCAGTTATTAGTGCTTGTCAAAAGAAAATTCCACTTCTTTTTTATCTGCTCCAAAGAAAATGTATTCTTTTCTGTGAATGAAGGGAAAACCAGAAGCACTGGGTATGTGATTTTATTGTTATGGTTCCTGGGAGCTGCAGTGCAGAAAACAGCCACAGAGCTGTGAACAGCTGTTTCCCAGGTGAACAGACATCCCTTGATTTATAATGAGTTATGAGAGATACACAGGATTGTGCTCAGAATAAAACTTAAATAGATTTTTTAACTGTTAAGATGGCATGAAGATCAGCATAAATACATTACATTACACTTGCTTATGTACATATAAATATTATTTTTCCACAATCAGCAAAATTTTCACTTGATATTGTAAAACTCTAAGGATTTGTATTGTATAATTTGGGTTTAGTTTTATGCTCATTTTCTCCTTTTAAAAAAATTTATCTCTGAATCTACTTTGTAAAATATTGCTGCAAATTAATAAGAAATCAGCTCTATGTCAGAATACTTTAGAATAATTTGTTAAGACTTTTTATTCATCCAAACATTTCTAAATATTATAGAATACTTATACATATATAATAACATATAATATTTCATGTTAGAAGGGAACGTTAGAGGTCATCTCTAGTCCAACCCCTCTGCAATGAGCAAGGACATTCCCAAACAGATCTGGTTGCTCAGAGCCCAGTCCAACCTGACCTTGGAGCATTTACTACTTTTTTTGACAACTTGTTCCAGAGTTTTACCAGTCTCATAGCAAAAAAATCCCTTCTTCCTTCTGCTTTAAATCAAACTTCTTTTGGTTTAAAACTGTTATCCCTTCTCCTTTAGCACTACCCCTGCTAAAGTTGCTCCCCTTTTAAGCCTCCTTTAAATACTAAAAGCTGCAATGTGGTTTCTTCTCCAGGCTGAACAACCCCAGCTGTATCAGGCTGTCTCCACAGCAGAGGTGTTCCAGCTCTCTGATCATCTTTGTGTCCTCCTCTGGATTCACTCCAACAGCTCCTGTCCCTCCTGTGCTGGGACCCTAGAACTGGATGCAGCTCTGCAGGTGGGGTCTCACCAGAGCAGGGCAGAGCAGAGGGGCAGAATCCCCTCCCTCACCTGCTGCCCAAGCTGCTTTGGATGCAGCTCAGGACACATTTGTTTTTCTGGGCTGCAAGGGCACAGTGCTGGCCCATGTCCAACCTTACTCACCAACAGCCCCAAATCCTTCCCAGCAGGGTTGCTGCCCTCACTCTGCCCATCCCCATCCTTGATGGATACCAGGGCTTGCCCAGACCCAAGCTCAGGTCTTGTTGAACCTCATGAAGTTCTCATGGGCCATTTCTCAAGCTTTTCCAGGTCCCTTTGGATGGCATTGTGTCCCTCAGACCTGTCACCCACAGCATTCAGCCCAGTGTCAGCTGCAGACTCGATCCCACTGTCTATGTCATCGCTGAAGATATTAAACACTACTGATCCCAATTCCGGTGCCAGGGGGTCATAACAATTTGATGATTTAATTATGATGCTTATGGGATGTCAGTGACTTCAGTGTGAAATACCCAGCATATCACATCAAATAATTTCTGGTTTGTAAAAAATGAACTCTATTTGTCATGGAGTTTAAATTCATTTAAATTCATTTAGCTCCAATCAATATATTTACAGCTTTGAGGAAAATTTACTATTTTAAATTTTTTCTCCTATGAAACAGTAATCTTAATCTTGACAGGGGAAGAAATATCTCTACCAATAGCAGTAATAGCAGTTCCACTGATGTCAACAGTCATTTTTCATTATTAGCTGCATATATAATTTCAGTTATTTAAATTTAGATGTTCTTGACCTAGTTTCCTTTTATTTTTAATCTAAATAGCTCAAATATCTAGGAAAAGACTAAAATGTTTCTGTAGAGATTGACAGCTTTGAGCACATGATGATGCTAAGAATGTCACATACATGTATTTACTTATATATTACCACCCTGGTCCAATATGAAGAACTGAATCAAATGAAGATGGTAAGAAAAAGGCAAAGCCTACTTCTTAAAAGAAAAAATGTCAAGGATGACATTGCTGTGCTGTTTCATGAGGGGCATGAAATAAACCTCAGCCTGGCACCTACTCAAGGCTGAGTTGCGAGAAGTCCATTGAAAGGCAAAGTTAGCGCAATCAAGGAAGATGGAATAAGTTGGTCTAAAAGAAATTGTCAAAAGCACACAAGGAAGTATCTCAGGTTAAGCATGAGATGCAAGTATTCTATATTTTTTGGTTTTAATTTCTTTCTTCTCTAGGTTATATAACTTTGGGTGGATGAATAGCTATGTGGGAAAATCTTATGGTTGTTTCTCTGATGAAAAAGTTGTTTCATCAGACATTTCTTTTTTGAAGGCTCATGGGCCTTTGATTTGGCCTCAGGCTAACGGATTTTAGAACCAGCAAGATTTCAGCCTAATGATGCATTTAAAAGTGGCTAGGTGGTATGGCTTCTACTCAGAATGAGGAGTAGAAAACAATATTTGTCATTAGAAGGTGCACTCAAGAGTAATTAAAACAAATTTGAAGTACAGTCCTCCCTGGTACTATAACATCTGTTTTGAATTACCACATATTTGGAGTAACAGTTGGTCTTTGCTCTTTATGGCTTCATAATGAACTGAACCTTAAGAACTAATTCCTAAACACCACTAGTTTGGATTCCTAAGCATGCTCAATTATATGCTTTCTCATGCCCAGAAAGGATTACTGTCTTCATATCATGGATAAAATATAAATATGGAGGGGATTGCTGCTTTTTGCCAAGGCAGAATGTTTTAAAAGAGAGCATCATATATAATTTTTACTGCATGCTACAGCTGCAACTGCAAAGCATCAATAAGCACTTAAATCTTAACCACCCTGTGTTTTGCTAATATGAGATGGGAATAAGCTGTCAGTTAATCACATAAGTTAGAGTGGAGTATGTTCTGGTAAAGCTTAATATTATTAAATAATGCGAGTTCTTGGGTCTAAATTGATGCATATTTTAAAGCTAGTTTATGCAGCATTTGATTTGTATTCTTTGTATCTTTTGTCTCTTTGAATGGGTTTTCTTAAACTATGGAAACCTGCTGAATTCATGGTTCTCTGTAGAAAGCCTTTTGTTTTTGGAATATACTGGGCATCCATCCATATAAATTAAGTACAATGTATCACACAACTTTTTTGAATACTAATGAATTGCAAAGGTGACCTCTTGAAATACATTAATATGGTGCTTCTGCTAAGGAACCACAGTTCAGCTTTCAAAACACGAAATATTTAAAGAATATTAAAGAAAGAAAAGAGAAAATGAAGTTATAATTTTAAATTGATTTAGTTAGAACTTTATTTTATATTCATAGCAAATTCCCACTGGCATCAGTTTTATTGGATTAGATATTAAGTGACAACTCTACACTGCAGTTAGACTGCCAAAGCCAATGTGGTTTCCTACACTGCTTTTAATTTTTATTTCATTATTTCTGACCACTTCTTTTTAATATTCCTCAACTACCAATAATAGTTTCCCAATTTTTAAATTGCTATGGTCACAGGGGCTTAGTTTTTAATAGTATTACTCTGCATCAGTTACCAGCTCATCTGTTCCTCTTTTTCTATTACATTCAGATGAAAGTTCTGGAGCACAAGTCTTATGGGATGCAGCTGAGGGAACTGAGGTTGTTTAATCTGGAGAAAAGTAAGCTCAAGGGAGACCTTAGCACTCTACAAGTGCCTGAAAGGAGGTGGTAGCAAGGAAGGCACTGGTCTCCTCTGCCAGGTAACAAGTGACAGGATGAGGGAAAGTCCACCAGTGGAGGTTAAAGTTAATTATTAATTAAATTCTTCTTTGAAAGAGTGATTGAGCATTCAAACATGATGCCTTGGGAAGATCTGGAGTCAGCACCCCCTTTCAGAGTTATCTGAAAGATGTTTAGCTGTGGCACTTAAGACATGGTTTAGTGGTGAACTTGTCAGTGTTACATTAATGGTTGGATTCAATGATCTTAAAGGTCTTTTTTAGCCTAAACAATTCCACTATTCTATATTATCATCACACATTTTAAGGTATTTCAGACAAATATTTACTTCTTTCATTGTTTTGATTTTTTAATTCAGATTCGAAATTTCTTGGACATAATTTGAAATTGTTTGGATGTAATTTCACAATGATAAATTTAACTAAGGATTTCTTGGTTTTGCTTTTCTTCCTCTCAAATGAGGAATTATCTAGAGTGGAAAAGATTTTTACCATCACTTTTACCCCAACACTGCCTTGGTGAGACTTGTTTTAGTCATATAAAAATTAATACAAAAAAGAGAACTCCAGACCAGTCTGTCTCACTTTGGAACCCTGCAAAAGGTCCTTCTGGAAACTATGCTAAGACACATGGAAAACAGAGAGGGAATCTGTGACAGATCTCATGGCTCCACTGAAGGCAAATTCTGCCTCTCAAATCTGTTTTTCTCTGATGGGCTTACAGAGATTGGTGGATAGGGGACACCAACTGGTGCCATCTACCTGGACTTGTGCAAAGCCTTTCCTACTGTGCCATATGACATCCTCATCCCCAAACTGCAGAGACATGGATTTGGTGGGTGGAGCTATCAGTGGATAAGAAATTGTCTGGATGGTCATACTCAAAGATTTCAGTCAGTAGCTTGATGTCTAGACAGTAGCAAAAGAATAGCAAAGAGTGATGTGATTCACACTGGAATCAGTATTATTGTCAGAAAACAAACAGTGGGATTGAGTGCACACTCAGGAAGGCTGCAGATGATGCCAAGCTGAGTAGTGCTGCTAATACTGTAGAGGGAAGAGATGCCAACCAAAGGAACCTTGTAGGGCTAGAAAGACGGGCCATGATCATTGGAACATTGATCGTTGTAATAAAAGCCCCAAATTTTTAAGAGTCTTGAAATGTTAATTCTCCTTGGACAGTGAATCCTGAGATATTTCTGTATTAATTTTCTTGGTTGCCACCTTTAGCACTAAAGACTGTAATACAAAATGTTTCTTTCCCCCACCATCACAGAAAGTATTTCTATGACAAAAAGATAAACCAAACTCTTTCTGCTGTCAGTTAAACAGTGCTTCAAAATGAGATCTGCACTCCAAGGAAATCAAAATCCTAACATTTTGTGATGAAAATTTAAAAAACAGCTGTCCAAGAACATTTGCAGCATGCACTATTTTTACATGCATGCTTCAATTAGTTGACAAATGCATTGATTGAAGTTATGAGATTTTTTTTTTCTTTTCTTTTTGTTTCTAACATATTCTACAAAAATGTCCCTACTGGGGAGACTTCAAGTGAGCAGTTATATAGAGTCATGAGTAAATACCCTGTATCGAAACTGAAATTTCTATGTTGAAGTCAGGGAAAGACACCAGGATGTGTGTGCTATGACATTAGAGATTTGCAGAGACTTATGTAGGAGTGCACTGAACTTAACACATTTGTTGGAGAACGCAAAACAGGTACATGGCTTTCAGGGGGATTTTAAAAATGGGCAAGAAATGTGAATAGCAACTTTCTACTGATGCAGACAGCCAGAAATCATCTAATGAAGTGTTTTCCATTCTAACTCAGAAGAAAAATTCTCTGAATTCAGGATGCACATCAGAAGTACTCAGTTTCCTCAGCAAAGAAAGACATCACTTTCCAATCTTTATCTCATTTTCTACTACAGTGTGACAAACAGGAAGTTTACTTGCTTACATGCTTTTTACCTACCATATATTTATTTATATGAGAACTGCAATGGCAACATGTGTTTTACCTACCATATATTTATTTTTATGAGAACTGCAATGGCAGAAAAAAATCTTATTCTTTTCCCTCTAATTTATTTTGTACTCTTACATCACTCTATTCTTTTATAGTTTATTCCACTCTAAGCCTCTGTAGCCATAATGATTTCCTCTATGTTTTCTTATTGTGAAAATATTTTCCTAATCATAACTTACTCGAGTCCAAATTTCTTTATTTTCAAAGCATTAAAGCATGCTAACACAGAGCTAAAAGTAAACAGAGTCAACCCCCATCCCCCCGCCCCCCCATTCTGCATAGTACCATGATGCCCAGGACACTTGCAGGATTATACAAAAAATTCAGTTTCTTTATGTTCTGCTAATTTTTTGGGGTAGGTTTTAAAAGGAGAAGCTTCTCTCATGCATGTCATTTTAATTCAGCAATTGTTAAGGTGTAAGTCTATCCCCCACTTGCTTAGAGCTCCCTTGCCTGTCAGAAGTTTTCAGAAAGAATACTACATCGTATACATCCTCAGCTAACTACAAGTCCAGAGCTTTTGCCAGTACAATTCTTCAAAAATGTCAAGGAAAAAAAAAAAAAAAAAACAAAAAAACTTGTCTTATTTAAAGTACTGGTAGAAATCACATAAATTTTGCTTGAAACATATTTTCATCAAAAAAAAAAAAAAAGGCAGTTAGCAGGTTAAAGAGCAATGGTTTAAAAGTTTTGTTTACATCATACTGTGTTGATAACATCCTAGTCCAAAACTCTTGCATGAAATGAAGTTAAATGCTTTTACTTTCTGGTACCAAAACACAGTATTAACAAAATGTTCCTTGAAATATCAACCTGTTGATAGTAAAGTATGAGAAGAAAGAAATCAAATATACATTCTAAAATTACTGTGTCATTATATTTTTTAACAATATTTTTATATCTAAAACACCCTGCAATTCTGGTGTTGAAAAATAAAACCACTTTGAACAACCTTCTCTGAAGAGCTCAGTTTCAAACGTGGCATGATTGTCTAGTCCTTCCGAGTATCACTAATGTCAGCATAAGAGTTCTTTGGATAGTTTTGTCTTTTTCTGGGGTGAAATTTTATATTGTATTCTGTTGTGTCTGTTGGGCTACACCCAAGATGAACCAAAATGGTCACACAAGGTCTCTCACTTTTATAAGTTCTGGTCCATTAGCATATTGGAGTTAATTGTCCAATTACAACTTTAGCCCATGAAGTCCCATCCTTCTTGTTTTCTCTCTTTAGTCCACTATTGTTTATGCTCTGGGGCCTGACATCTGGATCTGTTGTCCTTGGTCCTCAGCTGGAGAAGGAATTGTTTTGTCTCCCTACTCTGTGAAAAGAGCTCACCATCCCCTAATATGGAGCCTAGACTTACACACTAAAGCAGAACACAAGCTGAAAAATATAAAAAATAAAACAGAATCTGAAAAATATTAAAAATTATCAGTACTACTGATAATAAAAACTAAAATGTTTGTTTTAGAAAAAAAGTTAGAGTTTTTTTTATCATAATTTCCAAAATAGTATTAGAAGTCTATGACATGAAAAAACAATTGGAAAACTATAGCATAATTTTTCACTTCTAGACATTGCTGCCCACATGAAATCTGTCTGCTTACCAGCAACCCATTAGTCACAACTTTATTACTTTTCAGGGATTCAGGACCTTCCTCCCCAGGATACCAGAAATATGATATTTGGACCATGCTACTGACGTGTCCAAAAAAAAAAAAAATCCCTTGACTGAGAAACAGAAGATTCAGATAAGTTGTTCATTTTATCATTACCAGTATAACAGAAAATTAAACTGCCTTGATTTTCAATTTTCTTGAAAGTTTCCTTTAAAAGGCATATGCATTGATTAACAAAAGGAAAAAGAAGAAAGAGGAAGAATGTAAAGAAGGCTGGAGAATTTTATTGCCTCATTGATTGCTTATGAAAACTGAACAGAAGAACCCTACAGGCACAACTCCTCCCTGCACACACATGTAAGTTCATCCCATAACTTAGTTACTGCCAAGTCTTCAATTTAATAACAAATCCTCTTACCTACTGAAACTAGTATGATTATAATATAAAAGTATTATTTTTGACACACATTTTTCTACATGCTAAAAAAACTTTGGTAATTGACAGAAATGTTTTCAAATAATGTTTGAAACATGAGGACTCAATCCAGGTTTTAGACACTTAGAACATAAAAATACAGCAGCAGTTAAGTGTTCCAAAGCTAACCAAGAAAAAAAACCACAATCCAAACCCTAAACTATTATGTTTAATAACAGAAACTTTATGGAAGTATAATCTATAATAGAATCTAACTAGAGTCCATGTCAGCAGATTAAAATATTTTAAATGCAAATTTAACTTACAATAAATCTGTCTGATAAAGAATTACAATTAAAACTGCAACCTTAGCAACAGTTGCAAATAATCTGCATATATATTATTCACTTTCCAAGCACATTTAATTGACTAAAAGTAGAGGGCTTTTTAATTAAATGTGTGTGTATATCTATATGTTTTTATGTGGAGACATAAAATTCTCTTAATTGAAATATGCCAGTAAAGGGTATATGAAAATTGTTAATTGAACCAGTCTAATATTAGAAATGTAATTATGAAATGCATCCTTAGAAGTAACGTTATATATTATTTTATTAAAGTAATATTATCATTAAACAAGGATCACTAAATACCAAAAAGAGAAAGATTAGCTATAGCGCAAGTCTGTAATATATTTTTTATTTATTCTTATAGGGAAGGAAAAAAGTTACATATAGCTCTTTAGGAGAGAAACAAGACAAAGTTATTAAATTGTCTATGCTATATTCTTTCCCTTTCTGGACTAGATCTTGCTTCTTGTAATATTCTAGCCAATGCTCCAAGATTCAGACCCCTATGCAATTACAAGCAGTGTGAGCTGGCAGTTATCTGAGTGAAGCAGATAATCCTGGCTCTCTCCTATTACAGCCTAAAATCTACTTTTTTCATTTTCTTTTCTTCAATCAGATGCTCTGTGTCATCTAAAGAAAACTATTTGATCGCTCAGGAATGGAAATCACTATGAAACATAAGGCATGGCAAATGAAACAGGCAAGTTCCTCTTTTATGCATATTTTATAACAGCTTGACTATCCAAGCCATGTCTTTCGCAATTTTCTCAACTTTTCATATTTCGCACTTTTCCTTTTTTTTCCCCATTTATGTTTTCTTCTCTACCATGTCTTTATTGCCAAAACAAGACAACTCAGAAAAAATAAAACAAAACAAAACCAAATTAAAAAAATCCCACCAAAACCCCAAATCCAGAATCAAAACAGGATTTTTGTAGGAATTGCTCTTTAAGCTCAGTTCTACATTCACTGGGTGCTTGTTGGCGAATTGTTCCAAAAGACAAGACTTTATACACCAAACACAGATAAGAGAATTAACACAATTAATCATTCTCTGAAATGAAGCCTTTGTAAGCCAAATATTTAGATAGCAAACAAATCAGTGCATTTGATAGAGATACCTGAAACAAACCTTGCAGGGATGATTAAACCAGTCCCGAATGTATTCCTAATGTTAGGACAGACACACTATCATGGTGCTTTTGAATAGGTTGAAGATGCTGACAAAAAGTTTAATTCTATTGAATTCTCAATAGGTTTTCTAATTTTGAATACCATTCTAGTTTTGCCTGTTGTCTTTAAAAAGGTTCTTCACCCTGAGGGTGGTTGGGCACTGGCACAGGTTCCCCAGGGAAGTGGTCACAGCACCAAACCTGACAGAGTTCAAGAAATGTGGTCAGGATGTGGTGTGGACTCTTGGAGTGTCCTGCACAGAGCCAGGAGTTGGACTTGATGACCCTGATGGGTCCATTCTGATTCACTTTATTCTATATTCACTATGATTCTATGAAAGAGAGGCTTTGCTTGCTTAATTCAGTATCATTTAAGGGAATCTCCAGTAATACGGTCTTTCAGAACAGGGAACAGAAATTTCTTCTCCTCTCTATCATCTTAACTGAGGAAATGCTGAGACCTAGGAATATAAATTTTATGTTAAATTTTAAATCCTTTGCATTTGCTCTTGTCACTGCCAAAATATACAGAGATCAAATCTATCTAAAAGGCAGATATAAAAGTACAATATAAATTGTTGAGCACAATGTGTTTCAGAAGTAAACCTAAAGTTCATCAAAAGAATAATACATTAAAAAGTATATTTAAAAATCCCATTGTGAAATATTGTGAAATTGCTAATGAGTTGGTTTATTATAAAATTAGGTCTAAGTTCACCAAAACTTTTCAATCTTAAGAGGTTTTTCTTTTTCTTAATTATATAATCATCTCTAGGTATGAAGTTGTATCTAGCACTAATTCCCTAGGATGTCACAGATTCTATCAGTTTTCCAGAATAAGACTTTTAAACAAAACAGCATCTAAATCTATAAAGACTAGAATATAACAGAAATTATATTCTTATATCTATATTCTTATTAATTGAAAAACCAGTATTCATAAACTTGCTTCTAAACACAGCTTTTGTAGAGGCTAAAAGCAAAATTTTAAAAAAATTGAATTTATCATCTCTCACACAGTAGTTTTTATTAAATTATATTCAGAAGTCCTGTAGACTCCTTTCAAAATTACTAGGTTAAATTTGCCCTGTTAGAGGTGTCTCATTAAACCAATACAGACACTTTCTTCAGTATGGCATTCACCAAATATTGGAACAAGATGTTCAAAAAATCTATATAATCAATAATGCTTCACTTGATGTGTTCCACCACTGAGTCTTGCTAAAGCTGGGGCTTCAGTGAGTAACTACTGACAAACCCCAGTCAAAAACTCTGCCTTTCTGAGAGCGCTGAACAAACTTCTGATGTAAAGGAATCACTATCACATTACATTAGAATCACTATTACAATTCTTAGGTTCATAATTTAAAAATATGCATTATTATTGTTATTATTATTATTAAACAGCCCTGCCAAATATTTACTCTGCATCAGAATCTCAAGCATGTTAGCTTGTCACTTACAAGACAATAGATCTTACAGATCTATTATAATAGATCTCTATTTGTAGGATTTGTGACTTCTAGGGTTTTAAAACATTCAGGGAAACATTTTAGTTTCCCTGCGAATGGCCAGGACATATCATATATAAGCAGAGTTTTTCCTTCCATGAGAATAAGTGGTTAATAATAATTATAAGGAAAACAAAACAAACAAACAAACAAACAAACAAAAAACAACCCACAAGTACACAGCTTGCAGTGTAATATTAGCATCTGTGGATTAAAATATTTTGGCTAATACTTCCTAGATTAAAACTAATTGTTTAAAATTATGTCTTCAACACAGATTGATCCGTGGATACCTGAGGTTTGTGATAAATATCTAATGAGAATAAATGCACCAAGATAAATCATGCTGAGACCATAATATTTACTCCAGCTTCTTTCAAGACCTGAAATCCAAATGCAGATATAGTTCAAACATTTCATGCCACAAGTGTTAAAATAGAATGACTTCAATTGCTACTGTTCAAATAATTAAAAACATTTTGGTCGGGTTATAAACAAACCCTCAAAAAAAAAGTTTAGCAATGTTTATATGTTACAAATAATCATCATGCACTGTCTGTAGTTTTCCATAGAGCCTCATATTTTTTACTTGACTAAAACAATAGTAAACATCTTTTTTATGTGCCGCAAATGAAAAGAAATGAAATTTTCTGTTTCATTTGGAATTAGTTGATTTACCACCATCATAAAATATTTATTACGTAGATGTCAATGAACTGAACTGAACAATTAAAAATTATCCTCCACCAGTTGTAACAAAAGGCAACTATTACTGAAATTTACAACCTTCTTGTATTATGTTTTTTTTGTTTTATTTTATTTGTTTGATTGCTCTTTATCTTTTTTTTTCCTTTTGCTTTCTTAATTAAAGCTTTACCAAAGAAAACACTCCTCACATGTAGAATGAAAGTACTGTATCTTCTTAGCACCTCAAGGCACTTCAATGGCGTTACACACTCAGCACCTTTATTACAAAACCTGTACTAACACAAATGATCCACATAAACAAATAGGTGATAAATCTTCATATTTATTCTGCTGAAAAATCTGGAGTAAAGTTCTATTTTGGCAGGAGGCTTGCCATGAAGCTTAATATAACTCACAGTTTCACCTCTTTTCATAGTCTTAATAATTTCAGATATTTAAAAAAATACAGAAGTTTTTTAAGTAAATAGGTGTCATAAAGAGTGCCATTATTTCATAACTCTAAAAGTGAAACAAGGACTATTTCTTTAATTTGTTAACTAGCTTTGAAATGCAAATTTCCAGGTCCCATTTTTGTGAGAAGCAGGGTTTTAAGGACAAACATGAGGAGAACTTATATAAATGAGCCATAAAGTGACCAATATCCATTATTAGGTATCACATCAAAATTGGTGCACCTCCTATGGAATTCAGTTTTAATATATGAGAGATTCTCTTTATACAATTTTAGGAACAAAGCTCTCCTTTATCCCCTCAGTTGTATGTGAGAAAATCCTTACCTTGTTAGCTCTAGCCAGGTACACAAAACCTGAGATCAACACTACTCTCAAAGCTTATTCAATCATACCCTTGATAAAACCATGAAAAATAGACCTTTGTCATAACACAGTTCTCTTCAGAATGAGCAAAGGAAATAAATAGAATATGTGATGAAATTAAATATTTACTTTTACATGCATGGAGAGGCCTAATGGTATTTTTGACAAGAAAGTGCAAATGGGAGGTAGGCTAAATGAAAAAAGGAGCTTCCTACTGTACATCTTCACATGCATGTGATTACTGCACGTGCACATTTGGCAAAAAAAAAAAAAAAAAAGTTTTGCACTTTGAATTTGAATTCTGGCTGTTCAGATGTCCCTCAAACCCTTCTGACAGATTTTCCTTGCTCAGGGTATTGGCCAAGGCTCTAATTTTTTTTCACTGTGTCTTTTGTTATCTAACTTAAGTATATTAACATGGATGGCAGGATTCCTGGCACCCCCTTATCTGCCCAACTGGATTGACCCCCAAAGAGTAAAAGTGTGCTCAGAGAGCTGCCAGTCATAATGAAGGGTTATGAAAGGAGATGGTCATGGCAAATTTCTGTAGATGCAGAGAGTAGATTAACTGTTTTTACATTATGAAGTCTTTTATTTATAAAGAGGTGAACAGAATTCTGGGTATGTTTGTTAATTTACTCTTATGTCAATTCATTGATATGGATAAAAAATAGTTTGATGCCATATAAAAACTTATTAACTACCCTCTTACTGATGTTCTAAATTCTCAATGGGGTGCTATTCAACCCCCCATTAATACAGGAGTAGGACATATGATACATTTTTACTACTAAGACCAGTTAGACTGCGAAAGCCAGATCCAAAATTCATACTAAAGCTGTAGAGCAGAGATGTAAATGCAAGATGACTGTACATCCTGTATAAAGTAATCTGGAAATTGTTAAAAACAGGTTCCCATTCAGCTGAATTCACTGTAAATTTCGTAATTGATTTCTCTTTGAGTGGGCTTTAGAACCAGGTATTTCATGACTGGTCGTGCTTTCAGTTTGGGGATATAAGCAATAAAGGAAATATTCAATTTTATTTTAAATTATGCAATGATTTTTATTGAAAATTGGCAGCTGCCAGCATTCCAGAAAATGAGACTGCTAATTTATATGCCAAAATAGAAGCATTTAGCTTCTGAGAGACTTGATAAAACTATCTCTAAATGACTATTTGCAAAATCAAGTGCATATTTATACTTGTGTAAGATTATATTATTTCTCCCAGCTTGAAACTGGGAATGAGAACTTTTCTGCATAAAAACTGATCCACTGGATTTAATTTGTCTCCTTAATAGATACTGTACTGCTAAAAAGGTTTTAATGATAAGATCCAGCCTGAAGTTATTCGGAACTCATTTGCCTGTCAAAATTATTGAGGAACATTTTATTGTAACAAATAAGAATAATATTTAATTGGGAAAGATTAAATTTAGAACTCAGATCTAAGGAATAATTCTAAAAATATTAGTTTACTGTCCATCTGTTAGAAGTAATACAGCAAAAGACATCAGAATGTATTCACCATACAAGGTAGAATAAAATTTATCTTTTATATTTTTCAAGGCAAAACTTCCATTTGCTAACAAATACAAATAAAGGAACTGGAGTTACATTGGCATTTCAAATAGAGACAGAAAAAATTTATTGTACCACATTAAATTTGCTAAATTTAAACCTCTTATTTGCTATTGCTGCTTCTAGTGATTCATGTCTGCATCATAAATTGAAGTTAACGGGATAAATATACAAAACTCAATTTACTTTTCATACATGTAATGATTTCACATCAAATTATGATGGCACTCATGAATGGTAAAATTCTAATCAAGTTAGTTTTTATAAATCAAATATGTCTAATTTGTCAAAAAATAACACTGAAATATTTT
The DNA here is from genome assembly GCF_048771995.1 of Taeniopygia guttata. Taxonomy (NCBI): domain Eukaryota; kingdom Metazoa; phylum Chordata; class Aves; order Passeriformes; family Estrildidae; genus Taeniopygia; species Taeniopygia guttata. The sequence continues at coordinate 104,203,546 of NC_133024.1, read as the reverse complement.
GTCTCACAGCTTGAGATGAGAGAATATTTTGCTTGTTTTCTCTAGTCATATTTATGAGTGACACCTGATTTAAATGGTCATTATAGGAACCTTAAGATAAACTTTTCCATAAACTGGAACTGACTAATTTTCATCTACGCTTAAGTTACAATACGTTTTTATTGCTTTTCTTTTCATGGTTTAATTATGGTCCTTGAAAGCTCCTAACATCAAAGTTCTTAGTTTCACTGAACATCTTCCACCTCAGATCATTACATATTTATAAGAACAGAATTCATATTAAATATGAGAAGGTGGACCTATAGTAAAGCCAAAGTTCCTATGAAATTATTTCAATGAAGTCAGAGATAATACAGTCATTTTTCTTTACAGTCATTTTTCTGGGAAAACTATTTTTTGTCACCAAGCTTGACTACAGCAATAGTTTTCATAAGTGTGAGAAAACACAGATGGTATAGTAGAGTGGATTGATATAAATAAACTACCTTGCCTCCATGTATTGATTTTGACAAGTTTCCCCTATTTCAGTTCTTTTGAGAGAGTCAAAAATAAATGGTGATCCTATGATTTCACTTGTTTGCATAACTAAAGGTGCAGCCAAGTCTGATAATTATGACTGGGAGTTGGTAAATTGATATCCTTTATTGCAATAATTATTGACACAGAGAAGGAGAAAAGCCCTGCACATTGTCCCCTCTCTCTCTTTCCAAATGGATCTCTGATTGGCTCATCAATTTTACTCCACTTTGTAAGATCACGGCTTTTATTGTACAACAGAGAAGCAGCGTTTCATAATTCCACTAGCAAACTTGTAACACCTTCAATAAATATATACACATATAAACACATTCAAGCAGACAAAACACAATGTCAGAAGATAATGCAAGAAAATGCAAAAAGAATGCTGCTTGTGTAAGCAAGTAAGTTTCACCCTTATACTATGGATTTATGGAACCTTTCTTCTTAAGCCTTGATGACATAAATGAGCTTGATAATAATTTGTTGGACATCTTAATGAACACAAAGCTTTCAAACAAATGGGTTGACAGTACTGAACTCCTGGTCTGAGTATTTTGATGAATCTATGCAACGGTTTAAGTAAGAATATTACAACAAGTTCTCATTAAATTAAATAAATAATTACTGAGAGATGAAGATTTACTTTTAATAAATGCTTCAGAATTCATACTAGAAATTTGAAATTCACAGCTATTGGCATTGCAATAAATATAATGGCAACTCCTAAAGCCACTCACTGCATGACACAGCATCACAGAACGTGTGAGTTGGAGGGGAGCCACAAAGATATCCACTCCAACTTCTGGTTTTGCACAAGGCAGCCCCATGAGTCACCCCCTGTACCTGGGAGCTTCCAAACACTCCTTGAGCTCTGTCAGCTTGGTGCTGTGACCACATGCCTGGGAAGCCCATTTCAGTGCCCAGCCACCTCTTTTTCACCCCAAGGTGAAAAGCCTTTTCCTAATAAAAATAAAAACTTAATTCTATTCAGTTTCAGACAAATTTTAGTTAGTTAGTTATTTAGTTTGATTGATCATTTTCTCTACAATTTAATAAAGTACAGTTTGTTTGTTTTTTTAAGGATATTTGTTCTACTTCAAACACACTGTTTCTTCTGTTTACCTTATCTGTAATAACTTTGCAGGATTTTTCATCTTCTTGTTAGATGTTTGCAGCACCAAACTTTTGCTTAAAAGATTTAAGCAAAAGACTCTTTCCAGTCTCCATAACCCTTGAAACCCTTGAAAGATATCTTGCAAATATAGCCTTGAGTATTTGATTTTCTCATCTCACACATCTTCTCAGTCTTACCTAGCAGTGTCCCTTTTCAGGTTCTTACTTATCATATTTCTAGATTCTATGCTTTCAAAGCTTTTAACCTAAAATTTCAAAAGAAAAAACAGCCTATGCACATCACTCAAATTTCTAATTTCTCAGAAAATTTAATGTTCTTCTAATTAAGCTGACCTAATTATGAGAAAAATTAAAGAGAAAATACTTCTCTTTTTGAAGTATCTTTAAGTCACTTCAGCATGGAGCTAGTATTTAACTAAGGTATTACTGATGAATTCAGGTATTTAAACCCACCCTAACTGTTCAGGAAGTTTTCAGAGATTAACACCTAGGCTCAAGCTAGTTAATTCTCACAGAATTAATCCTTTTATGAAAGCCCTTTAGCTAACATTGTTTCAGTTTAAAGTTTTAAGGAATAAGTTTTGATTTAAATTAAATGAGTTCCTGAGTATTTTAAGTAGTTTATCTATTCTTTTTCAGCTTCTGGGAATTCCAAACTCGAGTCTCTTTAAATAACAGTTACTATAAATAACAGAAAAGGTTTGATATATAGGTCAGGTTACTTACACCTCAAGTTCTATCAGCATCAAACAGATGGAAAATAAATTTACCCTGCCTCTTCCTACTATTAACCTGATCTTTACCCACAAAGACACAGCCTGTTAATGTTGAACAGTGCCCTCTACACCTGTGGAACATTTCACAACACTATATGGGGACAATATGCAAATAAAGACTGTTTAACAATACTAATAGGAACTGGGTGATTCAAAAGCCAAAAGAAAATTCTTCTGAGTATCTCTGAGCTGAACAAGATCTATAGAGTTGTTTGAGTGACAACTAATAATATTTTATTTCTTTCCCAAAGAAACAAGATGTGATAGACACTATACAACGAGAAGATCTGACACTGCTTATGTAGGACATTCTTAATTAGGTCCAGCACTGTGTATCTACTTAGTTTAACATGGTGAAATTCAATTAAGCTGCTTTAACTCAGACAAGCCCTTGAAACAGTTGATGTCCTTAAAATATCCAGTATACAATTTGCTCTAAAAGTTAAAGGAGTTGTAAATTAGTGATTCAACTTCTAAAATGTGTCTATTGACATTTGACATTGTTCCTCTGAATGAGTGTGACAAATATAGAATTATAATTTATCCACTCAGTTTAATGACTAAGCTAGTTTTACTTTTTTTTTTCGTGTTGATTTCTAATGGCCCTGCATAGCCAATTTGCTGATGTGAAAGACAGCTGGAACCTCTCATGTTTTATGAATGGTAAAGCAAAACTCTGACCTCAGTTTAAACTGTGCAGGATTACTGACAGCAACAAAAGGAGTGGGAACATAATTTAAAGAAAAATGTTATGAATTTGAAACAGAATGGTTAATTTGGCTTTTTATCTATTTCTGTCACAAGGTTTTGTAGTTTTCCACGTAAAAGAAGGAATACCACAATTTATTTTGAATCATGCTTCCCCTCTTCAAGAGAAAACCCAGAAGAAAAGTGAAACTCTTGGAAGGGAGCACAAGCCTACTTTGAACAAAAAATGTGTGTGTGCTTCTATAGTCATTAAACACGTTACCAGTTGTTCTAGGTTAGTACAACAAACTACATTGCAAAACAAGTCAGAACACAGCAGGACTTTGTCTTCGTTTCTCTGCAGGGAAAACAGTTTAAAAACTTCATAATATCAAGTGCTAATTCACACAGCTTTGAGCTGAAAGTCAATGATATGCAGCAAATATGCAAATCCAAAAATACTGAATTAGGAAACACTTTTGGATAAGAGTCACTTGTGAGCAGGAAATGCTGTCTTAGGAGCTAAAAAATAGTACAGCTTGTATAGAAAATTGTTAGCTTCTTCTGAGGACCTAATAAAATTTGAGACCACAGGACTGAAAGATATAATTCAAAATACTCATGCACAAAAATGATTGAAAAAAAAATCTTCAGTCTTCTCTTTTTTTTTTTTCCTGTGATAACTCAGATTTTCTGGTTTATGTTTTTCTTTCAAATTTTATCACTTACAGACCTCAGGTGTATCATGTGTGTTACTCACCCGTTAACACCTGGAGAAGACTATGAAGCTTACACTCATTAAATAATAATTTCTGCTGTCTCTCTCTGTCTTCCTCTCCTGCTATCTTCTTAGCCTACTGAGAACCTTCGACCCAACTGTGGAGAGAGAGGATCGGGAAGCGAAGTGAAGGGACACACACAATTCTTCCAGTCCCATTAAGAATTTTCTGTTTCTACCACAGCTCGCATCAGCTCCATTCACAGCTGAAGAAATACAGTAAAGTCTCTAATAGGACTGTTTCTCTGGAACTGCAGCACCAAGGACCAGTCACATCCAACCTGCCATATTTACAGGCTCATCAGGCTTTCCTGCAAACATCACACTCAGCACAGCTCTGTAGGAGACAATAGCAAGGCTTCTGAACCATTCATTGTCACAATTTGGGTTCAAACTAGAAAGTTTCACTAATTTTCTGAGCTAAGGCTAAAAATATCAGACAGAGGGTGGCCGGGCAGTGGAACAGGCTCCCCAAGGGAGTGATCATGACCAAGCTTGACAAACTGCAAGAAATTCTCGTCAAACACTTTCAGCACATGGTGTTATATCTGAGGCCATCCTGTACGGGGCCAGGAGGTGGATTCAGTGATCCTTGAAGGTCCCTTTTAGCCCAGAATATTCTGTGATTCTACGGGCTAAGGGTTTGCAATATGAACAAGTAAAGCATGTTTTAATTAAGACTTACAGTGGTGACAGTTTTAAGTCACAGAACTTAGACAGGTTCTTGAGCTTTAAATAAATTTTTCATGTCATTTTGAGTTAGAACACAACACTGACTGTACCTAATGTCTTACAAAATCTACCCACCTACAGCAAGTTCCAAATTTAAAAGACTTCTTCAATTGTGAAAAAATTCTCACTGAATATGCTGTATAGCTACATACCATGTACTTGGAGGGAAATTAATGATTTTAGAAGGATATTTTTCCAGAAGCAGAAATCTTCAGGACTTTTACCAGCATTCAGAATGCTTCATTAGTTTGCTTTAGTAATTAGTAACATCACAATGTTGACAAATTCCTTAATCATAAAACTTCCATGTCTTCTTAATGCAGTAAGAAATTCCAGATAAATATATCTTTATTATATTTATATCATGTTCCTTGAAAAATTAGAGTGGGGAATGAGTATTATGCTATTTTTAAAATTTATAAGAAATTAGTGGAACTCTTATGGATTGTACAGACTTGTGACTTTTACCTGGCATTTGAACCATCAACTTTACATGATAAAAGTCTCAAATAAAAAGATGTTTTATATAGTTGGACTCAGTATGTAACCTGTGTGAGTACACTAAGCCTAATAGTAAAATAACTAACCTTCTGAGGAAAAAGACCTAAAATCAGACTAAATATCATAACATTCTTCCTCTCCTGAGCTTTAGATTTTATTTTTATAACTCCAAGGAGTACAGCTCTTGAAACAGTACCATTTTTAAGTCTTATCCTATATTCTGGGATAGTTAAAACATCTTCAGGGAGGTTAAAGGGCATTTAAGAGTCCTTTTTACAGAAAAGAACCAAGACACAATATAGCCTTCACATTAGCTGCCATAACGATGAAGAAATTGAGATTTTTTATGGTTTTGGATCCTTTGGCAACACTTTGAAGAACATTGGGATTATTAGACTGCTTTAAAGAGCCGCAAAAGGCTGATAAACATAGATAAAGTTTAATTTATGCGCACATGTACATGCACACTTTCATGTATACACATACACACACACATATACACACACAGAAATAGATTGTAGACAAAATATGGTAAAAAATAAAAGACTAATAATTCTACTAAGGGCTAAATATAGATATTTAGATTTATAAAATCAGGGTTTACATTTCTACCTCTGGTTAGAAAAAGTTAGAGCAAGTAGGCAGTATATATTCTGTTTTATTAATTACCTGATTTTGTCTCTTTATCTTCTGTTTGCTCACATCAGTTTGTTAGATACATCTACAAAACGTCAAGGCATTGAATCTCAGATCATGAAACCACAACAATATGAAATTCCTCCCAGCTGGAATAAAACATTTGAACTGCTTTACAGATGGTCAGTCAGTCCCCTATTAAAAGTTCTTGTGCTGGGGAGGCGGGTAATGATCTGACAAGAGTGAGACCCTCCAAGGGACATGAACAAAGATTTCAAATAACAAGAAGTCAGCACCCTCTTTAACATATTGCTCGACTGTTGACAAGTAAAAAGGTAAGCATCCACTGGACCTTGAAAAAAGGCCTTTATTTTTGTCCACTATCTCCAGGCCTTCAAAGGTCTTTTTAGACCAAAACTGACAGGAGCAGGGCATCTCTCTTCCTCTTCTGGACAGCTCTCTTGTTCATTATTTGTAACTGCACAAACTAATTTCCCCCCTTACTCACCCTCCCAAGTGACTTTTACATGTGAATTCGATGTTTTCCAGTATTTATTCTTCCCTTTGTCATAGGAAGGATTATGAGATTGAAGATATTCATAATGGAATAGCCTGACAAGGGAAAATCTAAATATTCAAATATGATAAACAGAACCTTCTGTGTGCTGAAATATAACTGTAAATGTTAAGTATAAAAGGCCTGCCTCTGCAACAAAATGAGTTTAAAAGTGAAGTTCATTTTACCGAAAATTCCTTCAAAAGGGCAAAGGAAATAATAGACCTTGGCAAATGTTCAGCATATTTTGGACTTCTGTTATTAAAACAATTACATTATAATTAATGTAAATCACAAACTCAAATCTCAAATCACAAACTCCTTTCAAATAAAATTACATATATGTCAGCAATTTAAAGCAGAGTTTGGCATATCTCTTGAAGTCATCAATATTTTAATTTTGTTTGTTTTCAGCAAATACTGTGAACCACTTGTCTTGAAATTTTTTCTCTTTTTCAGTATGTCATGGTACAACAAGGCTACTTTAGTAATTTTTTTTACTATACAACACAGTCTTCAGATTGTGTTTAAGATCAATACAATTTTATACCCTTATAAAAAATTAAATAATTTTGTTTCTATAAAATGTGAGAATATTTGCAGACCTTTCCATACATTTAAGTTCTTGATGGTCACAAAGGGACGATCTAGTAACCACAAAGCAAGAAATATTGTTATTTATTTAGTTTAAGAAGGACCTGCTTAATGAAAGCCTAGAAGAGATTCAGGCTGCTCTAAAGGGAAAAATTAGGAGAGCATTGAAAAGAGAATGTGTGGGTTTTTTGCTTTATCACACCAGAGCCAATTCTCAGTGTGAAGCCCAAAACAGCAGTTGGTTGTTGAACAACTGACTAGATGCAGTAGTTCAGACCAACCCTAGGGAAGCAGAAACAATTACTTGTCTGACATAAGAGTTTTTATTTGAATTACTATTTAAAGCTAGAAATAATATATAAAAGAAATAACAGTAAGAACAATCACAATGTTTTACCAGTTTTATGAGGCACAATTTCCAATGAGCCTCACTTTAGTCATTCTAATAAAGAATTTTTACCTTTCCTTCCTTGTCCATAAAATACTATATACTTAATTTCTAGCAATTTCCTCTAGCAATACCAACTCAGAAATGCTGAAGAGAATGCACATTTCTAGATCACCACTCTGTGTGGTGTCACCTTCAAGATCTACCATGGTTTGGAAGGTCCCATCAGATATTTCCAATTGCAGATTAAGAACAGCTATGGCAGAGAAAGGCAATAAATTCCAGTCAGTCTTCAGTTGTCTTAAAACTCTCAAATGCATGAGTAGAGGGAGCAATTTTCCCAAGAGGAGTTTGAACTTCTGTTGCGGTTCATAACTTTCTTTTATCATGTCACACTAACTCCTCTGTAAGGGAACAGAATGAATGCTCTGCCTTTGGCATTACAGGCCCCATTTTGTTGCCAATTGTCAAGGTCCTTAATGCAGTCAAAATACACAAAAATGCACTGTAGTATTAAAAAGAAGTTGAATTAATAAGTTAACAGGCACTGCAGATGGCACATGTCTGCATCATAATATACATAATTTTAGTGTTCCGCTCAAAAGAGTACAGCCAGGTTTTACTGCTTTCCCAGATGACTTAGAATTTCCTGCATGCATTTTTTATGTACAAGATAAAAATTTTTGCATGATAAATTCTCAAGAAAACAGTCAACAAATCAAATTCTAGGGGTGTAAGATTTGTCATCACAAATATCTAAGTGACATTTATTTGTAATTATTTTCTTGTTAAAATCTTATAAACTTTTAGTGACTTGATTTCCATGCTTCCATAGACATCCTGAAATGACGTAACTGTAAATCTGGAGAGAAGATATGAAGTTTGTTTACCCAAAACATGATGAGTTTTCTTCTCTTCCATCTTTTCAATTTTTTGACAGCAAAGGATGCTTAAAAATGTGGTTCTATAATTATCCACTGGCTCTATTTGTCTATTTTTTTTGGAAAGTACTTTCACTCAGACTTTGTATAAATCAGAAAACAAATTTATTCTTATCTTTCAGAGAAAAAACTTTTTCCCATTTCAGTGGAAATTTACAATAAAATTATTCAAAAAGCGACTGCATTGTCATCACACAGTTTTCTTTGTCTCTATTTTGAAGATATTTGGAGGCAAGCATTATTTTATTAACATCTATCCATGCAGTTATCACATTTCTGAATGACAATTTCTTGATCATATGTTACTAATCATATACCTGTATATTTGTATGCATGGAATGGAGAAACAAGGAATATAGAAAATAGACAAACTAGGATGAAGAAATAGTGTTCTAGGAGCAAAAGTCTGTGTGTCTTCTAATGTGCCAACCTTGTTATAAATCTACACGGCAGCTGGACTGTAAATGGTGTATGGTCACACAGTTGACAAATTAGACCTGCCAACAGCTACAAAGAGAGGAAAATGGAGGGAATTTCACTGCAGAACAGAAAGGAAAATTTTCTTTGATTTTAATTTACATAAAAACATAGCATGTTGTTTAAAACAATCACATGCAAATAAAGTACATCAGAGAAAACAGTCCTCAGGCAGGAGCCCTAAAAATAACAATAGCCTAGTGACTGGAACACTGAATCAGCCCATGGACAAAGAGATTACTCCCAATCTCTCTTTCTTTTCCTCCAATACACTGAAGCAGAATAATACTTCATTGCCTGTACAGTCTTTCCTGTACATTCCAGGCCAGGAAAAACATACACTACCTGACAGAGCCTGAGATTCCCTGGTGCCAGCTTTCAATTTAATTACACAGACAGAAAGGATTCTGAAAAGACTGATGTGTCAGTAGCTATAAAGATCATTAAATCCAATTCCTGTGGACAAAATCTTGAGTCATTTTCAAGGGGCTAAAATGGAATGGCTCCTGGCTTTTATAAACTAGTTTTGAATCAATACCAATGCTAACTCTGCTTATTGCATATTGAATATGCTTTCATAAAAATTTGGATTGAGGAAATTTAGGCCCATGTGAAGAAATGATTCCAGGGCTGTGGACTGCATGCTGACAAGTTGTTCACCAGGTTTGCTCTATTTGCATTCCACACTTAGATGAGCTCATTTGGTAGCAGAGCTCCCAGGTGTACATTACTTTGATTTCTGGACTCTGTGAATAACTCACATGCATCTGCTAAAATAAATTAGTCTGATACCATTTCCTTACTTTAATGTTTCCAAAACTAATGCAAATTCATTATTGATTATGTCACAGTCATGAAAGAATTTTGAATCATGATTCCAGTCTCATTCTGGTGTTTCTCCAGTACATGGCCCTTAAGACTATTAGAATCACTCCTGATTTATACATACACATACAAGAAGATTACTGATGCTGCGTTAAGAGTCTATGTGAGCATTGGCCAGTAAAAAAGCTATATTCATGCACTAAATTTAATTGAAAGCATCCAAGAACCTGTTGGCTTTTAAGTGTTATATGCATCCAGAAGCTTGAGAATATCTGGGTTTTTATTTAAGTGAAAAATTGAATACCTCACAGCATCACTGAATGCACTAGACCATGTCTTTTTTCAAAGTTTTGAAATTCTTTTACTAAACACATCAGTAGGGAAAGACAGTGTAAGGAAGAGCATGGGCATGTTTTCTGAAATGTGAGAAAGAAGGCACTCCATTAAATTTTAAAATTTTTATATCTTGTCATGCTCTGTTGCTGCAATTTCTTTTTACAAATTTTTTTAAAAAATTACATTGAATATATTTGAATGCATAATTTCCCATTTTCTCACCACAATTATCCTAACCAAGATTTTAGTTCTCAACTGGAAACCTACAGATTTAAATGAAGTTGTGTGTCTAATTTGAATGAGAATCTCTCCAGAATTCCTGAGAAGATTCAGAGAGCTGAGTCAGTATAAATAAGCAACAATCACTATAACACAAGCAATAAAAAGGAAAATATAAGATGCATGCATATTGAGGCCATAAATGGTCAGAGCACTTCAAGACCTCTCCTGTAAGTGAATACAACAAAAGCAGGAATGAGGACAATCAGATCACATCCTTTTTCTCCTTATCCTGTAAAATTCATCACTCCAGTAACAAACCATTAACATGAACAAAAACAGGTTAGATAGTCTTGGTATGTAGTCTTGGTAGGTATTCTTAGTTTATGGTATCTTCATACTCATTATGGGAAATTCTAATATGGGTTATTCCAGTAGAATAAGAATAAAACAAATTTTTGAATTCTAATGTTCCCATAAAAATAAGCAAAACAAATACTGATAATGATCATGGCAATATTTTCATGATGTTTTTGTGTCCCAAACTTTTGATCTACTATTCATGCAATGAAAGCACAAGAATATTTTTCTATTTTACAAAGACTGTAAGAGGATATAGAGATAGCATCTGAGCTACAGGATTTAGAAGTTTGCAGCCACATTCTGTTTACATTTCAGACAAAGCCCATACGTGCACAAGTACATCAACCTCTCAGCTGAACTGTGATTTTGATGGAAAGTAAATGCAAATGTGTGCCTTGGATAGAAATCTCAGCATGTACATGCAGATCTACTTAAAGATGTTAAATCAAAAAATCATAAGTGTCTGGAAATACTGGAAAAGGAAGGTGGTATCATGTAAACCGAGTTCAAAGTCTATTCTTTGATATGGATAAAGAGCAAATTGAAGCAAGTAAGTGGAATTTCTCCAGAATTAAAAATGTGTGAGACTACAACTAGTCTTTTTTGTTCTCTGTAGTGGTTTGCCAAAATAAAAACTATTAATATAGTTTTCACTTTAAATGCAGGCAGTTGAGTTTATTAAGTGTGCCAGTCTTTCCCCACCCCCCACCAAAGCATCACCACACACTAATGGTAATTAAGTGAAGAACTATGCATATCTGGACAAATCTCACTTCAATAGTTTATTTCTTAAATTTAACAACTTTTAGAAAGTTTCTTGAGTAAATAAATATACTCAGTATTAAAAAATACAGACCTTATTTACTGTTTGAATTTGACACCACCTTGTAGGTGTTGACTCTTTCTATACCTTTCTCCCTTACATTTTTTCTATATTACTTTTCTTTATGAATGGCTATTGGTAAAATAAGGTCTTCATTTATTTATTAAAAAAACAAACAAACAAACAAACAAACAAAAAAAAGCTGGATGAGAAGTGTTCTTTCTTAATGGCATTTTCACCAGGTTTGTTGACCTCTTAGGTGGGTTTGTTTCTACTTCAGATTTTCTATAAATTTTAGTTAATAAATATTGTATCCCCTTTATCTTTCAATTAAATAAAAATGTGCTGTGGGAAATAAGAAGTGAAAAAGTAATTTTCAATGGTCCAGAAAATAATCCACACTAACATAGGTATATTCACAACATTTTCTCTCCTAGTTGTGTATTTGGTGATTCTTCTGCTTCACTGTAAAGTTGTAAATATGCCAGAACAATTTCACACCCAGTTCCAGTGGCCAAACTCATGCATTTCCTGTTTGTCACTCCATTCTTGCATGAACTGCCTCCAGATGCTTCTGGTCCTTGCCTCTCCACATCAGAAGCTCATAACAATGAGTCCTCTTTGGATTTCTTTCAGACTAGTGGAAATAAGGGTGATACACCTTGATTTCACTATGGAAAGGAAGATCCTAATATGCAGAATTTGACTATTACCATCTGCCTATCACCCTTTTATCTCGTGTTTTCTCAACTGATAGGTCTTTCTGAAACTAAACTATGACACCAGGCTATTATAAAAGTGACAGATAAAGTCTATTTTGTGATATGAACTCTTGTACTGACCCCTCAGAGGCCTTCTCTCAGGCAGGTTTCAAGAATTTATAACTTGCTTTACACTCACAGTTGTAAAATAAAAGTTCATTTCCTACTTCATCTTATTGAAAATTATCTTTTAGGTCTAGAGAATTTGCATTTCATTAAATTGGAATCCTAGAATAAAAGTTTCAAGAAATTGTCTTTCCTAAACCAAGATAAATGGTAAGATTAAGAAAATGGGAAGTTTCTAAAAAAAAAGGCAAAAACCGAGGATATTTCCATTGCTGTAAAGTTTGGGAATGATTCTATTATAAAGAGGAAGAGACTAGTGCAATCTCTTGAAAAAGCATAATTAAAAAGAGGTGAGGCTTCTGTCTCTGACACATGGAAGACCTTCTGATATTAATTTTGTTATTCAGGTATTAATGATCCAGTTTCTGAAACAAAATTCTGAATTAATGTAATGAGTGCTGCAGAATGAGTACTCATTCTGTACTATGTTCTCTTTCTTCTTATTGAAACAATTCTATGTAGTGCCAAATGAAGACCTTTGGGCTACCTTACATAACCCGACTCATAACTATTAGAATTTCTTATGTAAGATAAAGCATGTAAAAGTCTTTTGCTTTTTATCCACTAAATCTTTCTGTGTAAGTATAGATCTACTTGAATTTCAACATACTGCCAGTTTCCAAACATGGTTAAGATAATAAAGCATGTCTATTTTTATGCCTTTTATGTTTCAGATAAAAGTATCTATTTCTTCCATGATTTCCCCCTTGCCCCCCCACAAGTAGAATTTGGTGGGAGGGCTCCAAATCCTGAGATGAGGCCAGTCTGAAGAAATCATTAACTATCCTTTTCTTGAGATCAATTGGAACAACTAGTTGGAACTAAGAATCTTTTATTTGTTTTCTCCTGGAGAGTGTATTCTGTTATCTGTGTGTACAACAAAAAGTATTTTCACACTTATCCATTTGATAAACCAAAGCAAAATAAAAACTATCTAACAACTATATTTATATAAACCAGTTTGCACTGATAGGCTGTATCATTATAGCTGTGAAAACAGTACATTCACATTTTCTGTCTTGTAAATGACATCTCAGGTTTGAAGTTCACCATGTTATTTTAAAATGTACTAAGCTTTTGCTGTTATTTCATATGAGCTACTTATTTGCTGCACTAATCTTATATAACATTGCTGTTTAATGAACAGAAAGAACTCATGCTCGAAAAACACTTAGATACCAACTTGCTAAACAATTGTGATTCAATTACAGTATCAGTAGCTATTTTTGATATGTTAAAAGGAAACTGTTCTGGAAGAATCTCCATTTTAAGTTGTTTTGACAGTACTGCACATTCTCCAATGAAGGTCTCAAATGAACTTCAATACAGATAAATGCAATTTTTTAACCAACTCATAAGTTACCAACAGTAAGGGTTTCATTCTTATGTTTTCAAACAATTTTTTCTTTCTCTATTAATTTGTTGCTCTTTTTCATAAATACAAATTATAATATTTGAGAGACATAAGTCCTTCTAAAATTTTTATTTTCTTAAAATATGACTGTCCTCTTCATTGTAGCACAAATATTCCAGCATCTCAAGGACTAATTTTGCCATTTAATAAACGTATTGCCACACACTCCCAAATCAAGGGAATTCATCTAATTTACTCTGCCATTCAAGTTTCTCATGAGGTCTGATACATTTTCACAGATGGCAAATTACCCAATGGTTCTGATTATGACAAACTCTTGCATCTAAAATAGTAATTTTCTGCCTACAAATTGTCTGCTAATAACAAAAGTATTCATTTGAATAAGTTCAGTGAATGAGGAGTGATCTTTTTCTTTTGCAGCATGAACGGTGCATCTGCATTAACAGGAAGCTCCTTCATGGCTTTTGACATTCATATTGACTGTGTTCTTTTGATCCACCCCCTCCAAGAAGCTGAGGGAGTGGGTCATGAACTCCCCTGTACTCTTAGAACATGCTATGTATTTTATAAACTATATTCAGCAATACCTGTTTCTGTTACTAGTCTTTTATGTGGCTTTTTTTTCAATTAAGCCTTGCTGAAGATACTTGCCTTAATCTTTTCCTGTCTCCACAAAGCCATCTCAGAGCCAAAGAAAAAAATAACACATTCTGAGAAACACCTAGTTCTGGGTTTTTGCTTGCATTCTGCTTTCTTACTGAGTTTCTTTCCATTAAAGCTATTCATTCATTTTGTTTCTCTATAGGGGGCATTTTGTTACCATGTCCCCTTAAACGTCCTTTATCAGATAGAAGGGGTCAAGTTACAAGGACAAATGGACCAACACACAACTCTAATTTGGGACCAGAGCTTTTCTGACCCTCGTTATTTTTCAGACATAAATGTTTTACTTTCCTTCACTCTTTCATTCTCTTCTATCTGCCCCTTAGTGTCGAAAGGAGGATGTTCTCTTATCTGCCTCATTAACCATCTCTGACAGCTAGAAGCCTTATCCACAGCAATCTTTCTGTAGGATGCTACAAGCTGAGCTCACCTCACCGTAGAAGAGGACTGGGCCTTTGACACCGTGATCTGCAGGCACAGCCTATGTGCACTATGCAGCCCTTTCAGTGGTTTTTATGTGGATTCTTCATCATACAGAGGCTTGTCAACCTACATTACTTAAGTGTGACAAGATGAAAGAACATCAGCCTTGAGTATGATGGACAGGAACTTTCACTCTCTTGTGTGATGACATTGACTGATAAAACCAATATAATGAAAATTATCAAGCGTTGTCAAAGCAATTTAAAGACAATTTGTGCTGCACCTTTTAGTGCATTTGCATATTTTTCATCTTACAACTAGGTAAATAAGATGCAATAAGAATGCTGTGCTGGGTGGGTTTAACAGCCCAGGTTGCTCATAGCTGGAGGTCAGTAGCTGTTTAAACCAATCTCTTGCACAGGAACTGAAGAAAAGCAGCAGTTCTTACCCAGTCCACTAATCAGACTTCCAGGTGGGACTGGCAGGAATGGAGCTACAATGGGTATAACTTTTAGACACAGCACTGTGATTTTTCATGTCACGTGGAAAACTGCAAATTCATTATCGGTCCCAAAAGGCAGAGGACGTTTAAGGATCACCTGGCTTTGGTAATCACAAATCAATAAATCTCCTGGACATTATGAAAACTAAAAATTCTCATCTTTGTGCAAATAATTTCTGTGGGAAAATACCAGTTGTTGCACCTAACATTCTATTACAATGTGCTGAATACAAGGCAGTTTTGTATACACCTCATAGGTGTACATATAATAGGACTGTATTGGACAGTATTAAAAATATAAACGAGCAAAGTTTAAAGTTTTTTTTTTTCCTGTAAGCATAGATTCCATCAAGTATCTTTCAACTGATAACTAAGTAATTTTAATGTAACTCATAACATATATCCTTCAGGATACACAAAGCAGTTGAATACTAACAACTAATGGCTATATGTGTCAGCATTTACAGTGACTGAAAGATTGAATGCATTTTTGATGTATCTTGAAAAAGACATCACTTTCTTTTGCATACAAAAAAAAATCTTGCATTAAACTTTTCCTTTCAGTTTCCTTCAGGACCCTCATATAGTCTATAAAGAGTTTAAAAAAGTACTGTATTAAGAAAAAATGAAGAAAAAAAGAGTTCTGGTTGTCAGTCATTTGACGATAACACAAGTCATAATCTTTGTGTAAACACCAATCCAAAACTGACCTAAATATCTTCTACTCTTAGGTACTGAAACTTCAAATTAATATGACACGTAGCCCATACTGAAAGCAAGCAAGGAACTAACCAGACACAACCACAAAAACACAGGACTCTGTATTGGCAAAGGGAAGGAAGAGAAGGGACTGTAACTCACTGGGATATTAGTACTGTTTATTTCTAAAATATATCCTGTCAGAGCAGCCAGACAACCACATTTATCCCTTTGAAAGAAGAAAATACGTAGGGCATAACAAAAAAATCTGACTCATTATGGACCTATCAAAATGTCATTTAGAGTTGCAATAAAAATAAAAAATACGGCCTAAAAGTGCTGCAGAAGAACTCCTCATAGACCATATTAAATGCAAAAATAATGCTAAACAGTGATAGAGAATCTGAAAATCTGCTTTCCCATCAAGGATATGACAAAAGAAATATATACTTCCTAAACCCCATAGCTCATCATTCAAAGAATTTCTGAAGTCTTTGTGTTTTTCCAAAGTAGAGGATGTATTGTCAGTTGCTTAAATATATTTCAGAACTGGCATCATTTAGGAAATATGCAGTCATTTTGAAATGTAGTGACCTATGGCATATTGAATCATGAACATTTTGGCCTTTGGTATATTAAATAATGCATTCTTTGTGTAATGCTTTTGGACAGTGTCTCCAAAAACTATGTACACAAGGGCATAAGTTTAACACTAGAAAACAGAGACTTTTAAACTTTAGAGTTAATATTATGGAGTTTATCAAATAATTAAGAAAATAATGTGGGCAAGTATCATGTAACATGAAAAATAGCAAAGATTTTATTGCCTGTAATGTTGATGTATAACATTATAAACTGTTCACCTAATGTGTATTGAGCATAATAAGTGACAACAATATAGGATTCAGATTTCACTTTTGAACTCTTGCAATATGTGCCTGAGCTACAGAGTCCAAAAGTCTTTAGTTTTAGTAGGTCAAAGCTTTGTGTCCTGCTAATACTTTGACAAAGCACTGTTATCTGAACTATCATCATAGAGGGTAAATTTCTAATATTGGCAGCCATTCCAAAATGCCAGTTTCCCACAAAATACCCCAGAATCTGACAGAACATTTATATAATACACCATCAAAACCAGATGATTGAGATATTGCCCAAAACAATTGTTTTGATGGGACGTTATCTCTGGTAATGTTTTAGCACAGATTTGTGAATATCATGACTCCCACACAGCCACTCTCCCAGTGACTGTGGCTCTCAGGAGTTCTTATAAGAAAAAAAATTTCTTACACAATTACTCTCAATCTGGCCCCAGGCTTTATCCATTTCAGTTTCCTTAGTTTCTCATGTGAAGTTGTTCTATGGGAAAATCAATAGGAAGACCAAAGATATGATGCAGTAGGATCAACAAAATTGGCCTTCTTTACCTGAAAAAATGGTGTGCCGTATTTTTTCTATATAGCTGTGCAAATGGAACTGCAATCTGGTCTAACACTTGCAGGGGACTCATAAATGACTCAATAAAAATACATTTTTGTGCGCTATTTTTTCCTGCAGTAAACCGATTTTGTTCCTTTAAAGAGGTCAATGTAAAGTGTTTACATTGCTATATCTTAATATTTCCCATGTGCTTCTCCTAACAGGATGAAGGAAGTAACAAAGTGTCACCTGTGTTGCAGACTTCAGTAAGATGCTATTTCAGTATAAATTTTTTTTTTTTAAGAGGAGAGAGTTTCGTTTCCCAGGAAATGGAGGCAGAAGTAAAATTCAATGACGCTAGGTTTAATGTATGAGTCATCTAAGCAAATTAACTATTTCTCCTGTATAGAAAACATTACTCACTTCAAGCCATAAATATATCATTAAAAATATAACAGTCTACAAATAGAAATGCAAGCACATACTTAAAGTTTTCTCAGATAGCTAAAATATCTTACCTTCATTGCTTCTACAAGTCACTTCAGTAATTTAAAAATCTGGGTTTTTGTCTGAGTATTATAATATAAGAAAATCTATTCAGGGTGTTACATGGCCAGTAGCTAACCATTAGTGTGAACAACTCTAGTCATTCATCAGAAAGCAAAGAAACACCAGAGCGCTCCTGTGTTTCAGTACAAAAATGTAATCCTGTAGCAATAAAGGTAAGCCTCTATTATATTCAATGAGTTTTGCAACCACAAAAAGGGACCAGAAAACTTGAGCCTTTGCCTTTTCAAGAACCATGCAATGACACTGTATCAGTGCCTATTTATCAGCTACGGGTTTTTAAAATTAAATTCCCCCGGGATAGAGTGCCCTGGCAACCATGGGGCATAACCTTCTCCAGGCAAAGTGAGCCAAACTCAGGACCAGGTAACGCAGGTGTGAGCAGAGTGGCAGTGTGCATGGAGGCAATTATGTTTCTTCACCCCAAAGTCTCTGCACTGCTCCGTTTTCAAGCAGTGAAGGTGAAGGGTGAAATAGGAGTCGGCATCTTTCTCTGCTGTCCCATCTCTCCTTTGTCCAGCAGAGGTGCCAGATATATTGACAGGGCACACTGCACCACACCAAGAGAAAAATTATTCTCCTTGTGTACTCTGAGCAGCTCAGGGTGATGTTCTGTTCTTCCAAAAGCAGTAAATCCCAGAGGCTCCACAAGGCAAGCAGAGATCTGCATGGCCCCGACTGGATCCATCCCAGAACAGTCTAGCACCCCAACAACGTATGGACCTTCAGAAAGTGACATTAGCGCTTCACTTCAGAGAAAGCAACAGATTTGTCTAATTCATAAAGAAAAACAAGGTGAGAAATTCCCACAAAAGATTGTTTCACTCCAAAAAGCACTAGTAACCAATGCTCTCTCTAAGCCAATCCACACCAGGCAAAAGATGTCTGAGTCTTGTTAAAGAAACCTTTTTTGAACAGCTTGATTGCTATTATGAACCTTGCAGTGGGAGTTTGGCTTTTAGCATATGTGAAAGTATGGTGTGCTCTGCTTTATGTATATAAACAATTTCCCCATAGTAACATAGTAAACATTGCACAGACTAGATATGGCCATAAAGCCCAAGCACCTCCTTTCAGTGGCTAGCACTTTTGAAGGACTCTCCTTGTGGACTGAGAAACAAACAAACAAGCAAACAAACAACCTTTCAATAGATCTTAAAAAAAAAAATTCTTCCAATGTTAAAGTTATTGTGATTATGGAAAAGGAGGATATATTTGGGGTAAAATAAGGGGAAGACAAGAAAACATAAGCCAGATCTCTAATGTTGTTGAGACTTAAGCAACAGACAAACTGCAGAGAAGAGGAATAAAGAGACCATGCTGTAGGATCCAGCACATTTGGAGGGTCTGGGCATGTAAGTGGCACAGAAGGCCTTTTATCCTGTGAAAGAGGCAAACCCATGTGTATGGTACACTGCTGACTCTACAATACAAAAGCTTGAACAGAGAGCACAGGGTTCTGAAGGAAGTTGCACTTCTTTTCTAAACGTATTTAGAACCTCAAATTTTTTAGAAGTGCAGGACACTCTGATACAGGGAATGTTCATTAAAAACAACAAAAAAAAATCAAGCAAAGAAACAAAACCAAACCTCAAATGAGATTCTTTTAAGGATGCTTTGTGCCACCCTACATATTTCAGAAGTCTTAAGGGTCAAGAGTCCTGGTCTGCTTTACTAGAGTGCCCCCATAAATGGGCAAGGAGAGTGATCTCCAGTGGCACTGTCAAAGGGAGCAAGAGCAGATCACAGTTTAAGGCTCTGAGGACAAGAATGCACCTCCAAGATTGCACATGATTTTGAAGTGAGGTAGGAAGATCTTTTTTTAATAATCTAACAGACAACTATTCAACTTGTGAATATATATTCAATCTATCACGTTTAAAAGATGTTTTGAGACAAAAACCAGATAACTTTTATGAATTTCATTGTTGCACCCCCCCGAAAAAAAAAAAAAAAGGTTTTTTCATCTCAGAGTAAGAAATTTCTCTAAGATAATGGAAACTTTTATACTCTTGACACAGAGGCCTCTGGGCCTTGCCAGCTCTGCCTACAAAGCCCTCTTCAAAAAGGCTGCTTACAAAGGATTGGGACTAAAACATTCTGGAAACAAGATACCATTACTCTTTGACTTGTAAAATCAATCATTCACTGCTAAATATTGTGGCCTCTCTATCACCTTTCCCTTTTCCATGACTTTTATTTACCACACAAGCTAAAGCTTCTTTTCTTTTTCTTTTCTTTTTTTTTCTTCTTTCATAGGCTCAAAGGGCTGTAAAGGATTTAAACATATCACCTAATCCACCCTGTTGGGGCAGTGTCAATGAGTCCATCCCCTGTGAGCCACATTTGCTTCCTTAAACTGTTTCTTTTACAAACTGCTTCATCCTCCTCTAGACTGACCAGAAAATTTTACAGATTTCTGAAACTTAATAAAGATTTTCAACCACTTGTCTGAATATTATTAAAAAAAAAAACCTAAAAATTAGTTTGTCAGAAATTCAGCATGCAAAGATTCATGTGGCTTGTATCTTATCAAACCAATCAAAACAAACAACCCCCTGAAATAGGGATCAATCCACTTAATGCATTTTCCACACATCTTTCCACACAGATATTCAATAACGTGGACCTATTTGGTTTCTAAGCAAATATTCTACAGACCCTGCATAAAAAGACTTTGAATGTGTTATGCTGCACCAGTATCTTCAAGCAGTAGAATAACCAATGATTCATGGTCTGAGAGACTGAAGGGCTTCCACAGAAAAAATAAAGGAATAAATAATGACAGAAAATGTTGACAGTAATGTATCACTTGAGGCATTTTTTTTTTTCTCAGTAGACAAGGGACAATAATTTTTTTCTGTAAATAGGAATTTCATCATGTCTCTGGTCAGCCTGGTGATATCATCCTAGCCTGGATGAGGATTCCATAACAAGCCTGAAGAATAAGAATCAGACACTAAATCAAGGCTCTTTTGTGAGTATATTGTAAGGCAATAAAGTATAATCAGAGCAGAATATCCCATTTTCCTTTCATATTTCTAGTTCTTTGAAGCAGAATAATTTAGATTTATTGGGGTTTTTGATATTTTTTAAAATCTTTTTATAATATTTGGATGTTTTCAGCAACTGTAAATTAGAATAAAATTAATATTTTTCTATATTTTGTGGAAAATCCAACTTTTCAAAAATTTCTATAAGTACAGGAAAATTCAGAAAACTCACTTTAAACTTTACTCAGATATTTTACTTTTCTAAAAAAACCCACTTTCTTGAACTCACATCCACATGCTTAAAATCTTGATGCATTCATAAGCTTTATAATGGATTAAGGCTGTGCCTAATTAAAACTGCAGGTTTAGCTAATCATCTCAAAATTTAATTTTCTTCAAAATCCCTCAAACTTTAATATTAATATTGGAAAGAAAAGTAGAAGTGGTGTCTTTTTGTTCATTTCCCAGTCAGCGAGAATGAGGGCCTTTTATCAGCACTTTTCAGGCAGGGAAAATTGATGAAATGGAGAATGTTTGGAGCAATTAGAAAAGTAAGTAATTCAGATTTTTTTAGACAAGTCCACAGAGATTATGTTAGCCCAAGATACAAATTGGGTTTTCTCTGTCTATTAGTGTTCTTGGAGAAAAGTCTTGTTCTTTATTCATGTAAGCAGCAACATTCCCTCTAATTAGCCTGTGTGCCAGTGGTCAGCCTTAGCCTCAATGGTCAGGTGGAAAAGGATCTTGAAACAGAATTTGGAATGGTTCAGCTCTTCAGAATAATAATAAAAAAAATAATATCTCTAGAAGTTACATTCATTTGACATCTACAATTGTTTGAAAGTAATGCAGAGCTTCCTTATGTGCTTTTTACATCATATGTAGGTCTGTATTCTATGCCAGGCTAGATATGCATTAAAATTATGGCATGCATTTTGATAGTTCAGTGATCATTACAATAATGGAAGATTGTGCAAATTTATTTTTTAAAAGAAGGCAAAAAGTTGCGTAAAACATTGAATCCAATTTTGCATTGGATTTAATGGCAGTTTTCACTGTATAGAATTGAAAGTTACTAATTTGTTTTAGTTTTGAAGGCTATGCATAGAAATCAAAAATTGTGTGAGCTTTCCAGCTAACATGAAAAATAAATGAAAGCATATTTAGTGGCAATCTAGTATAGTAACATTAAGATTAGTAGGATAAACCAGACTATTTTTTTCAATCTAATAACGGAGTTGTAAGATCAAAGTAGTTCTAGAGAGAAGAATTTGTGACCTAAAATTTTAGTTAGTTTTGATTAGTTCAGAAGAAAACCTTTCTTTTTTTTGATTTCCAGAAAATGACAAAAGAGGCACTAAAGAAAAAAAAAAACATTCAGTTTCTGCTGCATTCTTTACTTTCTGAACCCAACATGACTATAATTCAGGTGTCAAGTAAAATTATGCTGGACAGTTTTTCCTTGTCCTTGTTTGTTCACATCACAACATTGGCATGTTTCTACAGTTCATCTGGAAAGAAACAAGAGATTTGAACTAAGGCACTCAGGTTTGAAATGACAGTAACAGAAGGAGAAGTCTAAGCAGTATTTTTCTGTACCACAGTTATCTGTAAGTGTCTCACATAAAAATGTACTTTATGGACAAAGGGTTAGTTCACAGTTACAAATAATTATATCCTGAGTCCTTGAATGAGAAGAAAAACATGACCTAAATACTTACTTTGGCCTCATAGCAAAGCCAAGGTTTTTTATTCTCCACCCCATCCCAGAGCTGTGTAGAAGAAAGCACACAGTACTTGGCAGGGGCTCAATACAACATATTGTTTCTCATCCCACCTCCAAGCTGGATTTGAAGGAAGGTTTTCTGTTTTAGATATACATAGAGTAGCTGTGAGGAAAGATTCATCTTAAATCTGCAAAATCAGAGAAAGTCTGACTTATGCCCTATAGCCTGTTTTACCCATTTCAATATCAATAGTGTAAGTTTTAATACCAAAAAGATTTGCATTCTGTATCAATGATTACTCATTTTTCTAAATCCCTGATAAGACACAGTGACCACGAATTGCACATTTTGTGATCAAAAGGCTTTAGAAAGTATTTCTTTTTTCAGTTGCTATGATCACAGAATGACAGAATCATTATGGCTGGAAAGGAGCTCTGGAGATCACCCAGTCCAACCCCCTTGCCAAGGCAGGGTCACCTGGAGCAGGTGACACTGGAACATCCAGGTGAGTTTTGAGTATGTCCAGAGAGGGAGGCTCCATGACCTCTCTGGGCAGCTGTTCCAGTGCTCTTCCACCCTCAGTGTAAAGAAGTTCCTCCTTATCTTGAGGTGGAAATTTATTCTTTATCCTTCTATTTTACCTTCTTTGTAATGAAAAATAGTACCTTCCCAAACTTTATTTAATATATTCTTTTCCTCCTAATAATTTTATTTCAATTCTCTGATTCTTCTACACATATCTAAAGATCTAATAACTGCAAAACATATGAAATGTGGATTATGAGAACTATTGATTTATTGTTTATTACCTCCACATCCCTAAATGATCTTTATGTCACTCATGTAGTGTATCTTGGGGATGACTGTAACATTAATTAATTTATTTTAGCCTCATGGAGGTTCTTTCCCTCTCACCTAGATAGATCCTATATGACAGGGGAATTTTCTGTGTTTGGTTCACAGATTATACATTTTCAAAAGTTATTATTAACATGGAACAGAAATATTTTAAGTATTTTTTTTACTAGGAGGAAACTGAAACAATAATACAGGAAGAAAAGAGTAGATTTGAACTGAAACATCATATCTGAAAGACACCATAGAGATTTGGAGTTACATAGAAGTTGATGATATAAAGATAAGTATTGGAGACAGAAATGAAAGTTTTAACTGAAATATTTGAAATCTATTTTTTTGTTTGATTGTTGCTATTTTGTTAACCTGAAAAGAAAAATCTTTAAATTCTAACAAAAAATTGTGTAATGTCTTTGTTCCTCTACACTTTTCATATGTCAGATGTTTTTTCTTCGGCATTGTCAATGATTCCATAATTCCAAGTCCCTACATTAGAGGTTCAGTGCATGAAAGATATGTTGTGGAGGTTGTGGATACAACTGTGACTCAGACAAGACCTGAGGAGGAGGTATAAAGGAAGCTGCTGCTCCAAGAGAAGTTCTGAGCTCTTACCCCTCTTAGACAAGTCTGTAGGCCATGATTCTTCCATTTTTTCCCAGATTTAAATTATGAAGTTCAAGTATGGATTCATCTGTTTGAAACCCATATAAATTTGTTTAAAGCCACTCTCTGTGTGTGGACTCTAGAGGGGACCTCTGAGGGCACATGCCTGAGGTACACAGCTCAACTTGCAATCTAGACCTTTGAATGCATCAGAAAGAGTGAACCTAAGTAGAGACAAAACTTTGCTTCTTGTCCTTTCAATCAGCCTCTTTCAGCGACTTAATACACAAGATTTTGCACATATTTTAACTTTCAGTAATTTATTTTCCTTATTTGTAACACAGAGGTAGCAGTGGACGTACCACAGTCAGAATGCAAAACAAATTCTTCTGAAGAACTTTTTGAGATTCTAAGGTAGAAGGCATATTGTAAATGCTAAACATAATTATAATTATACATACTAATTTATCTCTTTGTCACTATGAAATTACCTTAATAGAGCAGAATTTTCTTAATTACAATATACCCCTGTAGAATCAGGAATACGCCATTTGAACAATTGTCCTAATTATTTGAAATCCTGAGAAATACATCACATTGGGAGATTTTTTAAATTACTATAGAAATGGGCTTAGGTGATAGAACAAATCTCTCCCTATGTACATACTTGATAACACTGGTAAAAAAAAATCACATTGAAAAATGAAGTTAAAAACAGTGTATTATAAAACCCTAAATATTTTATTCAATTATCTTCTTGACAATGGGAAAGGATGGGAGGGATGGGAAAAAGCTGAAGTAAAATAAGAGGCCAACAAAGTAGGGTATCTGTGTAGAAAGATGCTCCTGTTAACCTCAATGAATTAAATTTTGCCAGGACAACTCTTCTGCCATTTAATCAGACCAACCACCACCTTCATCCACTACTTTTAATTAAAATACCCACTGCACTGTTATTTCATTTTGCCTCTTCACTTTCACTTATTTCTCCTGGGTGTTTTGCCTGGACAGGGAATTTTCTCATTTAGATATCTTTAAAGCACTGACCATTGAAAAGCCCTGGAATATTATGTATAAGCAGTTGCAATACAAGCAAAAACAATGCTGGAGTACCTTAATCTCTTCTAAATAGTTCCCTTTATCAGAGTATTGCATCATCTTAATTATTTTATACCAAAGGACCCAGATATTACTCTAAGTAAAAGTAATACCATTTTGTGCAATTACCATCTTGCTTCTACTATACCAGTAGCATTCCCCATGGATCTCTCATCTCTCCCTCCCCACCTCCTTTATTACTACTACTACTACTAATAATAATAATAATGATAATATCATCGTTATTTCTACTATGACTACTACTACTAGTATGGACAGTAATTTTAAAGCAAGGAAATACATTTGTATGTCATACCCTAAATTAGACAATTTCCTAATTTCAGCTTGGTCAGGCATGACCTGACCCCCGTCATAGCAGGTTGGATAAGTGATCCTCTACTAGCTGCAGACAGCAGTATAATCCAGAAGTGAAGGCCTGTATATGATTGTTATAAATACTTTAAAAATTATAATTAGATAAAAAATACATTTCACTAAGAATGAATAAGCACTTCTGTTAGCAAAAAAAGTAAGTTAAAACCCACTAGGTCCCAAGTTACACAACACAAGTTACAGATAGTATCACAAACTCCTTCCCATCCTGCTTTGCACATGAAAGGATGACTATCAAAGAAAGTTGGCAAGGGGTCACCTAGGAGCTTCATACAGCTGCTCAGTGATGGGGCTTCTCCTTCCACACACAGGACATGGTGTTATTCTTATTTCCCCTTTAAGAGTCATCACTCAGTCTTGGTCACAAATTTGCATAATGTGTGAAATACCATTATAAAAACTATTAAAAAAAAAAAAAGAAAAAGAAAACAAGTAAACAAACAAACAAGTGGAAATCACATTTGTCCAGGAGCTCCACAATCTAATTCTTTAAGGTCCCAGTTTACCAACCAAGAGGCCTGGGGTCAACATAAAATGCAATAAAATATTCAAGAGTCACACTTGCCCCTGTGATGAGAAGAAAAATATTGTCCTGCTTCCTAAGCCAGCAGTTTTCTGAAAGGGGAAAACCTTTCCCTTGACAGTTTGATTTTTGGTGTGTCAGGGGAAGTTCAAAATTAACATTAGGAAGAGGTTTTTCACTGGAACAGACTCCCCAGGGAAGTGGTCATGGCCTGTTACAGTTCAAGGAATGTCTAGACAATGCACTTTGTCATATGGTTTAGTTTTAAGTAGTCCTGCAATGACTATTTTATGATCCTCATGGGTGCCTTTTAACTTGAGATACTCTAAGATTCTATGAAATCATGTGATTTCAGTCACACCTTAGTGTGAAATTACGCCCTTTTCCTGCTTTGACAATACATTACTTTTGAGCCCACAGGTATAAAACGAGCTGTTTATTTGTTGGCAGTTTCTTTGAGAGCAAGAATGTCTAATGTCTGCAAAGAAAATTTTCAGTTTCCTTCCATCAGATGTTTGCTGTTGCTTACCAGCCACATAAAGCAGGCAAACCCAGTACCAGCATATCTCTGGCAATTAGGAATATGGACTTTAATGCTAGTTAGGTAGAAAAAAAAGACAAATAATTTCTGATGTGCATAGAGAATTTATCATTATCCCTTCAATCTAAAAATACATAAAATTATGAAGATAAGCAAGCCTAAAAAAATCACCTGTTGTCTGTAGAATGCAAGAACCAGAATCCCCAGAGATATGTACAAGCCACTTGTACATTATCTAGCTGAAAACCTTTTCTTCCTCTGCATATCATTTATTACACTCTTTTTCTCCTTGTAATTTTGAATTTTAGCTCAATTTCTCTCTGTTTTCCTAAAACTTACATTAGGGATTAAGTAGATCTTCCAAAATGTTGCACAAAATAATTGCTTTTCATTAGGAAGTATCTGGTGAATTGGCTAGTTACAGTTCTTCAATTCCAAACATTAGCTAAAATATGCAACTAGTTAGTTAATTCTAATCTACTATTTCACACAGTTAATGAATTATTCATAGGTTCATGCAGCTGCTGAAGTACTGCAAAAGCTTAAATTTAGCACTCAGATGGCACACGTGGCAACTTGGCAATTATTATTTTTTGGAATATGGCTTTAATTTAAATTCATACGTGATTGATGTGATATGACATGCTGAGAGTACAACAGATAGTTTAATCAACAAATAGTCCTTATGAATAATGTTGATGGCAAAAGTTCTATTCTATTTCATGTCACTTTCCTTATCCTTAAAATGAATTTCAGTTCTTGTTCAGCTCTTGATATTCAATGTGTTTTCTTTCATTAGAAATATTGAAGGAGGATGGACAGAAATGCAAATAGGAAATAGATTATGATAATATTTAATATTTTCTGTGTGTTTCATTTTCCATTTCTACTTATTTATCTTCACTGTCTTGGACTCAGTCCAACATTTTCTACAGATAGTAGTAAAGTTTTAGATCAGAACAATGATTTATCAATATATAAAAAAATATATGAAACAGTGTTTCCCTAATTGTCATGGATAAATAAATTGTCATAAATAAAAAATATTTATAAGAAGAAATTCTAATGACAGTTAATAAAGTTTCTTAATTCAACATGATTGAAATATTATGAAGAGGTAAAGCAATTATTTTCATGACACTTGAGAGTGCTTTCCTTTAAAGATACTATAACAGCAAGAAAGAAATTTGTAATAAGCTAGATACTTCCATGGAAGCATGGAAGTGCCAAATATCTTTCACATTATGTTTTATAAACTTTTGTTTTGTAACAACTAAAATTCAAGTAGCTATTTTCCTGACAAGCAAAGGAGAAAATAAAGGGAGGATTTTGTGTATGGCTTGGTCTAGAAAAGATAGATGTATGACCTCACAGTTCTGCTTGCTGAAGGTGCTGGATGCACTTCCAGTGCCTTTATTTCACTCTTACCCCCTTCCCATTGTGCACTGAGGAATGTGACCTGCATCTTACTCTAAGAATGAGAACTAGAATCCAAGTAAGTGTTTGTTTTGTTGCTTTATGTTCCAAGTCTCCTGTTGAAAGTTATCTTACGATGTTCCAGCATTACTGAAGAATAACACAGATCACCTTCTGAGTTACAATAGATAAAAGGAAGTGTTACAGTGAGCTCATGGGCACTCTGTGCCCCCTTCCCTGGGACCCTGTGACTCTGATCAAGATAACCCTGGATCCTCCTTCCTGCCCCAATGGGCTTGGCAGAGAGCCAGGGAAGCCCACCCTGTCCAAAACCTATATAGACCCCTGAGACTTCCTGTTCGCTCTCTTTTGCCCCGCTCTCCCCTTGGACATCACAGAATAAAGAGAGCTGAACCAACATATCTCAGGGTAAGAGCCTCTTTTGGGAATCTTTTCCATCTCCTGATATTCCCCCCCTCAAAGCCTAGGATCTCTGGGCTAGCCTGATTATTCAGGGGGCTGTGTGAGGGGGGAACATCAAGGAAGTAATGGGATTTAAGGTCATTACAGTGAAGACAAAATCATTGCTGAGAGTGGATAAAGGCTGAGAGCCTTTTAGGTATTATTTTTTTCAGTAAATGTCTAGGAAAATATTTTCAGTTAGTCATCTCATTGTTCTGTTCCTCTGTATATTTTAACAGTTCTAGGAAGATTCTACTCAAATCAGAGACTTTGATTGGGAAAAATATTTCATGATCTTCCATATAAATAAATTTAATGCATACAGTACCTAATCTTTCACAAGCCCATCTTCCTTTCCTTGTTACAGGTCATCTAGTATTTGTTCTTTTGGAGCAAGCACTTAAAGCATGGATGCTCTTCTTATATGCTTTAGAAAAAGGTTCCTATTTGAGACATTGAAAAAATACATGATGTTTAAATTGACTTGTTGAGAGTTCACATACGAATAGAATGAATAAATGTTCTACATGGGGAGTACCTCTGAGATTCAGGAATTCCCCAAGTGCATGAGCACTTCAACATAGGGGCTGCATGCTCTGCTGAAAAACATTAAGGTGTACTTGTTATGTTCAAAATATTTATTTCAACAAAAAGGAAACCTTTTATACAGTATCATGAATTTATTTAGTTGTGTGATAGAAATTACAAGATAAAAAAGGAGAAAAGAAAACTATTTTAAAGGAAAATCTCAAAAAATAATAACATTATAATTGTTATGCAGAAACTTCTTGGATTTTGTACTCTTTCTGTGGGGTTATTCTTCTCCCTCCACTGCTTCTATAGGTGTTAGAGTATGAAATATCATAGCAGGAGGGGAACACTGCAGCATGTCACCTCCATGTCCTTCTCTCAGGTGCATCATGATGTTAACAGCTTCTTGCTCCTCATTTCAGATCAAATGTATATTTTGAACTGTTTCTCCCCTTGTTTGATTTTGCTCGGGTTTTTTTGTTTGGTTTTCTCTGCGGGGGATTTGGAGTTCTTTTGGATTTCTTGGGGGGCTTTTGGGTTTTGGTTTGGTTTGGTTTTTTTGCTTTTGTTTTGGTTTTTTTTTTTTTTTTTTTAGTTTTGGTTTTGGATTCTTTGGTAGTTTTTGGGTTGTTTTGTTTTGTTTTGTTGGGATTTTATTTTGTTTGGTTTTCATGGTGGTTTATTTGTCCCTAACATATCTTAATTTCCCATATGTCAAACAAACATCTTTCCTATCTCACATACTTGCTCTCTGTTCTCCTGTTACTTCTAAAACACTGGTTTTACACAGATATGAAGGTGATATTTCTCTATCAATAGGTAATTGACCACTCATGAGTTTTTAATAGCCCTGGGGGTCCTCATAGCACCAGGTGCCACTTCTGTCATCATCCCATTTCTTTATACTCTCTACACTACATGATCTTCCCCCACATTTAGGGGCTCTGCTTCACTCCCAGTCTTTCATTCCATTACTCTGCATCATTATGATATGATCATAAATAGCTCATTCTACACAAAAAATTACTTAATAGAGTATAGGGAATCTATACAAAAATTATACCACCTAGTTGCGCAAAGCTCAGCAAAAGTAAAACAAATTAGGAAATAGCCATTAGAAAATAGGTCCTTAGAATATTGCTTTTACATCTGAACATTGTGAAACATAGCTCTGAGCAGGCCAAGAGAAGTCCTGACAAAGCCTAAAAAGTCCCAAGGATTTGCAGAGCTACTGTGAAGCCTGAAATCTGTCATTAGCAAGGTCAATAATGTATTTATTGGGTTACAGAGCTTGATGCTTGGATTGTCTCATAAATATTCAGAATAGCAAGACTTGCCTAGAACATATGATGGATTCTTTGCAGAATAATATAAATACATATTAATTAATTTGACAATGCAATGGATTAATACACAACAAAGTTACTGGAGGTTTACAATTTATGATACACTACTGAGGGAATAGAGATCACTGAATGGCTCATCTAAAATATAAACTGAATAATCATAAATGGATTTTTTTGCCCGCAGGGAATGATTTTGATTAAGGGCCAAGCTTTGCCCAAGTTACATATGCACAGCTGCTACTGATGCCAATTGAAGTTATGGTGGTGTTTATCTGAGTAAAGGATCTGCTTACGAATAGGAGTGGAAATTGTATTATTATTATTTGATTTCAAGAAATAATAGGATTCTGGAACCTCGCATTTTTCATATATGTAAGAAAAGGTATAGCTTGATAGGGCTAAAAATCAATTGGAACAGATTCTATCACTTCTGTGGAGTAGTACCTATTTGCCTATCTGATATCGGCTTCCTGATTCAGCAGTATTATATCCTATAGAAGAAGTATTCAACATAAATAAGAGAAAGAAAAGAAAAGTATCTTAGAATCTATAAGCATCTGCCAAAAGTCAAGATAAAATATTCTACAGAAAAAGAAGAATACATTAAGAGAAGTCTTTTATGAAATCCTTTTTATGAATGGCATGCTTTTTATAAATGCAGGTTCTATTATTTTAGATTCAGTTTGCACTCCCATCAATTTCAAGAATTTCAAACTTGAAACCAAATCACTTTGCCACCCTCATGAAAAATTGCCAACACATATGTGAGATTTCTATTGAAAAACTGTTCATCAGAAACTTGGATGACTAAAAAAAGCAATAGCACAAATAACTTGAAAGATCTTTCAATTAAATCCATATGAACTTTTTGTGACTTGCATTTCTGGAGTCCAAATAATACCACATATATGTGGTATCTTTCTTTCAAGATCTGCTTCCTTTCTCCTTAATATGTTCCAAAAGTCTGAACTTTTCAAATTTCGCCTGAAAACATCCAATCATGCAATTTGATAGAAACAGACACAGTCTAATGTGCAGCCTACGTCTCTATGTTCTTGTAATCTAACCCATGTCAGCAGTCCAATAACATGCATTTGTAGGTATTATTGCAATGCATTGTAGCAAAAGTAGTTTAATGAAAAACAATCAAATACTAATTTTTTAAATATAGCAAATATTTTAAACTAATGGATCACCACCTAAGCATTTTAGAAAACACCATTACTATTTTCCTGATTATACAAGCTTTAGGCAAAACAGCAATTTATTTCAGTCAGTGACTATGAAGTTGCCCACAGATGAACTATATATTTTAAGAGTTTACAAGCACACTTTGTGCTTTATTATCTTCCTAAAATATACTTACTCTTCTTTTACATGTACTTTTGACATGGAAGCATGGGCCCCCAAATTTCCTGTAAATATTTCAATAATATAAATCTGGAAAGGTAGAGAGTGAGATTCAGGTGAACACATTGTCCTTATTCTTCTCCTGTGTAATAAATATTAAATGTCTAATAATTTTTTGTGCTCGTAATTAAATAAATACATACATATTTTAAATTTCTTTTTAAGGTGGTCATGAGAATGAGAAGGGCTTCTCTGTATTCTCAGTGTAGAAAAGTTCAGCATTGTAACATGAAAACAGGCAGGCTGCTGCCTTCTCCCTTCAGTTTCATAGGACTGACAGAAGTGAATGCAGAACTTTTTTACTCTTTGCCTGGCTCCTTCTTGCAATCTCAAGTTATATTTACCTCCTATCTTTCTGAGTTTATTTTAACTGTAGTGTCAATTTGGTGGAAATTAAGCAGGACTTCGAGGCTGATACCAGTGAAGATAGAAGGAGCAATAGGATTTCAATAGCAGCAGTGAGTTATTGTAGCAGCTCAGTTTGTGCAGTCAAATTCTTAGTCAGCAACATGCCTTGGTTGACACGAAATTTGATGGAAATAAAAAAATCCCCTGTGAGTAGTTGTCAAGCTGACTGGCACAGCTCATTCCAGAACTCTTGGCTTTATGTCCATAAGAAAAGGAAAAAAGGAAAAGCAAAAAAGGACAAGGAAAAAAGAAAAGAGTTTAAAGGAGTGTCACAGCGAAAGGGGGATAAAAATTACAGTAAGAACATGTTTGCCATGTTGTTATGAAAATGTTGTTTCTATGGGAATGCCTTGACCTGCAGCACTAGGGCTCACAGACAGTGCATAACCAAGGACAGGTCACTCCACTGACACCCAGCCATGCTTCAGCTTGGCTCTGCTTCCTCTGTATTTTCAGACATGCTTTCACTCAGGCACAACCAAAATATTTTTGAGCTTGTCAATAGACAATCCCAAAAACATAAGTTCCAATTTCAGCGGGTCCCCCAGCAGAAGTTTGTATCAGCCAGAGCGTAAAATTTTTCAAGGCATTACATCCATTAAGTACGAGATTCTAAGTTTGGGCCTTTGGTCGTAATATTTTTTTTCTGTTTCAGCCATCTAGATTTAAGAATGATATATCCTATTTTGAAGGAAATGAAAAATATCTGTGGTGAACTATATCCAGATACCCACAGGAAAAAAATAATAATTATCAGAAGAAAAAAAAAAAAAAGAATAAAAGAAGAAGAAGAAGAAAAAAAAAGAATAAAAAACCAGCAGACATTAGACATTAGACTCCCACTAAGTTCCCGACTTTATTATCACCCATATTTAAATCAAATGAATGTGTATATAACCTCAGAATTTGGGAGCTGCACATCCCTCTACTAGCACAGCATTTTGAAAGCAATTAATTTCTTCTGGATTTACTACACTGTGCCAAAAAAATGGCATTATTCTTCCATGACCTACTTCATTAGTCTGATGGGAATGTTTGCTGAACTCTGTAGAGAACTTTAAAAACATATAATGATTGAGAAAACTTACTATTTTGACTGAAAACAGAAATGGGATTTTTAATATTTTCTACCCAGAATAAAGTCAGTGGTTGCTTCTGAAATTTTCCTTAATATTAATTTGTCCTCTTACTCTCCTGAGATAGCTAAAAGTAAGAAAAACAAAACTCAGGTTTCTTGTTGTTTAAGTTCTGTTTGGCTTTTTAGCCTGCCATATCTTCCTGTAGGTTTTCAAGGAAATAATTTCAAAATTAAAGAGCGGTTTTTTACATACTTCTAATTCTTTAAGGTATTGACATTAATAAATTCACAGTAGAAAAGATTTAGGTGTTATAAAATAAGCTGCTATTGCTGTGATCTGAAACACACGCACACACACAAAAGATTCCTGTATGTATTTGTAAAACTCAAAATCTAAAGCTCCAAAATTATGCTCTAGTCCCTTGTTTAGAAAATTGAACAGATCTATATCAAGATGAGTGTCCTTTGGAAAAAAAAACATTTGTTTATCTGATCCTAATATGATAAGGCAAAAGAGCAAAGAGGTATTATTAAATATTCATGGCAGCTGATTATGGGGGGTGGGGGCGTTGTGCTATTAAGGGTTAAGAACAGAACATTTGTGTCAGGAAATCTTATGCTCTTAAGAGAGCTGTGTCCTTCTATTAAACAGTAGAGAATAATCAGGCTAACATCCCACTTGGTAGTAATCCACTTAGAGATGTCAGCAAATATATTTATCTTGTTAGGGAAATTGCCTCGAACAACTGTGATCCTGAGATACAGAGAACAATATCCCTGGACTCAGCTGCTTTTAGAAATCCTGGAAACATCTACACACCAGCACATCTAAGTGGAGAGTGAGTAAAGACATCTTGGACACACTTCTTGTGCATTTAGTAGTATAGCTTTATTAAAAAGATACTGAAGGATAAACAACAGCTGCTGGTTTTAGAGATGGAAACTAAAATGCTCTGAGCCACAGAGATAGAAACATGTGGTGCCATTCTGTCCTTCTCCCATTTGCACACAGAAAATAGTCTCTATGTCTATCCTTTGACGATTTGTATCAATAGGCATAAAAGCATGGGCTATTTATGTATATATAAAGGTTGTATAGTCCAATCTCAATCAAAATGCAAAACCTCAAAAAATGGCACTGAAATATCAAGTCTGGGTGTAGTTTGATCATATTCTTGGGCTTTTTCTGCCCTTAAAAGCATCTCTTAGGGAAAAAAAAAATCTAAAACCAGACCTATACTAAGAAAGGTATGGCAATGAGGAAATAAATATTTTACTAAAACAGAAGGTTCTTGCTATAAGAAAAAAAAAAAAAGGAGATTGAGAAATGATGCTTCCAAACCAATGTATTGTACAAGTTGAAAAAAGCAGAGTTCTTTACAAAGATTTATACACAAAAATGATGAATATTCAATTCTGCGATTTTTTGTAAATTTCCCATAAAAGACTGAAAAAAAATCCTTTGATCATGAAGAATGAGCATCAGAAAACTGCACTGAATTCCTTTTTTTTTTTTTTTTTTCTTATATTTGAACAGCTAATCACTGTAATCACTGCAATGACACCAATATTAATATACAACTAAGCTAATTTTCTCCCTTGGATAGATAAGACTGAGAGCTAAGATGCATCTAAACCACTATAACAATGCATAAACCTAATCCAGGTCTTTATGGTATTTAGGCACAATGATCTTGGAGGACCTTACAGTGCAAAAAAACTTATCAATGTTTAACAGGCCTCAGTACAATATTTAATATAGGATTAGAGACAAACAGGAATACATCTCACAAGATCCTTGGGGTTTCTGACCATCAGCTGCTAAATTTGTTTGTAATTGGTGCATATGGAACAAAACAGAAACATAAATAATGTTTATTCTCCTTCTGTTCACTTCTGTTTGCTTTAACCAAAAAGCTAATTTTATATAGAACTTATTTTATCCTCCG
Organism: Taeniopygia guttata; assembly: GCF_048771995.1. Classification (NCBI taxonomy): domain Eukaryota; kingdom Metazoa; phylum Chordata; class Aves; order Passeriformes; family Estrildidae; genus Taeniopygia; species Taeniopygia guttata. The sequence goes on along the minus strand of NC_133024.1, from coordinate 104,168,393 downwards.
TTAATTTTTCACACTTTTCCCTGAAAGGGTTTTCAGGCAAGAGTGGACAGTGGTGGAACAGCTGATCACTTCTTGTTTCAGACAAAAAAAAAAAAAAAAAAAAAAAAAAAGTAGCTTTAAGATTTGTCACTTCTCAGGCTTAGTTTCAAAGTAGCATCTTTTCATTTTTTGAAGTCTTTCTTTAACAAGGGTATTTCAGTATAGCTGTATAGCAGAATGCATATACCTTTGACCATTAAAAATATTTTTTCAAAGGATATAGGACTCCTGAAAATACTAATAACACTGAATTAAGCTATTTTCTCTGAGATTAAGTAAAAAAAGGTTATAAAGTAGTTTTCGGTTTATTTGAAGCATTTTCTAAATGTTCTATTTGATGTTATCATTCTCTTAACTGTGCCAAAACTAGGTTTTATTTTTGTATTTGAAATGCAAAGTTATATGTTTCTTTCATTAACTCAAACAAGTCTCTATGTAGATTTTTCTAAATGCTTGGCATTTGACACTCACAAAAGGATACAGTCCCAAAGTAAAAAGAGTTAAATATGTAAAAAGGTTGAAATTATAGCAGAATTATTTCAAATTAAATTATATCTTCAGGGCAATATGATAATAAATTAAATTTCTGAACACATAAGAGGGGACTGAAGTTCCAGGAAATTTGCTGAATTCTCCTAATATGCATGTCTTTTCTCTTCAGGCTTTATACACTTCCCACTTTTGGCAGGAGGCAAAAGTGCTGCCATTGCTGTAAAGGACATTTCCACAATGTTTTAAGTTAGACCCTAATGTTATATATCACTAGAATTAATTCACCTAACTTTTTAGCCTAGTTTTGAAAACTTTATCACCTGTGATCTTTGGGTATAATTAGCTGAAACTCCAAGCTTTGGATCAATACTTTAAATTGACATGTCTTTGAGATTTGTGAAATAATTGTCTTAAAATGCCATAAAAACGGTGAAGTTCTTGGTGAATAATTTATCCAAAGTGACTTCAGTAAGTCACTCTACAACAAGTCTTATTGATCTTGATAGCATTGCACGAGGCATGACTTGGCTGATCTAAAGGATACCTCAGAAGCAGGAGTGTTTCCTCTACCCATACTTCCCTGTTTGAGAAAGAGATGATTCTTGCCAGAATCTGTGTTAGCTTTAATTTTTGATAGCAATATTGTCAAATATTCCATTTTACATACTTTAAAGCAGAAATTCAGTGTTAAAAGCTAAATGTCAATTTGACTACTTCAATATATATGAGTGAAAGAATGTAGGGAGTATATTATAAGGGCTTATCCTTTTATTTCTTCAAAGTTATTGTGAATAATTACAATTATCAAACTGCAATCCACAGAAGAAAATAAATACTACACATAAGTATGAAAGAAGAAACTTAGAATTAAAATGAATGCTTTCATTATTACTTTTCCCCTAAGAACTTGAATAAGTTTCCTTTATATAATTGAACATAATCATTCATATATATACACAAGTAGAGTGAAGAAGTTCAAAAGCATGTATTTTAGTCACTTAAGATTGAGGGTAAAGGGAACGAGTCAACCAGAATATCTATTAATGTCTTATAGACATAATGTTGTCTCACAAACTTTTGCAATTTTTCTTTTTACAAACTCACAATCCAATCAGAACTGTAAACATAGACTCCTTTCTTAAAGTTGAAAAAAATAGATTTTTGGGGTTAAGTTTGTTTGTGACCTAGCTATGAATGAAGAAAAAAAAATACTGGTCATAATGGCTGTCAATGTGATTCAAGTCTGGCACAAAAATTTGGGAATGCAGGAATACCTTCAGTTCTAATTCTCCAAAAGGAAAAATCAAGAAAGAGCACACTGCCATTCAAGAGAATCATTACTTTTGAACTAGTTCTTGACCTGCTGGAAAGAAATGATGAGGGCTCAGACAAGCTGCATGACTTCCTCAGCATTGATATTGCTGGTGGCATGCACAGTTCTTGACTTTCTTCATTACTGCACTTGCATGCTGTGATAGAAATAGAAGGAATAATTAGGTACAACTGCTTTGATTTTCACACTTTTCAAATTTGCAGGATACCTTGTTAAAATATAGAAACATACAAATACAGAAATATAGTATGTGCATGCACAAGCACACCCATGCAAACAAACACAAAAAAAAATCCATCCATAATATGAAATAATGCCAAAACAAAATTCAATTACTGCTGCACAGAATGTAGGTTACATTTTCAATGTTCCTGTATTTCTTCCATATTAGAAAAAAAAAGACATTTTTCTGCACTCCTTCTGAATACCTAAGAACATCCATTGATCCAGAAATCACAGCCTGATAAACATTGCTGTACACAGTGTCATGGAAGTAGCTCATTATTTTTCCTATATGAAGCCAGTACACTGCACTATTTATGTACATCCTTTATAACTGTAACAGATCTTTCAGTTGACATTGCTGAATGGTATTCCTGAAGTTTCACCCAAAAATAATCTTATCAAACTACTTGGAGACACAATTATTGTGCAGGCCCTGCAGGCTTTTCTCATTGCATAAACCATGACAAAGACCAATTTTTTAGGCACAAGGGAGGGAAAGGAACTGAACTGGAGATTAGAGGAAAAGTGGGATTTTGAATATTTTGTCTTTTGAAAATTTCTTTTAAACTTTGCAGAAAAAATGCTGAATGACTGCCACTTAATTTACAGGAAAAGCAAGACATATAGGTACAATATCCATGAAAATGCAGCTACATTACTATAGACTGCGCTGTTATTAACTGATACTTCATCTAATTACAAATTTTTAAAAACTGCAGTTACTCTGAAAAAAGATAGTAATGAAATTTACAAGCTTGAGCTTTTTTCTCTCTCCTTTTTTCCTGTTTTCATTTTCTTCTTAGATCACGAAGATAACAACCTACAAATATTTTTAAGAACTTAAAAAACTTTAAAATACAAAAATTAATATTAGCAATGTCTGTACACACTACAGTGTCTGTACTTCTCTATCTGCACATTTCCTATGTGCAGAGCCACTGGAGCACTCCAGGGGAGGACTTGTAGATTGATGAATGACAGAAACTTTTATCAAACAGAAGAAGGATGATACTATGACTGGTAGACTTATGCGTGGCTTAATAAGGCTACAAAACCAAGGAGGAAAGATGCCTTGTGATATTTCCTTCTGGCAGGGAGTGGGAAGGACAGAGGTTCAGAGAAAGGGAAGAAGAAAGAACAGAAAGTGAAAACTTCTCTCTAAACTAAAGGACCAGACTGACACAAAAATAAATGGATGCAAGTAGCCAGGAAGACAGAAGTGTGATTTTATAGGGCAGGTGGATAACAAAACTCAGGTGGACTTTTGCCAATTGCTAAAGGTGTGATATCCCAGAGATCAAAAGAATTAGACTTGATTACCCTGAATGTCCTCTTGTTATGAAGAAGCACGATTATCTATGTCTCTTCTTTTAGATGCCAACAGAAACATAAATATTATCTGGTTAATGGTAGAACTCGACCTTTGAGATCTTTTCCAATCTTAATAATTCTGATTCTATTATTTTATGATCTATATGCTGATTCAAGTATGTTTGCAGATCTACACTTATTAAGTATATGTGAAGCATTACAGTGGCAATTTCCTAATACATTTTTCTACCTTTAGTGGTTGGGTCCTATCTAGCCATAAATCATGAATACAAGAAAACAGCAATGCATTGTGGGCTTGGATAATACATGCCTAGGAACAGTTTCTGGGGAAAAAAAAGGCAAACGCTCATGTGGGCATCAAATGAACAGGGCTTACTTGAAACTTGGTCCTAAAATATTTTCTGATGTTGTTTTAGCAGTATTTACAGATGTAAAAACACTTCCTTTTATGTCTGCCATCTCTTTCCTTTTTATCACCTCATGGTCTAACACTTTGTCACCCCTGATGGAGAAATCTTTGCTAATGTTCAATTTCCAAGGGCACAACATGAACAAGAGTAATAAAAGTCATTCAAGAAGACAGCAGCTGAATTTTAGTCTAGTGCAAGAGCTCTAGCAGGTAGCATAATGAAGTTTAATTACTGAAACATCATCGAACTTCTTGAAGAACCGAGTAAAGTAAATAGTCTTTAGTCTTCTGAACTAAAAAGTAGAGTGACCACTGAAATCTAAAACGGAAGATTAACACAAATTATAATAACTTATCTCTTTATAATTTGACAATGATGTGCCTTTTAGATGACCATCTACTGAAAACTTCAGTACTGAAAACTGAAATTAGGTTTATTGAAACAAAGTCCAACACAAAGAGCATGAACAATACTCTTCAAAATTTTCATAGTTTAAGATCAATGTCATGATAGTTTAAAAATCGTTAGGCTTTGTTTTTTAAACATTACTTTTTTCATCAATAAAGAAGAGTTTTCTTAAAAAGAGATGAAATTAACAACTCAAAAAACTAATGGAAACATTTTGATCTGATAGTCAAGATGGTAGGAAAGCTGTTTCTAATATAATGTCTGAATATAACTTTTTTCATAAGCATTGAATGTCATTTCTACAACATCATACAGATTCTCCCCTGGGTAATTGTAATAGTGCCAATACTGTTCATCATTATAATTAATGACCCAGATGATGGGATACAGCACACCTTCAGTGATTTTACAGACAATACAATACTTGAAAGAGTGGCTGATGCACCAGATTGGTGTCCTTTTATTCAGGAAGACCTTGAGAGATTGGAGAAATAGGCCAAGAGCTTTAGAGATCAACAAGGGTAAAGGCCATATCCTGACCATGGGGAGGAATAACTCAAGTACCAGTGTATGCTCCATCTGGAAGGTAGTTTGCAGGGAATGTCCTGGGTGTCCTGGTGGACACAAACTCTGGACACGAGTCTGCAGGTTGCCTTCGCAGCCAAGAAGGCTAAAGGTACCCTGGCCTGCGTTATGCAAAAGCGTTGATAGCAGGATAAGGGAAGTGATCCCCTTTCTCTACTCTGGGAAGACAAATCTGAAGTGCTGGGTCCAGTACTGGGCTTCCCAGTGTGAGAAAGATGTAAACTGACTAGAGTGAGTCCGGTCTCAAGGAGCTCAAGGACTGGAGCATCTGGCACAAAAGAAGAGGCTGAAAAAACTGTGACTTGTCAGTCTGGAAAACAAGAACACTCAGAGGACTCATACTCCCTGATGGGGGAGTAAAGAGGACAAAGTTTTCTCACGCAGAGGGCACAAAATGAGACTTAAACATAAGTAAAATTTTATTTGAGAGGAAGAAAGTCATACCCAGAAAAGTTGTCTAGAGAAGCTGAGGATTCTCTACACTTAGAGATATTAAAAACCCAGCTAGACACACTCCTGGCTACCCTGCTCTTGTTGACCCTGCTCTGAGTAGAGGCTTGGATCAGGTTATCTCCAGAGTGCCTTCCTGCCCCAGCCAGTGTGTGTGAGTTGGTCATTTTGTACTCCAATGAACAAGTTATACGGCTCAAACTTTTCTTCCAGAGATCTAATTGTATCTCTAGATTGCAATATCTTCTTCCATGCCTCCCTCTCATTAAACTTGACAGCATGACAGATGTTTTTATACTGCTGATAACAAATTTCTACCTGCCTAATGCACACTGCATTGTGCAAGTCCAGAAAGCCAATTCTGGTAAACAGAGGCAGCTCCTCAGCCACTAAACTCTTTATGCCTTCAGTCATAAAAATGAATTCTGATGACTTATTGTCTAGAGGGACACAAAGTAAAACTTTTCAACCATCTTTTCTTTATGCCTGGCAGTGTGTCTGCACATAGTAGAGGGAGTGCTCTAGCTGGCTGTTAGGAAGATTTATATGAGCATAACTTGGATGTTTTTCAACATATTTAGTTGCCAGTGTAATATGAGTACCCAATGAGTTACTGTCCCTCTAATGAGTCATAAGACAAACAAAGGCTTTGAAAAAAGATCCATTGTTTCAGACATCTTTTTCAATACCTAGAAAATGTTTTTTAAAAAAATCCCATAGATTCAGAGTTAGGGATTATATATATATATATGTGTGTGTGTGTGTGTGTGTGTGTGTGTGTGCGCACGTGCACGCGTAAAATATATCGAAGTGATGGCAAAATCCTGGAAATGAAACTCAGAATTTCTGTACTGCAGCAGGTTGAAGACTAGGAAGAGATTTTTAATGTAATACCACATTCTGGTTTAGTGGGTTTTTTGTTTTGTTTTGTTTTGTTTAAATCTGAATAGTCAAGAAGCACTTTATTCAAGATTCAGAATTAGGTCGGTTTGTGTCCATGTGACTGGCACTGGCACAGAGTCTTGAGGCTGTTATTTCCAGAGGAACAGAACTCAGTTTGATCTGACTAGAAATTAGTGCTGGCTTGGACAAGGGCAAGGTAAGTTTCTCATGTGGACATAGTCCAAGTGTCAGATCAATGTAAATTATCTTGTGCATGCACCTGTTAAAATAAAATCACCTTGTCCAACACTTGGCAACAGCTGTTGTAAGGGAGCAAGTGAGGTCTGGATGCCTGTCTTCTGCAACAAGCTCTAAAAATTGAGAAAGGAAAAGGACAACCTCAACTGTGTATGAGGCAAACATAGAGACAAGTTGTGAGAAATCCAGGTTAGTCAGGACAAGATGATTCCAACTATTAGGAAGCTGTTCATAAGTTTACCTGATAGAAGAACTGCTCACAGCTTGTCAGAACTTCAGAGGTCTGTAACAGAATTGAAATGAATATGTAGCAGCTTTCATTACACAGAAGCAAAAAATAATTGACATCGACCACCTGCTGAGAGAACATCAGCACTAATGTAATGAACTTCAATTTGCAGAAGACAAAAAGTGCTTTGTCACAGTGATGCACAGATACTGCTGTACACTACACTTCTGGAAGTGTCATGAAGAGCTGGAGTCCTTAGAAAGAGCACCAAAGGAAAATCTTGTTTTGTGATAGTTTTATAGAGCTAGACACTCTGGCAGCTAGGGCCTATGTGCCTCCTATGTGCCTAAATATGCCATTAAGAATATCCATATGAGCATTTTTATATGTGTTATGCATGTATACACACTCATAGCCATATGAGTGTTTAAACATATTTGTTCATATTCATATGCCTATATACAAGTGCATATACAAACACATATTTGTATATCCACACCCAAACTTGTATAATTGCAGTATATATTCATCCAAGATGGCAAACTGGAAAGCACAATGATTGATCATGAAGAATCATAAGAGAAGAGCTCATAGTTCCTAGATAATCCTTGAAAAAGAACTAAAATATATACAAAAAAGCCTCAAAAGAGATGAGTATTATAATGTGAAGCCTTTCAAAGCCTCCAAGCACATTAAGAGTTCCAGTAACAAATATAAAAAGAGTAAAATAGAATCAGCTTGAAAATTTGGTATGCCCTGATAAACGAATGAAGAATTAGGAGCATGAGTGCATTCTGCATAGCTTCCCAGAACTATCATGCAAATACAAAATTAACAAATCTAAAAATTGTTCTGTGGAAGATACTGAGAGAAATGAATCCAGGGCATAAAAGGTCAATAAAGCTGTTTAAAAGCAAGTAATTTCTTATACTAATGGCAATCAGAAAGAGGAAGTTTATCAGTATTTATCTACATAGTTCCATGAGCTGAATTTTTAAAGAAATTTAGATGATAAATTTATGTCACAGGATCACTGACTTCAAAACAAATAAGGATTTGACCTGCTAATGCTGAAGATGTCTAGCTGTGGATGAAACTGAAGAATTATATTTGCTAGAAGGTCAGAAATTTTAGAAAATAATGAATTACAGTTTGTGTCTTTAACAGCATCCTGTCATGAAAAAACATTCCTGCACTTCTGACTGTAGACTTTGATGCAATAGTTGCTAAGAGCCAGCACCATTCCGGTGAGCCCTTCTGCAAAAGGACTGAAGAAGTGTGACAAAATTTAATTATTATGCCCTTACCCACCAGTTTTTTTTCTTCTTTATCTGACATGTGTTTCTTACTCAGGCTGTGCTGTTTATTCTGCTTTATGCAGTGAAAAACATCACATCAGGGACCCCCTTGTTTTACAGAAATATCATATACACGAACATGTTCTGTCCTTAAACACATGCAGGTGAAAGCAAAATTTAGTTGTATGTCTTCACCTGCAAAGAAGTTTATATAATATTTTATGTACTGTGCACACTGATGGTTAAAACAATTTGAGTAAGTCTGATACGTTTTGGTGCAGGAAAGTGAGAATATATTCGAGCTGAATATATTTTTCTGTTCACTTAGTATAAGAAAACAAAGTCCTGCAATTTATATCTTCAGCAAAATCATAGAAAATCTGAAAACTAGCAAACAGAAATAAAGCTAGGATGTTATATAAGAATGTACAATTAAAATAATAATTAACATAGTGAGTGTACAAGGCTCTATTAAAAAAAAAAAATCACAGAATTATATGAGCACTGATGTGTTAGGTGAGAGCATGATCAAGAAAGACATACCTTTACTGGAGACTAGTACTGCCCTTCACAGGGAAACCTAAATCTATATGGCAACACAATCTGAAAATGGCATTGATTCAAATTACTCTATTATCTAATATTTAGGATAATTTTCAAAATTTTAATGTGGCAATTAGAGGAAAATCTATGTAGACATAGGTTGATCATTTCTGTGAGTCCACACTGCATTATAAATGGGGTCAATAGTCTCAGATGTTCAGTGCAGAACTAAAGTAACCTTCTTTAAATTATTCTAAGTCTTCTAAATTATTCAAATGGAAGGTATTCAGGTTTGGAAATTATGAGTTATATTTATTTCTAGAATAAGAAAAACTGAACTGATAGACTGAATCCATTAAAAAATAAAATGAATAATCCTTAAAAATATAACCCTAAGTTTCTCATGATGTTTTGAATGTCACACATTGCCATTTAAGGCTGAGACTGTATTCTGCGTTGTATTCCCTCTTATTCATTGGCCATACTGGAAACTCTATGAAATTCTATGGTATCCATGTGAGCCACTTTTCCTCCTGCAAAATATCCAGTCTGTCTGTTTGATATGTTGTCGTACATGTTGTAGGGGAAAAGAAATATAAAAAAAAATCTTCGCTCAACTCCTGTAATTGACACATATTCCATGGAAAATAACATATTCTTTTCATACGGTTTAAATTCCAAACTAGAGTTCTGTTGAAAAATGCGTACTAGCCAGTCCACAAGTCTTCCTCTAGTCAGATGAAATTTAAAGTATTTCCTGAATGAGTATCTTGATATATGGCTTCTAGACCGTTACATGAAATGACCTAATGGTTTTAACTCTGTATGAGAATGAAAACTATAAAACAATTTTAAAGTCAACAGATGACTCAAGAACACTTCAAACACTCTGCATCTTATAGCCCCTAAAACATACAAACTATCAATATATATTTGATTTTTCTGGTGAATCAATGTCTCTTTTTGTGAAGTAACTTAACTAAGGGACAGTTGAGGATTTTAACTGAGAAAACTGCTAGATTAGGATTATCACTCAGATGTTTAATCAGATGATCACTTAGTGTGACTAGTGGTTTTAGTCCATTGCACCACGTCTGTGAGTTATAAAGATACCATTGTTCCCATTTTCAGTTGTCAAGAAGGTGCCAAATGATTTACTGAACACAGAACAGAGATTTACTCATGATGTTGCAGGAAATCGAACTGTCCCAAATTTTATTTGGTTGTTGAAAGTATTTTGTACACCAAGAACAGTTATTATTTTCACTTATCATGCCAGCACTTTTAAACTAAAGAAAAGGTACTGCAATCTGCAATTGCAGTCTGCTGGAGTTGTCTTCTCCATTCCACAAAGACAAGAAAAATATTTATAAAAACAATTTCAATTGCTTATGTTATTAAAAAAGCTTTTTGAAAAATTAAAGAAATTATAACTTTCCCTTCCAGGAAAAGAAAATCATGAATATTTGCACAATTTGTATCAAGGTTCTAAAATCCAATATTTTATATACTGAATTTCATACCAGCACATATATTTACAAAGGGATAAGGTATAAAATGACCTGCAAGTACAGTCAACTGGCTTTTTTGACATGCATCACCATGTGTTTTCAGATGGAATTATGTACTATTGACAGGAAATTCTGTATTTGTTGTGGAGCATCTGTTATCTTACAGGATCTGCTATGCTGGAGCAGACCTGTGATTAGCTCAGCACTCTGCCTCTAACTTGGGCCAGAGCCACATACATCAGAGAAAGATGCAATGTGTTCGTGTGGAAAATGATGGAGCAACCTGCCTCCTAAAACGTAGCTTTGTGCCCTTGCCAGCTAAAGATTACCTTGTGCCCTGAAGAGAGATAGAAATTACCTAAAGGATGAAGGATTGAAGCTTCTTGTTTCAAGCTGTAGAGTCAGATAAACAGAAAAAGAAATACACACTCCAAATAGGTTGTTGCAAATATGTCTGCTACAGCACTCTTCGAAACATACTATCTGCAACATCATCAGATAGAAAATGCTAGATTAGATGGGCTGCCAGATTGGTCATATCTGCTTTCTATTTCCTTTACAATAAGGGAATTTCTTACTATCCTTCAGCTATTTTACCATACAATTTTATATCTATAAGAGTAGCCAATGGTGAGGATTAGTATTTTGTAAACTGTGTTCTAGGAACGGGTATAGAATGTAATGTGTCAATGACAGAGTAAAAACACAGAATATTTTTCCATGTCCCAACCTCAAATTAACTTTTTTTTTTTTTATAAAATGAACAGAGTGTTGGGAAAAGTGTCAAGAGGTGAAGAAGAATAACGTGATAGTGCTTGGTAGTACAATGAATAAACCAAAACTGAACACACTGAAATTGTGCACATTAAAGAAAGCAATCCTGATTTTTTTTCATGGAAACAGTGAAAAGGAGTTACCACTGATAGTCAGTAAACACCAGTTTCTAGCCTTACTACTTAGTCAAAGATTTGCAATTATAATAAAGAGTTCTATGAAAGTATTATCTATAGGGGAAAGAGTAAAAAGGGTAACGAGTGAAAAACAAAACCAAAACTAATAAAAATGATAAGGAAAGGAAGGGAGTATAAAATACTTATGGTCATCATATCCTAAAAGGATAGTAAGAAATGAAAAGAAGTGAAAAAGGGCAGAAAGAATTCTCAAAGATATACAAAAACATCTGAATGAGATCTGACTGACCTTTAAACCCCAAGCATGCAACAGAAGTCTGTGAAATCATGGATGCCAAGAAGAATGTGAATAAGGAATGAGTGTTTAGTTCTTGTCATAAAACATAAACGGAATCAAAGGACTGAAATCATCAGGCTAGAATTTCAAAACAGGAGCTTGGTACGCTATCACTTTCCTCATAGCTGAACTCTGTGCATGCAGGTAGTTTATTGCCTCAGCTTGCATAGGCTCAAAACATTTCTCCTAATTCATAGGAGAAAAAAAACTTAAGGAATTGAGTCAAGACGGTAATAGCTGACTAACAGAACATATGAGTACACCTAAAAAATATAATAAAATGGTTGCCACTTGCTGCTTCTCTGCCTGCCATAGACTGGGATGAAAACCACGGTTCTGAAATAAATGTAACTGGTTTTGCCAATTTCATACAACCCAACAGTAAATTAAAACTATTTTAATGTCCTCCCAATCTCTCCACAGTTGTTTTCTATATCTTGCCATCCACTATTACACCATCATCCTTTCTTTATTTCCTTCTTATTAAGGGACTGTATTTAATTCCATCTTTAGGCATGTCTCAAGTGTTCCTACACATCTAACAACATATATGTTGGGTTTATATATATATATATATATATATATATATATATATATATATATATATATCTCACATACTTTTATAGATATGATATATACACACAAAATTTTATATACATTTTTAAGACAGTTATTCTCAGAACTTTTCTGCTTGGCTCATGGGAAATTAGGACCTACTAGGTAATTTTATGGAAGAGTGTGGCGTGGTTCTAGAATTAATTTCTGAACTTTAATGAGGAATTTGTATCCTTTTAATATTTCCTACTGAATTCCAAGTACAGGAGACTAACCGAGAAAAACAAAAACTTTAGTCATAAGAAAGTTTTGGATTCAGCTGCAAAATTTGACACTGATTTGAGGCAAAGCATTTTCCCTTCTGGCAAAATATTACTGCTCCAAAATAACAACGATGAATGTCTTCCAGCTTCCTGCAACAGATTTTGTCCTAAATTCTGACAAAACATGCGACAGAGCTGATTTATGACTTTCTTTTTTTATTATATAGTCATGTCTGTGATTGATATTCTAGGCCAATATTTAAAAATATACACACCTTTTTTTTTATCTCTAAATGTTTTAATACAATCAATAAGTAGAATGAAAGGTAATATACTTATTCTGATGACTGGACTTCAAGACAAATAAAAAAAAAATTATTGTGAACTTTCCCCTTTTGGGTAGGAGACCCCAGATTTTTCCATTGTTCTCTTGGAATAAGACCCAATTTTTAGAGAAAACGCATAGTTATAATCAGATTATACAAATGTCTCATTTTCCTTCTTGTTTCTCTGGTTTAAATGACGGTGGAACTTATAAAAGTTCCAAACACATTGCTCTGAATGTAGTGTTGAAGGTACAATTTCAATGTGCTCTTATCCTATTTATGGTAATCCAAGACATACTGTTCTTTACTGTCTTAACACTTTGAAGAAGCAACAATACCTATTTAAAAAGTCATCAACGCAAACTTTCATTATAGGCAGTGAAATGATGATCTTTAGAGAACCTCTAGAGAACCCCACATATGCAGGATAGTGCTGCTTGTCTCATTTAAATAAAAATAGAAATATATGTGTCAGTCACCGTTAAGTGATAATGATGCCTGGCAATCAGAATTAACTTAAAGTTTTATGGAAACAAACCACTTGGCATTCTCAAGACACCATTCTCAAACATACTAAAACACAACTTTGATTAAGTAGCGAAACACACACTTATCCATAAGTAGCAAATTCTACATTAAAAGGACATTTTCAACTAAGATTAATTTTGATCCAAACACAAATATGGAAAATTATGATAAATTAAATTGAATATAGGGTAAGAACATTACTTGAATTCCATTTTGTTTATACTGGAATGTAACAAGACAGTAACATAACCACATTTTTCAAAATTTATAGGTTAATTTTTTTTTGTAGAATATCTACATTAAACAAAACAAAATTCCACTCCAATAATTCCATTATGTAATATGTTTATTATATCCATAGGCAACTAGTCTGAGCTCAGCTCTATCCCACCACCCTTATTAGGAACACCCAACTCCAGGAACAAACCCAGGTGGATCATAAAAACCCAGCCCAACACTATCTACACCTCAGTGTAAGAATTACTCCCTTATTCTCCTCTTTCCATATCTTCCACTTACATCCTGAGAGTATAGCAATTAATTCCACTCAAAAGACTGTTAAATTCTTATCATTAATTCAGCAGCAGAGCAGGAGGGGATCAGTGGTGTCCCAGAAAGACATTCTGCATCCCCAGACCTCTGCCACCTGTGTCTAGGTGAGCATACTCAGAAGAAGGGTTTGTGTGACATTTCTTACACATTCTGCTTGCCATGCCTTGCCTTGATTTTGCCCTTGAATGTACTGATTCCTTGCAACCATTTTCTCTGGCATAGCAGAAATATTTTGGGGTGTTTTTTTATGTTTTGTTTTGTATTTTTTTCCAATCTTAATCAAACTAGAAACATAAAACTGGGTAAAATTATAAAAAGTTACCTCCCCTGTTCTCACTGAAATTATGCAAGAACATATGAAGAGTCCACAGCAGGAGTGTTTTTCTCTGTATATCTATATATATACATTAAAGTATATATCTATTATATATAGATATAATTGCCAAAAGTAAACAACAAAAGTACAAAACAAATAGCAAGGAAAGAAGACACCCAGAAACATCCTACAGAAGTTTGTTTTTTTCAACATGGTTATATTTATAGAATGGCTCCTTTATTGCTGTTTTGCTTTGATTACTTTCAAAAATAAAATTGAGAAGTCCATCTGCTTAGTTACCTTGATTGTCTCTTCCTGGTTCTGATTCAGCTAATGATCTTTTTCCAAGGAAATTTGTATTATATTTTATCCTCAGTGAAGACTGAATGATGTTTTTTTTGTCAGCCCTGACAACACAACAAGACATCTAAGTGCCTGCTGCAGCAGAAGAAATGACCACTGTTTCTTTGCCAGGTGTCCTGTAGATTTCCAGTTCTATTTACCAGCTCCAACTGAGCACTGAGGCTGCACAAGCTGCACATCATAAATGGGTCTGTAGAAACTCCTTCCAAATCAATTGAGCTCTTTTTCTTTAAGAAATATCAGTCACAGGCTGGTGGACACAGTCTTACAAAAGACATCCTAGAGTAGATGTTATGGCCAGCCACCATGGGTTTTGAGTTGGTTTATGCTGGATAGGTGGAAGTGATTAAAGCAACACAGTAGAGACAAAAAAAAAAAAAAAAAAAAAAAAAAAAGCTTATTTTCTGGCTATAAATATTTATTTTTAAACAGTTGTTTGTGGCTTTGCCAGTTTAAAGTCTTTACATTTCACATTTCAATGGAATACAGAAGAAAATGTAAGCATTTCAACAGCGCTAGGTTTGGTAATACCAGAACTTATCTTCCCTAACATAATTTTGCATGTTTTTCTCCAGCTGAAAACCAGTATTATCCCTTAGAATTAAATAGCCTATATTTGAAGCTGTTAATAAAGCAGCTGTTTTATCCTGCAGTAACTAATACTAACAGCATTTCCAAAACCAGAGCATTGCTGTCTCACAAGGTAACTCCCAGAAACCAACTAATAATACCTTAACATAGTGAATGATTAAGGTCAAAAAATCATGTATAGAAATCCAATGTAAGGGATTTAATGATGGTAAATTGAGAAGGTAAAGGGTTAAGAAAATGTAATCCTTTCCTCTTCCGCTACCCATACAAATTGTAGCATATATTAATATGCTACATAGCTAGCATATATTAATATTGAGTGTTATATTCTATGCCCCTCATGAATAACATAAATAAATCTGTGAAGTTATATATATAATGTCACCATATGACAAACATTATTGTATAACAAATTTTACCTTACATTTAACTCTACTCATCTTAAACTTTGCTGGGCTGTTGAGGACATCAGCATTCCCAGGACAACACAAGTTTTCACTCCAGAAGCCTTGATCAGCACAAAATCAGCTGCCATGATGGCTATTGACTGTTGCTTGACAGACTGAATTTCTTGTTCAATCACTTGCACAGCATAGAGTGGCAAAAGATTTTATGATTGCAAGTCCTATTTCCAGTACTGACACAAGACCAAAATGTGTTTTTCCTCATCACAAAGCTAACAGTAGGAGAAAAAGCACTATTAAGCAGAGAAATGTACCGATTAAATGTGAAGGTTAGGTTTGAGCCATCTCAGTTCTGTCAGTGCAGCAGTTTCCAGCACAAGAATTTCTAATATTTAATACTTGTAAGTATTTGCTGTTAAGTGTCTAATAAAAGTCACTGATTAGCGTGTCATGAAGGAAAAGATTAGACACCATTTCTTTGATTTCTCACTACAAACATAATTTCAGCATTTAGTTTACAATGTTCCTTTCTAAAATTTATCTTATGGCTCAGAATGAAAGTCATGGTGAATGCATTTCTATCTACTGTTTGTATGAAAGTAATTGGTAGCCTGTCATGATGTAATTCAGCCCTTTAAACTTCAATAGTCACTAAACTACTCTTTTATTATTGTTTTTATTGTTATTATTATTAGTGGAAGGTGAAAGAATATGTGCACAGAGGTTGGTATCTTAGCACAAATGCAAAATTGCAGGTGATGGTGTATTTTAGCAACATCTGGGAAGTTTATTCAAAAACTCTCAAAAATGGAACAAAGAAGAGACAATCACTTAAGTATGCACTTATAGTAAATGACTTCTGGGAAATGAGCACGAGCAACTCATGTCAAAGATTTATAATGCTTATTTTCATAATTCAATCTGCAAGTTTTTCCATTTGAAACAGACACTTATAGAGCAGGATAGAATATCCATGTTGGAAAGCGGTCACTACTTGTTGCACTGTGGTCTATGCAGCATTATTTAATTTAAAACCCACCTTCAACAAACAGAAATCTGCAAATAAAAAAGCATAAACTCCTATTTCCTCATCACACTAAAAAAAAAAAACCAAACAAACAAAAAAAACCCCAGCAATCTATGGTTTGTCCTCCAGATTATGCACCCTTGTCTCTGTCAGCCTGCTGGGAACAGGCACTGCGGCTGCTGGGATGCAGGAGACAAAAGTGGAACTTTGTCACTCTGCAGTCACAGGACAGATCACATACAGGATAGTGACAGTTAATGACAAGTTGATGACAATAAGATGATAACTAATTAGAAAAGTGGATTAGTTGACCTTCTGGAAGACCTTCCAGGATTATGAATAGTGTTAAAAAGTCCTGTGGAATCAGAAACAAGTTCTAGGCCACTAGCAGGCTGCTTCGTTATAAGAAATGTTGCATTTATTTGTATACATTAATAAATCATTAGAACCCTATAAACTATCGTAAGAGAAAGATAAACAACTTTTTTGCAAATATACAACAATTAGTAAAAATATCCCTAAAATAACAGGCATATCTCAAAATACCTTTTTTTCCCAATACTGATGTTTTAATTTTAACTGAGCTAAGCATTGTCATATCTATTTATGTTAACTATGGAGAAATTGGTGAAATTCTAATGATGCTAAAATACATTAACATTTATGTATTTCTTTCTTTATTTTACTACAGATAAATTCTCTAGCCATATATAAATATTGTAGCATGGCAAATTATCATTCCTGCAGATAACTTTTTTCAGCATCTTATATTTTAAAGGACATTTTACTAGATCACATTGCATTTAAAGCTATTTATTAAAATGCTTTAATTTATTCTTGGGTTTAAAAACATTGGCTTGGGAAATGTTATTTCTTTTCATGAAGAAGTGCTTCATTCTGCTTTAGTGACTGGTCATAATAAAGTAGTTATAGGCAAATCTGATAGAATTAACATCACAATATTTTGATATAAAATAGCCAGACATTTATTTTCCACATATTTACTACAGAAAAAGAAGTAATAACTTTTTTCCTATCAAGTTTCCTTTTGTGGCTCTTTGCAATGAAGTCTTTGTATGTTCTGAAAGTTGAAAAATACTTTTTTACATCATTAGCTCTTCATATTTTTATCACTCTAGCAGAGACAGGAAATGAATTGACCTCAGACAGTATTAAATCTTTGTAGAACTTTTGAGATACATACTGCTGTTACACTTAGTATATGCTTCAGATACATTCAGGACTCTATTCAGTGAACCAAACCCGCTCCTAGACAAACAGAGGCTATGTTTAGAAGAAAATATTTCATTTTTTAACATTAATTGTGAGGATCTTTAAGACCATGGACAAATGGTCCACAATAGATATTCTGCCTACTGTCAAAATATACAAATATAATTTGAAGAAAAGAAGCACAACTAGGAATACAACAAAAATTCCATACATTACATAGGAAGTCTTTCATGATGCTGAAGATACCAGCTAAGCTCTGCAAGAAACACAAAGCAAAGAAAATATCCATGGCAAGCACCCACTAATGCATGACCCGTTTTGCACAAGAGCTTTTGGAGTTGAGGACAGTGCCAGAAATTTCTTCCCTCATCTTCACCACTTTATTGCTAATACAGTCAAATTGTAAAGGCAAAAGTGTCATGGTCCTGTGAGGGACTTCAACTTGCAGCTGGGGCAAGCAAGCAGGGAAGCAAGAAAGAATACAGGATTCCCCTTCTGCCGTCTTGATTTTCAGATTTTGGAGTTATTACACATTAATGTTTTCCTTCTTGGTGCATGTTTTTCCTTTAGGACTCCCTAGAGTCTTACTAGGTACTCCCAAGACACAGCAACTGTGCCTGATGCAATCCTGCAAAAGTCGTAACATGGATACAAATAGTCATATTGGTACTTAAGATTCTGGCATTGTTTAATATCATAATCACCTAAAAATTGATTATATTTTATTTCAGGATCTCATCTTTAAAATTTTTACATCAATATCCCAGCAGAAATTGCTGTCTTTTAACAAACACACTGTCAATAATTAAAAGTCAAATTTTTGATTGGTTACTGCTATCACACTGTTGTTTATGTGAGAGCTCAGCAGTTCTAGAAGTGAAGGAAGAGAAAGAAAAAAGACTGACCAGCAAAATAAACAAAAAAAGATGCTTCTTTCATCTACCAAATTCCCTACCTTTCAACATTTATTTAGATATTCATTCTCTCTCTCCTTGTATTCACTATGGCACTTGAATTGTACACTTGCTGACTTCTGGATTACTTCCTCACTTTCTGTAAGAAAATGTGAAATCATGACCCAGGTTAACCATTTCTATGCTGAAGTCAGCACATAATAGCTCAAAGAGTGAAGAATCTGAGATAATGTGCCAAGATTAAATCAGGGATTAACTTGCTGATACTTACATTTTTTTGAGAAAAACTTTCCTGTGCTCAGCCAAGTGATTGTTTTGTTGTATATTTCCATGTCTATCTGATAGTTTATTTTAGAATATAATGCACTATAAAATTTTGTAAGATTTTAAGGATTGTGATTATTGCATCTTTCTCTAGGTAGTACAGAAATCATAATTATATCCTAACAAAAGGTAAACAGCCTAGGCTTTCTTTTTTTTTTTTTTTTTTTTTTAATTACTATGTTAGTAGTTGTCAATAATACTGCAGAGTAAAATATGAAATCATGATTCCTTTCTACTTTGCGCACCAGGAATTGCAATGCTTAACAATTCTACCACAGAATTTCATGTACACTGTATTTCACATCAATATATATCATCAGGATCAAGTTTAATAATAGAGGCAATGACTCCTCCTGAGCACAGAAAGGAAGAGATCTGCAAATATGGCATTATTCTCCAGTCACTCTACACTCAGGAAAGTCTTCTTCTAAACTTTATTCTTGCCTTCATATGAGCTACACTTCCCTCTGTCCTCTGATGTCACCCCCTGATATATTATGCATGATTTCTAAAATCATGTCCTTCTGCATAGAATTTTTTTTTCAGAGGGAATAAAACCACTTCCTTATAAGAACTACAATCGAACAACTTTCCTAATCGAGATAAGATTATTTATGCACTAGATTTTTCAAATACATACAGATCCAGATGACATTCCTCTATCAAAATTGTTATCATGTGGGTTTCAGCACTTTTTTACTTGAATTATAATAACCCTGAAAGTGCATCCAGTACTTTAGTAGACTTTGGAGAATAAACCATACCAGCCCACCCTTCTGACAAGTATATAGAAGGTCAGTAGATTTAACAATACATTGATTTAAGTGTCCTTCTGATGGAAAAGTTGTAATATAGTATATCACAAAAACACACCAATTTTTTACATACCCAAATATCTCAGGGAAAGCTCGGTTTCTATCACAGTTTTGCATTGGGTATTTTTTTGTAGGAAGTGGATGTTGAGAACATCCAGTGACAAACATTATCAATAAATGACATTCATTCCTCCTAAACCTCATTTTCCTGTCATTCAAAGGTGGGAGAATAGATGCATTTTGCTTAAAAGATAATGCACAGACTGTAAAAAAAAAAAAAACCTACTTTTCCAAATATTATTTATATTCATAAAACCACCAAGGAAATGAAGTCTTATTATTTTACATCACATTTAAATGTGATAAACTGAAATGGGGGAAATTTCAACCACATTTAAGTTTAAAAATTTTCCTCTGAAGACAATTAAGCGATCATTCAGGTCATCCAAAGGAGTTGTGGAATATTCCTTCTTGGAGTTTTTCCAAAACCTGACGCAACAAAGCCCTAAGTGACCTGACTTGAATTGTTTTATATGGAGCTCCTGGCTATGCAAAGGTTGTGTTAGGAACTTCTGTGGTCTCCTCTCTCCTGAGTGAGGCTTGTCAGTGCAGAAAATTGCTCAGATTCATATCATGATTTGGAAATCCGTTCATAGTTCAGCATGGCATCAGGGGTGAGCTGCTGTGTTTGGATTGCATGAAAGAAAACTTTCCTCCACCTATAAAGTCAGTATGATTTTAATGATATGTACTCTCTGGACCAGACAGTAATTTGAATATTACTTGACTTGCTAACTCATAACTAAAATTGATATTCATGTTTCTAAAGATTTCAAAAAAAAAAAAGCACACCTCAAAATAAAAAGAAAATAGAAATGTGTTAGGTACTCATTTAGTGTGCTGATCTTTGTAATGATTTAAAATAAGTTGGAAAGATTCCTGAGATCTGAAGGTCATATTTTTGCATAGACTTAGATGACTATAACATAGTTAGATACTGGGCTGTTTTCCAAAGTGCCCAGTTACTAAGCTTTAATGAGAATTATTTGCTCACCCTATATCACTTAATCTGAAAAATGCAGCTACCCACTTACCTTAATTTTAGTGAATGCATATGCATTTCAAATTAGCCTTAAATTGACTAGTCTTTGAATTGAAGGCTTAATTTTTCTCATTACTCAGTCTAAAATCCTTTTCAGAATGTATATATTTTTTAATCTCCTGCTGTAAAATGTAGCCTTCCTTCTGTCTTGCATTCACTGTTTAATATAAGTGATCAAAAATACTACTTACTTTTTAAATAGTAATTATCTTGACCTTTTAAATTAGGCTTACCTGAAACACAAGTGACCAAAGATCATTATTTACCTGCATTTTATTTTCCTACAATAAGCAAAATAAGCCATCCATGGTAAAAGTCTTGTTAACACAGACACAAGGCTGAATCTGATGGAGGGGGTTCAGCTGCCCACACACAGATTAGGCGTGCTTGATTCTGTTTCAATTTGCTGAGGTGTTTGGTAGGCGTGGATGATAGAAGGAGTATTTCATCTTCTGGGCAGGCAACTGGAGACCAGAAAAAACACTGTGGAGTGTCTAATATAATGCTAAATATTTACATTGCAGAATCGCTTCCTAGTAGCCTTAAATTGTTGAATGTTAGTTGACAGACTTCGTTTATGTCTTCACAGCCCTTTTTTTCAAATTATAGTTGAAAAAGACCTAACCTTTTATATCACCTAAGTACATTCACTACAAAATAATTAATATACCTTTAAAACATCTTTTACGTATTAAATACGAAATAATGACACTCTAGAAAGAAGTTATTCAGTGACTTTTCAGCTGATGCTAGATATTCCATACACTATTCTCCCATATAGGCATCTTTTGTTACTCTGGTGAGTTTGTGAGGGATTGAATAAACATGGTCCCTTAAGGATGACATTTATTTTAAAATTCCTGTAGTTACACAGAATTACATTGCAGGCCACAATTGCTGCAAGGAACTGTTATATTTAATTCTGTCAGTCATACCAGTAGATTTTGTTCTCTAGTCAACATTTTGTCCACAAAAACTTAACCACCAATTGCAACCACCATGGGTGCCTCCAGGGAATAACACATGAAGCTCCACCTTTCATGAGGTTGAAGGTGCAGCAAAGTCCTCTTTCATTAATAATTCCTTCCATGCTTTATGGGCTTGTAGCATATGAATAGCAACTAATTGGCAGCCTCCCATATGAGTTTGATGTCACATAATTATGTGGGTGCAGCCCACAGAACAGAATATTACGTGAGATGGTACCTCCTTATAAAAGCACACAGAGGCACTGGGTGAGGTTCATCTCCCCTGCAAGAAAACCATCCAGGTCTGAGCTTTATAAGAGGGGGAGAGGAACAGTCAGTTACTCTGCTGTCCTTTGTTTCTTTATCTCCCTACCTTCAACTGTTGACACCACTGGACTATAATACAGATTACTCACTTTCAATTCATTCAACTGATGACAAAATTGACTGTTCAAAAAAATTCCAGCCAGTTGCATGCAGGGTCCACACTCCTCACACACTCATTATTGAGGTTTGTTTCTTTGATGCTCATGTTTACAGACCATGATGGATCCATGTCAGAATGGATCATATTAAGTCAGCAATGTCTGCTAAAGTTATTACTTGAGCATTTTCAACTAAGAGTTATCTTCTCAAATCAATTAATCTTGATGCTCTTATTTATAACAAATCAATCACATCTTAATTTACTATTCCACATGCTACAGTTCTCTACAAAACCTAGCAAACAAAATTAATGATAATAATAAACATTTTTCAAAGTCCCTTTTGTGTTTCTTATTCCAGGAACCACCACCAATTAATAAAGTTGTTAAGGGAAAGTATATTTCTTCTATCTCCAATGACGACTATACCTGAATAAAATTTTACAGGCTTAATAAATGTAATATAACTATGTCCATCCAAATATGAGATTATTTAACCCAAACAACTGAATAAGATATCGCTTAAGCAAATGTTTAATAATTTCTATCACGATTTAGTAATGTTTTAGTTACTTTTCAAATAAATATCATTTATTTTAGTTATGTGATTTACCTGATTTTGGTGGTGGTGTTTATAAGTGATAGTGATTTCTTTGCTACCAAATTTACATGCTCTTTTTTCTAAATGATGATTTTCACATTAGATACTGTAAATAGGAGCAATACTGATTTTTCTTTCCAGTGGTGTCCTTTTGTATTGTATTTTAATTGCTATCACTTTCCTTTTAATAAATAAAGAACAATCATTTTAAATTTAATCTGAATGCAAATCTATCTTACCATTTGCTTAAATGCCAGAAGCTTTATTTATGTTGACATTGAGGTCTGACCTTTAGTTCTTTGGTCTGGAAAAATTGCATTTCCCTGAAAAGTTCTTAAGTATTTCTAAAAAGAAAGTGGCCTTGAAGAACATAAACTCCTTAATG
Source organism: Taeniopygia guttata (assembly GCF_048771995.1). Classification (NCBI taxonomy): domain Eukaryota; kingdom Metazoa; phylum Chordata; class Aves; order Passeriformes; family Estrildidae; genus Taeniopygia; species Taeniopygia guttata. Next base: position 104,145,458 of record NC_133024.1, on the reverse strand, counting down.
TTAATTGTCAGCAATCAACTTATCTGATAAAAGTACTATAATTACTTGCTCAAATGTGACATATACCTTTGAATCTGAATATTCTTTTTAAGCTTTAGAGAAAATCCTAAAATAAAATGAGGAAAAATGTGATAATAAACAGTTTTAACCACAAAATCATTGTGTTAGCATAAGGTGAAGTGAAATTTCTCTGTGTAATAGAGAAGTAATCTTTCCACAACTCAACATACCTAATACATTAGATATTATGTAGGTATTGGATAAAGTTATGTATCACACTACACCTTTGAATGCACATACAAATATTTAGGACCAAATCTGTGATTTTAGAAAGAAACTGTAAGTGAATCTATAGTTTATTAAAATAAATAGCTAATAAATTGTCATTTTCCCTCAATTTTCATAATTTTTCATTCCTATATGTTACAGAGACACACCATACACTCTACCCCATTTTCTGGGAAAATAAGGAAAACATGCTTTCAGTAATAAATTTTCTAGCTCACTCTTGGCACAAAACCAGGTAATTCTACAGAAAGCAAATGCATTAATCTGCAGTTTCAGAGAAAATCTTTAAACTCAGGTTTACCCTAACCCTCTGACCCATACTGTAAGAACTTTACAGAGGTGAATATATGCATATCTTACTACCATATTCTGAACATTAGCAAATCCTTCTTCCTACACAAACTTCAATGAGCAGAAGATATTTTGTAATTTTTTTTGCTTTACTCAAATGCTCAAATAAACCAAATAGCAAGAAATTCACTTTTTGCTAAGGCAAAATATAATTTGGAATTTGTATTTTCAAATTTTTGAATCAGGAGAAGAATGGAAAATTTTGGAACTGATTACAAAATGAAATTATAAGGAGACATTTCAAATCAAGCCAACGTTTTCAGTATATTCATCATTTTCAAGATTTATTTGGATCAATTTAAAGTTTTCTTATATAGCACATGAGGATGACTGATAATGTGTATGTTCCAGAATAAGTTACTGGAGCATGTACATGGACTCTACATGTACTTGCAAATGCCATGAAGTAAAACAAATGCCCCAATTTTTAGAAATTCACTCCCCAAATTCCTCTTCAAAGAGGAATATGTTTGATTGTAGCAGGCAAACTGGACTGAAAGTACAGCTCTCAACATATAATTTCAATTTCACCATTGACTTATAGAAGTACCCAGCTCCAGTTGCCAGTATATCTTTAAAGGAAGTTGGAAGCTTTTTTCCCCCTAAATGTGCAGATTGATTATGCACCAGAGAGTCTGCCAGGTGTACTGGTGGCAATTGCAAGAAGCCAGAAAATCCATTTTAACAGAAGAGGGATTCCTGAAATTGCCTGGTTGGAAACAAAGCTCCATCTGTGCACCTGATTTCAAGTGCCTCTCCTGCAAAAGCTGGGTAGAACCAGTGAGTACTTATGTTGTACTCTGACTGCTTCTCCTGGAAAATACACATTGTTAAAGCTAATTTACAAGGAGTTCTGGCCTTTCCATATAAGATAACAAATTAGATATGCTCTACACATATGATCACTGCAGATTGGTGCTTTTCCAGCTGGGTAGTTGCTATAGCAGAGTACCAATTAATCAATTAACTTTAATTAACTTGGAGAGAAATGAAAACACAACAGAATAATGAAAACACACTTCCTGCAAAACCAAACAGAAGATCATGAGGGCTTAGCAGAGGATTTTTAGGTTCTTTTTGTGTGCCTGCCTAGAGTATATAGGAGGACTGGAGGCTGAGTGGGGCTGTGAACCCAAACAAGGCAGATTTCCCCACAGAACACACCAGCCACAGAATATTAAGACTTGAGATAGAGGTGAAAGTTGGAATGAAGGAACTCCTTGCCAAGCATACATTTTCTGCCACAGTGGTGGAGACCCTGGGAGAGGAGATGGAGACAAAAGAGACAAGTGATACAGACTAGTGGGACAGAGCTAGATACAAGGAAGGGAAATGACAGCAGATATCAAAAGAGTATCTGAAAACTCCTTTGGCAGGAACTGCTCTTATTGATTTTTTCTCTTACACCATGGGCAGTAAATTTTGTTGCTCTGTGAAAACTAAGAGGATTTATCCCATCGAAGCCTTTCTGTAAAGCTTATGGGAAAAGGAACATCTAGGATTCTCTTCCTGATATCAGAATTTCTGTGCATTCCTGTTCATAATCCTTGTATTTCATACAAGCTGCTGGAGCAGTCATTTGCTTAGATACTCTGAAGAGAAAAACCAATCCTCAATAAAATCCCTATGGAAGGAATTTCTTAGATGAAGGCAAACCTTTACATTCTGTAAGGTATGGATCACACATCTAAGAAACATTATTTCTTGCTTTCATGTAAACTCATTAAGATTTGATGAAGTTGTAATATTTTTCACTTTCAGACAGGAAAAGTACATGATCATGTAATTAAAGATTACATTATAATTCAGCTATTACAGAAATAAATGTTCTCAAGAAATGCTTTACGCGCTTTTCTGTTCCTGTGCTACCTCTTAATAACTTGATCTAGAGCTGCTTCTGTGACAGAAAAATATCTTGCTGTTTCTCAGCTGGGATAAGAGAGTTCCAGTGGGCTGATCAACAACAACAACAATAAAAACAAAAATAGAAAAGAGAAAGCCTGCAAATACACTAGAGAAGAAATGTGAAATCTTTTAGCACAGGATCAAAGACTATGACACTAGAAAGATGGAGAGCTGTTTGTTCATTAGAAAAAAAAATAAATTCTAAGACTAAGGATAGTAACTTAAATTCTATTCTTTAAAAGCATGGTGTTGATACTGTTTATTTTCTTATTATCTCTAGATAACTTTGCAGAGAAATTTTTATACATGCTTGCAGACACATACTAAGTGTGTGCAAAAGCAACTATTGCAAACAAGTATTTTAATTTTTAGATCCCTGAGATAAAAGATCCTTGGTCTATTCTTCCACAACTTCTCTTAGTTCACTTACAGCAGGAGTACTGGTGTTTTTTCTTGTATTAAATTATAGTGTTCTATGTAACAGCTGGGAGGATTTTTCAGATTTACTAACAGTAGGGATGAAGAAGTGTCAGTGTCCTTTGATTTTAGTCACAAGGATGATGGAGAATTTTGTGAACTGTGTTTATAAAACTCAGTATCCTTCTAAAAGACCTCACTCTAGTTTGTGTTGTGACGAGCAAAAGGTAGTCTTCACCAAAATAGTTATTGTACATTACTCACAAGAAAGAAAGAAAGTGAGGGAAAGTGCACAGAACTGTAGGGTAGAACTGAAGTATAAATCTACAGCTGCAAGGTGACAGATAGAGTGGAACTGAGAGAAGACATATTTTGACAAATGAGAAATTTTCCACCTTAAGATGGTCTTGGATAAAGATTACTCTGCAGCCCTGTTTCCAAAATTGGCAAATAAGCAATGAAATTTTGTGGCAGTCCATATATGTTAATAACAACCAAACACAATTTTGTGCTGAAGAAATGTCAGTACCTATATTTGGCTCACTCTTCAAAAAAGATATTGAGTAACTATTTTAAATACAGCGTGTACTGGCAGTGATCTGATCCTTTCAAATATTTTGCTTTCCAAAATGTATATATAATCCTAAGGCATTTATATTTGATGAAGGTTTTAAAAAAGATAGTATAAAAATAGCAGATACTGAAGCACAACAAAAATGACCAGATTGTACTTAACCCTTTTTTAAAGCCTTGTATAATAAGCAATAAAATTAAAATATATTCATTACACTCCAACTCAGTCGAAAAACTGCCATGAACTTGAGGTTATCCACTGATTCCTTCTTTATAACTTCCTGAAATGAAAAGTTTATAGCAAATCAAGATGAAATTTCTGTTTAATTTGCCTAATATTTCTTCAGTAGTATTCTGTGGAGAACACACCTACTTTCTTAAATCTCAGCACTCATCTGACACACTGATGAGTAAGTCCAGCACATAATTCATAACCATTTTAGGACAAAGCTATAAAATTCAAGCTTGTTCCTGACAGCATTTGGCTTATTCAAGCTTAATGTTAATACTCTTCCAGTGGTGTACTGCAATGAAAGATGCGTCTGGGTTTTTGTCCTCTAAACACACATATACACACATTTATATTTTTTTCAGTGCTACTAAATTATGAAAAATATCAATCTACAAGGCAAACCCCTTATATCTATAGTAGCTAGAATCAAAATATGTCACATATAGTTCTCTAATATATGTTTATTCCAGATGCACCAAAAGCTCTTGAATTCTGTCTCTAGCAAGCCATCAATCAGTGTGGTTGCACCTCTGAGTAATAACACTTATAATACATGTTACTATCAGCTTAAACAAAACTGCCTTTTCCTTGTATTTCCTTGTATATTTTCCGTATTTCTTTGTAAATTTTTATAGCCAGAAAACACAACTACTTCATGCTATCCCTTAGCAGAGGCTATTAAATTATTACTGCTTTTATGCATTAAACCCACCACTTTCTGACAGCCTGGATTCCCAAAAAAGGTGAAGAAGCTGCCATCAACTGGAAGCTTGTGAGCCTTTGAACCTCTTCTTGATCCCAGTGTTGCTTCCAGAGGACACAGAGGAAGGAACAGTGTTTTCTCTTACCCATCTTCTCAGACATCTCTTGCCTAAACTGAGGTACCAATGGTGCCCAGGGAAAGAGAGAACAGTGAAGCTGTGGGGTCATGAAGGTTTTTCCACAGTGTGCAGGAAAGAGCATAAGTAATTGAGCAATACTAATTGCGGGGAAAAATGACAATCTATATATCAAGTCTTACAGAATAAATCTGTGGCTTGCCTTAGTATTTCAAACTCTGGTTTAATAACTTCTTCCTCTATAAGGGGGAAAGACACGATTGAGCAATTTCAATTGTGTTAACAGCAATTTATGGAGAATTTTATTGTAATTATTAAAATGACAGACTTTTATAAGGTTTTTAATTTACAATGTGCTGCAAAAGTGATTAAAGGGGAAAGTTGTGAAGGTAGTATTACTATCTCTTCATATGGCAAGAGATTAATCTTTTTGGAGGGTGCGGCAGAGCACGTGATTACATGATCAAAATTAATGGTTGTGATACCCTCCCTTATAATCAAGCAAACTACTAAACAGGGTCCTCAGATCCACCTGAGAAAATGCAATTTTGCACTGTGATATATGGAATGAGAGTACATGGGAAATAACAAAATGCTCATCATCCAGGAAAAGGATAAAAATAAAATAGCTCCCAGTTCCTTGTTAACATTTCCTTGCTAACATAATGGTAAGAAGCAGGCACTGCTGCTGGTTTTTTTTTTTTGTTTTGTTTTTTTTTTTTGTGGTAATAAGTGATCTTATCATGTATATGTGGATGGGAATGATTTCAACTGGCAAACACCTGTAGGTGAATGAAGGATCAGCTATGCAGCAGAAGAGCAGATAGAAAGGTGTTAATAGGGAGCAGAGAAGGGAACTAATGTATCAGGGATAATAACTACGCACTTCTGTTTCTAGGAGATTATTGAACAGTATTATTTTCATGTTTTGGTATGATTTTGAACAGTTCAACTCAAATTTTCTGACAATGTGGTTCTCCTTTTTAACTTGCCATCTTTTTGTAATCTCCTAATGGTTAAAATTTGTAGAATGTCACTGTCAAACAACTAATGGAGGATAGCTTCAGGGAGTGATATATATATGGCATTTATAGACAAAGATATCATAGATGTAGTTATAGATAAAATTCTATTTTTTTCCTTAAAAATATATTTTCCAAATACTTGCAAGCACTTTTGTAACCTTTCATGACCTTGCCAAAGAAACACTTAAGTGGAGCCACTTCTCTGAGACCACCACTGCAGTCCTGCAGGGGAGCCAACAGGTATTTCAAACGTGGCAGGTAAAGCAAAAATAGAACACAACAAAAGCAAATATACAGGGTAGGGAGTGTATTCTACTCAAATGTGAGTTGACTGTATGTGTCTTCTGCTTTCTCCTGACAGGTTATTTTCCCCCTAACAAATGTGTTGTGAGCATTCTACGAGAAGTCAAAGGCTGCTTGATGAGATAAAACCTTGTGAGTCTTTTTAGCTTCCTAGGGCATAATATACCAGGAACAACATTCTCAGAACACGTGAACCCTGTTTTAGCATGATTCATTGCGACAAACTTGCTTAAATACAGCATTTTTCTTATATTAACATAAGAAAAATCTTAACATACAGAATTTAATCCAAACTTTTCTGACAAATGCAATTTTTCAAACTTTTCTTTTGTAAACTCTATCAAGTTTCATAGAAATTTATGCAGACAAAAAATATTTCAGTATCTAAGTTCTTTTATAATGTTCTGACCACAGAGATTGCTAATAAAAATTTGAGCTATTATTTTCTCTTCTTAGATTTTCTTTTGTCCCTCAGATTCATAGTGCCCCAAACAAAAAGGCTGAGAAAATTTTATGTTACAAAAGAGTATGAGATCAGCTATGGCAGATTGCAAAATGCAAAATAAAAATTAAAAAAAAATTAGCAATTTATAATTGTATGATACTTGAGTTCAAAAATATTTCACATAAATCATTACCCTTTTACTTCTCTTTGTTCAAGCATGAAGTAACTATGCTGCCAAGTTAAATGTGATGTGGAAGAAACTTAACCTTTCATTCAGAAAAAGAAAAGTTCTAATTTTCATAACTCTAAGACTTAAAAAATATTATTTGAATTGTGTAAGATAAATAAAATATGTCTGTTTGAATGACTAATATCTTTTATCCAATTAAAAATTTACTTGATAAATTTTTACATATCTGTCATCCAATGATCTCTTCCTTGCCCTGTTAATTTGTAACATTGTTTTCTCCACTATATTAAATTTCTATGAAATGGTAATGGCTTTCAGATTACAGAGGAGAACAAATGGCAGAACTTAGTACTCAGAATGTTGAAAGAAGAATGCATGGTTCAAAGAAGAAGCATGCAACTTTCCATAATGAATTCCTAGACTTTACCCCATCTTTGATATTAAAAAAATTTTACTTCCAGGGTATGTATCTATGTTCCACTTAAATATGATATTTAATCTCATATAAATAGAAAACAGAAGTATAAAGAAACAGAAAAGTATAAGTTGCTAATTTCAACAGTTCTTGTCGTTTTTTCTCCTGTCTTTTTTCTTTTTTTTTTGCAGATGCACTTTACATATGAGAGAAATGCAATTAGTCTTAGCAAGAAGCTCTTTCTGAGAGTATTTCCAATGTACTAGAGGCAGTTATAAAAGAAGTTTCCACTGAAAATTCATTGGGTTTCATTTGAAAGGGCCAAAAGATATTTGTGGTCTTACTCTTCATGAGAATTCCAAACTAAAAGGAGGTTTCTAGCTTATTTTCAGCCCATGAACTCCCACTGATACAATGTGGCTTTTTTAGAATTCTTACTGGGAGTCTAATATCTTCACTGTCTTCAAAAATCACCTTTTTGCAGCTGAGGTATTTTTCAAAATTCAAGCAAGACCCAAGAGACCACTTTAGAACTCCAAAATACCTAGTTTCCTGTCAGCCTTTTTTCTCTGGGTACTGGTTTGCATGACTTTTTACTCTCAGCTTGTTCCTTAGACAGCATACTCTTTGAGAACATTTTAGCATAAAATACAGCTCAGGAGGAAATAATATATATTAAAAGTAGCTGGAATTTCACATACATGAAAGGCCTGCACTCACTTGTTTTTAGGTTTAATTATTTTTAGTCTTCACTCCAAGATGTAGACGCTTTTATGAAATACAGAATAAAAAAATCAGAAGATATGAACTTACCAGCCACCTCTCACTGCATGTGCCCCGACTATGTTTCATATAGGCTATTTCCTACAGACACTAACCATATTTTTTTCTTTTATATTTTCCTTAATACATCCTTTCAACTCACCATGGGAAAAATGAAGAAATGTATGCTAGTACCTCAAAGTCATTAGATCATAGTCTGTCACAGCAAAACAGTGAATTCCAAAATAGAGGGTACCTAACAGAAAAATACAAATCATCCTGAAAAGCAAATTAATGTCATGCTACTTGTGTTTCCTGTTGAGTGCAGAATGGAAATAATGATCATTTTATTCAGTAAATAGAACAGTTGGCCTTGAAGGGAATTTCAACATGTGAGGGTTATAATATAATCTTTTCCATTTGACATTTTGTGTTCTTCTCTGTAAGTCAAAAGGGGTTTGTTTGTGTTTTTCTTTAATCTTTTCCTTTGCTCTAATATACCTTTGGATACATTTTTTTTCCTCTCTTCTGATCGGCAATAGTGATTGATTTTGTGATTACTAATGGTCATAAGAGATTTGGGATGGTCACAAACTAAGTCACAGGATTGTGTGTAGGCCTGGACCTAACACTGAAGTTTAAAATTTTTGTCTTTCTGAAACTTCTTCAGAGCTACTTATAAGGAAAGACTACTCCAGACATCTATCCTTTTTAAAAAATATTGAGAAATAAAAAGGCATTTAAAATCTTATCAGGGCATTTATGAAATAGGAAAAAAAAAAAGATTTAATCGCAAGACAGTGAACAAAGGCAAAAAGATAAACCCCATTGGTAACAGAAAAATGTTGGACTTCATTTAATTATTAATCAAGATCCAATGGAATATTTTGACTTGTCCAACATATTTTAAAATGCATTCAGTTAAATCAAAACTTTTATGTCTCTGATATACTTAAAAATATTGAAAGTTTTTGAAAATATAATCTTGAATTCTATATATTGTCACTGGGTTTTTATAGCATAGCAACACAAGGTTTTTAGATATAAGGCGCTTGGAAAGACATTTTTGTTATGAAAGCTTGTGGTTCTAAAGGTCATAGTAGAATAAAGTTGTCCCAGCATCCTCACTGTCTTCTCTTCTCAATGGGGTAAAAAAAAGACTAAAACTGTACATTTTAATATGATGGTCACAGCTAGTGTTTAGCCAGGCACTGCTGAACTTTTTTTAGGAGCAGGGCACCACTGAAAAGGCTCATCTAACCTAACAGAGTATGGCTTCAGGCAGCTGGTGTTCTCAGCAGACACTGAAATGGAGAAAAACAGATTTTCTAGGCTCAGATTTAACCTGCCTTTCTCTTTCAATCACTTTGATTCATATAAGCTCTTGATCACTGCTAACCTGTGCCTTGCAGAGTGCACCTGGTGCCACAGCCTCCAAAGAACAAGGTAGACACAGTAGTGCAGCACCAGCCACAACATCTGGGACACAAATCTGTCACCTGGTCACCTTCTGACACTGCCTGAGCATTCCCCTCTTACTCAGCATGCCAGCCTGCTCTGTACCTTTCTGAATCATTGACTGAATTAGCCTAGTACCTATCCTTATTAGCCAAGATTGATCAGTTTTAAAATAAAGAAATTACATTTTTATTAACACAAATCACTTGGTTTCCTCTAATGTCATCAAACTAAACAGATTACTGTGTTTATGCCTATTTCCCCTATTTTAACCTGGTCACACAGCCATGCTGACATAGCATTTCTGGTTGTGCATCCAACAATCCCTCTGAATACTTCCTTCTCTGCCCTTTCTTGCTCTGCAAGTTTGCCCAGCATCTTAGGAAATGTTGCACCTGACCTTTTCAAAAGGGCAAGGCTATGTCTTTGTTTATACTACTGATAATCACAGATTTCAGACTAAATGTCCACCTCCGTTTCAACATTGCTAGACATAAATATCCTACAAGTTTTATCAACACTGTTCTTCCATCTGGCAATCAATCTGTGTTACGGTGTGGAGGTGAAATCAGTCTTTGTTCCTCCAACCACAGAACATGCTTAACACATATTACATTCTTCCACAACACATAAATCTCTTCAACTTTGTCAAATAAATGTTACCCTGCAGTTCCTCCTGTCAGTTCTGGTATTTTTGCAAGTTCAGGTGTGTGCATTGCATGTGCAAGACTTCTGTATTGGCAGTTTGAATGTGTTTGAATTTTACAGTATACATGTGTATCAAAATACAAACTTTAGTGAAAAACAACCCTTCAGTCAACCAACCCCTAAAATGTTCACAAATCAGGTGAGTTTTCTTTTTTGTCTTTCAAGGGTTGAGGGTGACAATGCATAATTTGAAAACTGTTTTTATTCAAGTGGAGTTGAAATATGTGTGTGTGTGTGGGTGTGTGTGTGTGTGGGTGTGTGTGTGTGTGTGTATTCATGTGAATAGATAATGAGAGGAATAGCATATTTGTCTTTACAAACAAACTGTGGGTCTGCTGGTAGATAAAACTAGCACTGAGAGATAAAAGAAACAATGGGAAGGATTCCCCTGATTAATGAATGGAAAAAGATATTTGCTTTTACAAATAAACTCTAGTTTTGCTGATAAATGAAATTAGACATTGAAAGATGAAAGAAAGATTGGGGAAAAATAGCCTAAATTCCATAAAAATTAAAAATTAAAAGGTAGGGTTTTACATTAGAGGGAAATGTTTGGTATCAGGTGTATCGGGAAGTCTGCACCTCTCAAGTCAATGGCGAAAGAGAGAAGGGAAATGTGGCTGGGAAATTAGAATAAAAAGGAGGCTGTGTCCTCCAAAAATTTAAGAGATCCCAGGGGAATGCCCCATGGCCTCTCCCTTTATTCAAATAAAGTAAAAGGACTCCTCTGTCTCCTTTTTGGACATAAACTCTGATGTTTGTGATTAATTTTCCTGGCAATATGCATGTCAGTTGAGAAAAAAAACCCCAAACTTTTATCCTCATAGGAGATTACAGCTAATTAGATGCTAACAATATCGAGGAGGAAGTCAGTTCAGAAACCCATGACCTGTAAGGTTAGGCCAAATATACAACATTAAAATTGAGTAAAATATACATCTAATCTTGATATTTAAGATTTAAATAGGTCACTATCTTCTCTACTTTTTTTTGCTTTTTCTCACTTGATAAACAATATTAAATGAAAAGAAATAGAACCTCAAGGCCATTCCAAACTATATTCAATTAAATTACCTCATATTTGGGCTTGCTTATTATATATTTCTTAAATATGCTACTTCACTGAAAGGACAAGACCTCGTGTTCATACACAATGACATGACCTTTAAACCTCAAGAAACTTTCTCACCCATTGGAAAATTTGACTCTTGAAAAAAAAAAAAATCAACTAAATGTGATACCAAATAAGTTAATCTATTTGTTAAAACAAACAACAAAAAATGGTTGAAAATATGGCTTAGTCTTAATTTGCATGAATAAATGAAGTTACAGTCCAATTACCCTGTTAATCTAATTACTGCTGGACAGATTTCTGAGTACATCTGCCGACTTTTTTGTCAGAACTGAAAGAGAAAAACAGGGAAAAATGTGATAATATTTGTATTGTCTAAATCCCTTCGGCAGCTGCAGTCTAATTTGTTTTGTAAGACAGAGCAACCACAAAACTGCTTCAAATGGTTTTGCCTAATGATTGTCTCACAGGAGCCATTACAGTGTCCTCACCTATCAAAGCACTGGATATTAGCTGCAATACCTTCATTTTAGCCTAGTACTCTGTGACCTCTAAGGAATCCTTCATTTTCCTGTTTAGGAAAATTTCTGTCTCCATTTACCATCATGATTTGGTACAATTTTGGCCTATTTGACATAATCTCTCTTAAAAACATTCATTTCATTTCTATTCATTTCATTTCTCTTTGTGAAAATGGAAAGAGGAAAAAAGAGAAAACTAATTCTTTTGTGTCATACTGAACAATATAATTTTAAGTGCTTAACCTTTCTTAATATGCTTAAAGCATCTAAAAAATAAATAGCTGCTGTCCTTGTTTTAACCGTTCATTAATGAGATAGAACACTGTACACAAACTCATATTTTATATGAGATGACATCACATTAAATGACTCTTTAGAATATTGCAGATATTTTAAATTTTTTTTTCCTAAAGTGAAGAATTTACCAAAAAGTTCAACACATAGAACATTTAGAGCACACATTCAAACCCCAATTGTATTAAACCTTTTGGATAAAATCCATTTGCAGTCTCCAAAACTGATTTATAATGTGATAACTCTAAAACTTGGATGTCACATTTCTTTGTGTGTCTTGGTTTTGTCACACCATACTTTGCATTCTTGCCTCTTGAAAACCCAGTCACCCATCCGAGCTGAATTAGATCCCCCAGCTTAGAAGAAAGAGGGGCATGCATGGGCATCAGCCTCTTGTAGTGCAGGGGGCAGAGCACAGTTTGGGTTACTGCAATGCACCAAGAAGCTTTCAGATGATAGCAGGTGTACAAGGGTCTACAGAAAAGCAGTACTAAATTCCCCCTGAGGTTTAGCATGGAGGTATAATCTCTGTTCCATTTTTAAAATAGATTACTATGGTGTCTAAACAGAGACAACCCAACAACACGGTATTTCCCCATTCACAAGTTCATACTAAAGACCTTCAAAAGCAAAAGAGCACTAAGATGCACCTCTGTACTCTGTATTCAGTATTTCCTATTGACTGAAAACTTGGCATTCAAATTATTATGACCTTCTCCCTAAAATAACACTCCCCAGACCTTGTACAAGAAGGATTCTAGTCAGCCTAACCAGTTCATAGATAGAGAGCCCAGTTTCCCACTGCTTTGGAAACAGTCTAACAAAAAAAACCCTAAAAATCATCTTATGAATGCAGGAAGGGTTTATTGAACTTGTACAGCAAATACAGATCCGTTGTCCCAAATTTTGTGAACTCTTTCATGAGCTGTGGACCACTTTGAACTACAAGTCTCCATGTCCTTTCCACAGAAATCAGGGCAAAGAGGGACGACCGCATGTTATCCAGTCTTGCCTGCATGGGGATAGGATACAACCCAGACATTATTTCAAGAGATAGAAGATGGCAGTTGTTACAATATACAGAGTTGAAAAATAATCTTAGAGAGTTGGATTCTCAAGAAATGTTATAGAAATATGACATTATTAGGCTACTATGGCTTAAATGTCAGTATTCGAAACTGACAGAAATTCTAAACTGAAAGTTCAGAATTTCACTGTAGTTTAATACTTCTCTTATAAAGTTTATATAATATAATTCTAAAGCAAATGTACTGCAGAGGCTAAAAGCTAGAAATTTATTTGTATGCTATCAGATTCTGTTAAAAAGGAAAGTATTAACAAATTTCTCACTTTTATCTAACTGACATTTTAGCCCTGAAATGTGAGATTACAGTTCTCTTAAGAAGTCAAAGTATGATCTAATACCCAGTGAGGAACTTGGCAAATACAGAAAGAAAAACTGGGACCAGTCATAAAATCAATATAGAACAGATTTTACCATTACAATTCCTACAAATCCTTCCAGGCAATGATAAATTCAGTAATTAGATATCTGACCTTTCCCTTTGTTCACACTACCGAGTGTTAAACTCTCCACATTACATATTACTGTTATTTTTTAATGATTAAGTAACATTACATATTACTGTTGTTTTTAATGATTAAATGATCTAAATGTTCAGCATATTAACATCCTGCCTAAAAATCAGTGTTCCTTCTTTCACACACCCTATTTTCAGCAGTTTATCAATTTGCATATGACAATATTCCCTTTTTACATGGAATGGCCCATATTTTTGGCTCAAATTTGCAATCATTTAGAATACATTTCTTGTGTGCATTGTTTCATCGCTGCAAGGTGTTGATTCAGAGAAGAATAATGAATTGAAGATTAGCAGAAAATATTATAAAAATAGAAATCATTCATTCCACTCTAAACCCCACACATCATGACTAGTTTAATGGTGCAGCATATAAAGTTTACTTCTCCAGTAATTCTTTTTCAGCTGAAAATGTTTTCTGAACAAATAGGTAATTATTATCATGAATAATAATTAATATTATTCAGAGTACATACTGCAATAACAAGTTTTATTATGTACGTCACCACATTAGCATGAAGGACCATTTGTAGAAGGAAATGCAAGAGTCCTTCCAACTGGACTGGAAATATGACTTACAATTTGCACAATGAGGAAAATTTTTCAGCAATAGAAGATGGAAGGGGAATATATATTGCAAATTAAATGGGAAATTAAAAATAAACAGGCTGTGAAGAGTCTTGCAATCTATTTTGTCCTTAAACCTCAAGTCCTTATCTCCTATTTTCCCTAGCTTGTGTCACTGCAGCACTGAGGACAGGCTATGCTTTGTGAAGGGAATAGTGTGTGTATGATGTCCAAGTTTGTCTGGTTTATTTTACTGTCTGCAATGCTACCTTGTTTAAAGTATTCTGTATGGACAATTATTCATGTTGCCTCTGTAGACCGACATATCTATTAAAGGGAGCAGGAGGTTTAATGAGATTGATCCACCCACAAAAGTGAATAAAGTTTTCCTACATACAGTTTGACCTTAAAAGTTCATTATTTTTACAAACCTAATATTGCTGGAAACATGGAACTCTTTTATCTTGGCCTCATCTACAATTTTGAATTTTTAATCAGCATACTTCCTGAAATGGAAAATGTAAATGAACAAAGTTGTATTTTGTTAATTTGATTATATTTCTTTGAGTTTCTGTATGAGTTCACCCACACATACAGATATCCACCTTCGTATGCCTCATTTTCATGGACACTCATTAAGATCAATCAGAATTATCTTTAAAAATGGATTAGTTAAACTATATTAAACTCCTGCCTGGACACTCTCATTCAGAATTAAGGAGGGCTTGCATTTGGTTTGATTTAATTTATTCAGGATGTGAATCCACTAATCTACTTTAATTAATGATGCTCTGAATTCACGACTTTAGTCAATTTGGGTTAACTTTCACAATTGCATTAATGTAGACAAGTCCTAATGCAATTCCAAACATAAAGCAGAATTACCCTAACCAATTTATATGTTGCAACTCTACATCCAAAGTCAAGATAAATTTCATGACTTCCTGGCTGAATTTCATGGGTTTGTGCAGCTAGAAAGGCCAGGATGCAATATAAATTCACAGAAGACACAGCTTTTCTTTTGAGCCCCCAAAAACCCCAACCTGTTCTAACAACTGGATGTAGGTAAATGCTTCTAGATGAAAGATAGGTGACAAACACTTTAAGTGTGTGGATCACTAAGTATCCCACAACACTTTTCACACAATTAAAAGTGCTATTCCCAAGACACCCTGAGTAATTACCTCCTGTCCTTCTAGCTCCACTTGCAGTTTTAGCTGGCTGCAGCATTCTCTGCTTGGCAGTGTAAGAAAGAACATTTTGCTCTGAGCAGCTGCTGCTTTGCACTTCAGTGGTGGATCAATGTGTATAACCTGCAATGGTTAACAACCTTGGAATGCTCAGAAAGTAAACATATATAATTGTTTTTGCTCAGTATGTTTTCCTTTGCATTTTCTATTTTCTCTGTACTGAAGGTCACCACAGATTGGTATTTCAGTAATAGGGAGACTTGACAGAGACTGTGCTTTACAGTATACCAAATACTTGCATGAAAAGAAGCCTTAAGGAAGTCACATTAAGGAAGCCACAATTAAACTAATATTAACTAACTGGAATTTTTGTTAACATTTTCGTTAACATTTTAATTCTGTAAGTATCAATGCTTAAATTTGTTAAATACTTACTTTAAGAAACTTGAAATGTTTAATAAGTTCTTTTAAATTCCACAAGCCTAAAAGTAACTAAGTTCTTCAGCTATTGAAAATGAACGTATTTCCTTCATGCCTGCATTTTTCTGACTGTCACTGTAACAACAGATTTTTATGATTTCTTAAGACAAAACCTTAGCTACCACTACATCTCTTAGAAATAAGTATCAGGTGAAATTGTTTCTAAGTCAAAAGATATTTTTATTCTTGCAGTCAGTCATTTCCATTGATAACAGAAACATGATATTATATAGCTAAGTATAATGGCTACATGACTACATAAAATTGTTAAAAAATTACCTGTATCTACTGAAAGTGTGATTTAAAAAGTAAATTACTGTACACATCCTCAGAGTCTCAGGATGATACCCTTCTCTTCCCCCTGCCCCATACACACATACACAGTTTTGGCTTTGTTTAATAAAAGACCTCATTCTAAACAGTAGGAAATCTGTTTTGTCCTTTAAAATACCACGCAACAATTGCAGTGTACTGTCCTACAGTGTAGTGTAAAGTTTGTAAATGTATAAGTTCCTAAATTGATTGACAATTTAATATACAACAAATTTCATATATATATTTGCTTTAATCCAAAAAAGTAAAAAGTATGCCTTAAATTTTTTTTTTATAAAAGGCATGTTTTGAGTTCATACTTGCAAAAAATTATTGCATGTTGCCTATAAAATCACCTGTCTGGTGATTTTTCTTTTTTTTTCCTCCTAAGTATTTACTTACTGCCACTAGAGTAGCTTTTCTGATTTTCATCCAAGAAGCAGTCAGGTAGTTTTTGAATTGCAGCTAAAAGCATGAATAATGTTAAGTACAGCTTTTTTTTTTTCTCTCCATAATAGGTGATGACATGGACACCACAGTATGGTGGAATTTAGAAAACTGGCTGGGTAGCAGGCAAATGGAAACCCTAAAAGCATAATAAATGCACTATCTTCCTTTGAAATTGCTACTCAGAATGTCTTTCCTCTCTACATGCAATGAATCCATTACACATGGATTCTGAGAGCGGATGTGACGCTCCTACTTGTACAGCACATTCTGGTCCAGAGTTCCGAATGCAATATACAAAACTGTGCAAGTAATCTGTATTCTCTTGTTAAATACAGAACAACTGCTTCATGGAGACATTAAACATTTCACCCACAGTCATTGAATGGCTTATATTCATCACAGCAGGGCTCAGTGGTGGTGGTAGAATGGGGCTCATTACGTCACACACCAAGAATGTTCATTTTCCCGTGTAAGTTGTTATCATCTACCTGGCACAAAGAGTTGCTACCAGGAGAACTCTTCCAATTTAAAAAGCTCATGATATAAACATTATTCAGTTGAAAACCTGTAGTGTGGAAACTTCTCTATTAGCAGAAGCTCAGAAAGATTATAAATAATAGCACCTGAGCAGGTCAAGTCTGCTAAGGACCTGAAAATCCTGTGCAGAACTAAATAGGTCCCTTATGAGAGATCAAGAGGAATCCAAGAACATAGTGCAGGGATAACTGAGGATTTGCAATTGGACCACTTGAAAGATTATGAATATACAAAATATTGTTCCGGGTGTAGGGTCTAAATGCAGGTCTCACTGAAAAAGCCAAGAGATATGACAAGAGCTGCTATTTTGAGTATAAATTCCTGAGGTGGATGATATTGATCTTGCATTTAAAAAAGTAACTGGGGGACTTTTTTTCATATTCTTGTCACTCTACTACTTATTTACCTCTTCCTGTAGCATTTGAAAGATTTACAAGGAGGTTCTGCTAAACACTTCTGGTTTTGTCAGTCTGAAGTTTCCATGTTCTGGGGAATCTCCAGGCATTGTGTGGTGACTGATTAGTCTTTTTTAGAGAACCATGAACAGCTGGAACAGTTAACAAAGTGAAAAACCCTTGAAGTGCAAGCTAAATAGGGAAATATGTTCCTATAACAATCATATATTTGTAGTGGCTCTTTGAATAGGACATTGAGTTTGTATTACAAACTCAGACATATCTATATATAATAAGGACAATCAACCCATTCAAAGTATCAAAAAACCATAGATTACTCTGCTGATAAAAGAGCCACTCAAGGTGGTTTTAAAATTGTTAAAATTACCAAGACTCAGCTGAAGTGAGCTTGTTGAACTGTTGTCTGGGATACCTCAACAGTATTGTTAAACTGTCAAATCTAACAATGCTCCATTAATGATTCTAAAAAAGCCTATCACTGAAGCCCTCCAACATTGACCACAAGAGTTTTTCAGGAGAAATACAATTTCATGCAGCTCTGTTAAGAACACTTTTTATTAGAGCAGCAGGAACTGGTTGCTTAGCAATAGTAACTTAGAAGGAAAAGTGCCTGGCCCAGTAAACAAATGTAGGGGGTTCATATGTATTTCTGTGGGTGCATCCATTCATATATATATATATCCACATATATACATACACATGCATATATACCCTGATTGTGTATGATTCTTGTTTTTAAAGAGAAGAAGGAAAAAAAGAAAAAGAAACAATTAGTTCAGACATGATTTAAAGTAGCTTTCTGAAAAGTAATTTAGAATGTTCATCAACAGCAATGCTACAGACTATGATAGGAAACCCAGTAGGTTTACAAAGAAAGAAAAGTAAAAGCCAAACTGAAATACTAGGCTGATGAGTTTTATCAGCCACAACAACCTCAGGAAAATACATACTCATCTTTCACAAAGAGTTCTATCAATATTGAATGCTACAAAGTTATAGATAACACAGATGGCTTTTCCAGTCGGTGATTGTACAAATCCATGTTTTTAGTCATGGGGTGGGAAAAATGAGGAGGTTTATCTAATTTTTTCTGTAGCAGTAGAGACTCCACCATGCCTAGAAAAAAGGCTTTGGGGTGATCTAATTGCAGCCTTCCAGTATCTGAAGGGAGGTTACAGGAAAGATGGGGCAAGAGAATTTACCAGGGCACATAGTGACAGGACAAGGCAGAATGGCTTCAAACTGAGAAAGGTTTGGTATAGATTAGATATACGAAGGTATTCACTGGAACAGAGAAGCTGTGGATGCCTCATCCCCAGAAGTGTTCAAGGCCAGGTTGGACTGGGACCAGATCTACCTGCTCTAGTGGAAGGTGACCCATGGCAGAGGGTTTAGAACTAGATGATCTCCAGTGTCTACTTCCAACCCAAACTGTTCTATGGTTTTATGTCTCTTAGAAAGTTGCTACAGTGATTATTCCTGCTGTAAAAAATTTCTTTCTTATGTTGGGCTAATCTAAGCAGGTACAAGTCCGACTTGTACCTGCTGCCCTTACCTTGTTCATGTGATTACTTGTGAAGAGACTGAGCTCTTTTCTAATTTAAGAGACAGAATGTAAACAGTTCTGTAAGTGAGGTCCTCTGAGTGACTAAAATCAGGACAGACTTTTCTGGAGGTATATAATATTTGCACTTTGGTCATCCATAAGAGACTGATTGAATGAGAGATGTTTCCTGAATTGCCATCTCTAACTGATGTGCTGTTGGGTTGTATCATTATTAGCTACGAACTGCCCCAGCTCTCTTCAATATCACCAAAGCTCCCTTTGGCATATTTGTAATTTTTCCTCTAATGTCATTAAGCAACATACTAATGAGGATGAATATGAAAAATTATCCTTGAAAAATTTCATTAGTAATCCCTATTTAGGGAACACTTAACATAAACATTTTGCATTCTCTTGGTTAGCCAGTTCTTTATCTTTCTTATCGCTCTTTATTTCTGTGAGGTACACTTCAGATCATTCTACTGTAGCAATTGAGTAAATTAATAATTTAAATCTAGGTAAGCCATAAAACAGATATATTTGTTTTTTAAGTTTGAAGTTGGGGTTTTTATTTGCTATAAATGCATATTTAAATAAGTAATAATAAAAATTATTTTAAATAAAACCAATTTATATAATATTGCATATTTTATCACTATTTGTTTCCCCGTGTTAATTTGCTGTCCTTGAGAATATATAAAAAGGTGTTTGAAATTTGGGCACCAAAATTAATGCCAGTTAATTTTTTCCACAGTTACAGAGGCTGAGGTGAAGGTTTGCAGAAGGGCTTGAAGAAGCAGAAAAATATTTTTGCATATTACTGCCTCAATACCTTATACTCAAATACTGGACAAAGTAAATTGAATATTAAGTAATAATGCATAATTACACATCCAGAGAGATGGTAATGAAGAGCAAAGCACAACAAACTGTAATCCAATCACAAAGGCAAAGCATGCAAATGAAACAATCAGGTTAAAGATGCTGAATTGGCAGCATTTAATAAAGATTTATAAAGCAAGAATATAATTTAGCACAGCAAAAAAAAATCTATTAGCAAATATAATCTCCCTGATGCAATTCCTTTTTGGTACATGTTAATTCTTCTATTAAAAAATGTCCAATGATTTTGTATTGAATATTCAAGGGAACTGAGTCAATATTAGGGAATCATATAATTCTCTGCCAGAAAGGAAAAGATTCATTACAGCTACTGAGAATTCACTTGAACAGATGAAATAAAATATTGCCAAGTTTTAAGTGATACAGGATCCAAGTGCTTAAGACCTATGGAGTATTCATGGTAACCACTACCCTTGAATCTAGAACATATGATGTCTGATCTGGAAGCAGTCTGCCCCATTGTTCCCATCTTAATTTAGATTTTTGTTGATTTCATTCAAATATTATGTTACAAAGTACAAAGATTTACATATACAATAAAACAAGAAATCAAAATATTTTATATTTAATCCTAATGAAGCACCACCTTAGTCAGCAGTTGTGTGAGGGGCAGTACCATGCCCTGTTTCTGGTCTGAAAAGCTTCAAAAGAGCCTTACCAACCACAAAATTATCACCTACTTCTTAAAATAAGTACGATTAAAGCACTTCGTTTAATAGATATTGAATAGATAGAAAAGATATATTGATTAATTGTCTTTGTGCACACGTATAATGAGCATAAGTTTACCTTTAAATTAACTTTGCTTTTTTATTTAATGAAACACAAATATAGGAGTTCAATATACATCCATTGACTATTGACATTCCAGAAGATCTAGCAGAAAATCTTTCCTCTTTAGTGTGCTTTGACTACATTTTGACGCACCACAATTAAAACATAGAGTAACAGCATACAGAGTAAAATACAGGTAAATTTGGTTTTTAATTAGCAAAAATTACCAGAAAACATTTAGATTTTTTTGATGTCTGAATTATTCATACACACTGCAGTATGCTTCATGATTCCTACACAAAATAACCATCAATTACATTCTGAAAACATTTACTATACAGCTGCTTTGATTCCCTTCTAACAAGTAATATACACTGTCTACTCCTTTAAAAATGCTTTATAATCTGAGTCAGGGAAGGGGTCTACTTGGTACAGTGTTGGCATTTGAGGTCTGAGCCAATAACCACAACTGATTTCCTAAAGTCATGTGTGTCACAGTTACAGAAGGAAGATAATTTTAGCTAGAATCCCAGCATTTGGATCTGGACCACAAACTGGTTTATAGCCAGCACAAATCTGTAAGCATTTAATCTTCCTGAGGGACCAGAAATTATATTAGCTGTTCACACAGTATAACACTGCCAGAATGCAATTTCTGCTGAAGGGCTCAACACGGGATTTGAGCCCCTTGAAATGCAAGGGCACCACTGGGCATCAGTGCTTTGGAACTGCCCAGATGGGCTTTGCCCCCTCCCTGGTGTTTTCAGCATGCTTTCATTCCTCTCATTCCCTTTAAACAATGAGAACCCTAACTTTAGCACTTAATGACTAGGGAAAGGGGCGTGTGAAGAGCTGAGAACAAAACTAAATATGTCCCTCTGCTAATATAATAATTAAAAAATTTCCCTCTACAACCTTGTTCAGAGCAGCACTTAAGTTTCTCTGAATTCTGTGTTTTTATTCACACTTTAAAGCTATGTGCTTTGTTGGACAAGGGTATTCATACAGATAATAAATGTACTTTTCCTATTTCCATCCAGGAGTTCAAGAACTTTTTTTTGCAATAACTAAGGAAAAAAATTAGAAAGCCTTTTTACTATAACAACAAAAATTATGTTGACTTTGAAATAGGAGAGAAAATTTTTTCCTCCATTGAAAAGGCTAAGCATTTTGTAAGGAATTTGAAAACCAAAATCCAGACACTTTTTCTTCTGTTGCTTTTAGCTGCCGGTTTTCTGCACATCAGAAGAAAGAAAAGTGCTTAAAGACACTTTTTTTGAATATTCATCAAAAATTCACATTTCCTGGGAAGAAAGGAACAAAACGATACAATAAAGACCTGCATCAATCAATTAAAAAATCTAGATACTGTTTTGTTTTGTAAGACGGATTTGTAAGAGTTGCTGCATTGCTGCCATGGTGCATGTGTTTGATATTCTGCATGTGCTTCCTGCTTTTCATTCTTGGTGCAAAACAGGAAAATTCTGTGCTGTGACAGCTCAACTATTTACAGTCACCCTGGTGTCACACACACACAGAGAAACAGTGTCTACGTACCATCAGGAACAACTTTCCAACTACTGAGTTGCTAAAACCAAAGTAGTAATGTGCATTCACAGAGATAGAGGATCAGTGAACAGTAAGATATTCTGATATCAAAGTCATTTTTCACACCTCTAGCAAAGTGAATACATTACATTCATTCATCTGTGTCAAACCTTAATTGTCAAACTGAATTTATGGACTCATAGGGCTTTTAAAAATACTTGTCATCAGAACACGTGCACTATTACAAATTTCATTAAAAGCATATTTAAGGCATGCCAAAGTGTGTTTTCTGTCACCAAAAAATAGTGATCCATTACATATTTATTTTTGCAGCCAGCTAATGAAATGCAAAGAAAAGTGACACAGCAATGCCTAGTTGCTGAACAAGTGCATATTTTTTTCAGGATGAATAAATTTCTTACAAGGCTGACTTCTGTCAGACTTAGCCAGTGATCAGAATTAAAAAAAAAAATCATCTCTCCTTACTGGTGGGGAGTTTTAGTCACACTCATATATATGTTTTTTAATAACCTGAGTTCTATGTTTCATCTTAGATGTAAATAAATGATAGTGAGCTGGGGATCTTTAAGGTGCCCTTCACAGAAATATATAGTATTTCTTCAAATAGAGATGGATCTCCTAATTGGTACATTTTTTGGGCTGTGTATTGTGGTACAGTGTACTGTGGTGGTACTAATTCCATACTGTAGTGCAGTGTATGGTGTATTCTGTACTTTAAACACTGATCTAGTGCAAGACAAAAAATAATAACAAAAGAGAAATATTTTCCCGAGTTAGAAACCATAAAATCATTAATAAATCTCAGTACATTTCCTACTCATAGCTATGATAGCATTCTTCTATCATCGGATCTGGGCGAAAAACTCCATGGAGGGACCTCTCCAGCCATGAAACTCCTTTGACTTGATATTCAATCAGTGCTGTGGGAACAAACCTTGGCAGTGTGCACTCTTTGGACTCATAGCTGTGAAAAAAGTAATGCAGATGCAATTTTGTGTATGTTTTTGTAGTCAGCCCTAGTCTAGCTGTAGGGCAGATTTCAAGTCACTCGACTTCAAGGCAAATCAAAGCAGAGAGGAATAATTTCCTGCCTCTTTGACAGGGACACAAACTCTGAACAGGGTACAGTCACATTCTGGCTGGAAACTGTAACAGCTGCAGCAAACATATGGAACTGCCATGGAAGAAAAGCTGTCTGGTTTGTGGAGTGAGACCCTAATCAAAGTGATTGATGCTGGGTATGATGCAGAAATGAAGCAGATATCCCTTTTGAAGGAAGATACTTGAGAGATAAATACAAAATGCTCTAATAAATGAAACGGGCTGAAACACCTGTAATACCTCTAGGATAGATGTTAAAATCACTTAGACTTATATTAGCAATGAGTCATTTCCCTTAATACAAAATATAGAACATAAAGAGTAAAAAAGGATCACTATCAACCAATATCAACTCTGACATATCTGATTTTTTACACTGTGTTTTTTAATAGGATACAAAAAATAGGGTCTAGCCAATCACTTGTCAAAGGCTAGTTGCTGTTAAACTTGCTTGCAATGAATATTAACATCAGAGAGTAAGTATTTTTAAGTCATTGGATCTTTGCCATTGTTATTGAGGAAACTGTCTTTTTCTTTTTGAGTAATTAGCACAGGATATTCTGAAGACAGACATAATTTCCTGCTAATGAATCAACAATATACAAGTATGAGAAGTCATGCTGTTTCCATCTTAGCTACAAGAAAGTGGGATAAGCAATAGTATTTGCAGATTCTGAAATTCTTTTGAGTCTAAGAGAAAAGCTGAGAAACGTTATTTCTAACTCACTATTTTCATGAAGGGTTGGTATACCCTTGTTCCAAACGTGTAAACTGAAAAGAGTAATTTTGGGGGTGAAAATGGCACAGGTCTGTTTTTAAAAAGAGTTTTGATTGCCTTTCATGCTACTTTTGTTTCCCGACATTAAATAAAATCTCAAGGGCAACAGAAGCATTCTATATGTTTGAGATTGACGGCTGGTTCTGGATCCAAGCGTCCAAGCTAACAATGATCTGTGCATCCTCAGACTCTAGAAAATGACATCCTGACAATATACCCACTGCTCTGCTAGCAATAACAGGTGAAGAAAAAAATACACATAAAAACTTTGGGGTAACTAAAATGAGGGAAATACCTTAGAAAGGACAACTAAGTTATAAATATTTCAATTCATACGAGATATTTCCCAGTCACTATATCAGAGCTTTCATCTGTCTGCAGAAAGTTTCCTATATGGATGAACATATTTTCTGTTAGAATTCTCCAGGTGGCAAAGTGACTGGCAATAAAAATTTGTGCTTCCACACACAGTAGATCTCTTTTATATATTTATGACATTTGGCAAATGTCCTACTCTTAAAATCATGAGTGCATTTACCTCCTACTGAAGTAATTGAAAGCCAGCAATTCTCTGGATCAATATAGCCACGATCAGTAACTACAGAACTAGAAAATTATTTCAGTCAAGTTCTTTCTTGTATAAACAGGCTTTGTAATAGATGAAATTAATTTTCTTTCAGAAATATTTTAATTGCATAGCAATCTGTTTGATATCAAGATTTCTTTGCCATGAAAAGCAGCAAATGCTTTTTGGACAATCACCAAAGGCTCAAATTTTTCCTTGCAATAACTTTACTGTGTACTCCAAGCACTTACATACAATTTAACACATATTACATTTTGAAATGAAAGTCGATAGATTGCCTATCATCCTAACCTTTAAAATATGATGAAAACTATACATGACAGTGGAAATAATCCTGTATTTTTCCAACCATGTATTTAGGGACAAGACTACAAAAAGGTTTATGTTGTAATTTTCCTCTACTCCATTGCTCTAAAGAGAATGTTTAATTTAATTAGGTAAATGCATTTGTTGGTGCCCTCTCTGCTCACACAGTCACACACTGTCCTCACCTGAGCAGAGAGCAGGGAGACTACCTTACATCCAGGTCCTCCCTTCACATACTGACAGCAAAGTCAGTATCCACATAACGGCTGGAACTGACCCATGGCTGTGGGACCTAGGGAATTGCACCTAATTTTTGAAGTAATATATATTTTTTATATATATATATATATATATTTATATATTTATATATATATATATATAAAAGCCCTATTGCATTCAACGGCAGTTTTCCAAAGATTTATTTCTTCCTACATGTAATTTCTCACTTTCAAAACTGAGGAGTGTCTTACAGATGAATGTTGTGTTAAAAGTTTCTCTTCCATATATTTATTCTAGATACACTTTAGATATATTAAAACTCTTGAATACTGAAGTTTCACTCTACATCAAAAGAGAAGCACATTCTGAGGAATAATAATGAGCAGACTGGAAACTCATGGGTAAGAGTCAGAGACCAAGACAACAAAGGGAAACCAGTCTGGTTTCATTAGTCATGAGTCTGCTGCAGGTTGCTCAGTCAAGGGGAGTCTGTTGCAAAGTTTTCTTGCTCCAGCTACAGGGTCTTGTCCTGCTGGGGGACATCAACCACCTCAACATCTGCCCAGTGAGCTGTAGGCATTCCAGAGGACTCCTGGGATGCATGGAGAATGACTTTCTAAGCCAGGTAATAGGCCAATCAGAGGGGATGCAATACTGTAATTTAGTACCAGAAGGGAAACTCATAATTCAGAACTTTTTTTTTGTGTACTGTGTTGTCCAGTTCCTGCAACTCTTGAGGAGACAAAGAATGCACCAAACATCACAAGAACCTTAGGAAAAAAAAAAAAAAAAAAAAAAAAAAGAATCTATGAATGGATACAGTACCTACCAGGATCCAAAACGGATCAGAAACACAACGTCCTCTGCAAATCACTAGAGACTTCAACAAACTCAGTTATAAATAACTAACTTTAGAATAAACAGAGAATATAAAAGAAGTGACATGTGTCACAAGAGTTAGACTGTGATGAATGAATATACTTGGTTTAATTTCACTCAAAAATGTGCATTTCCTCTGCCAATACATAGTATACGGATATTTTTCCCATGTTTTGCAAAATATTTTACAAAATCTCCAAGCCCAGGTTCAAATTGATCTTAAAAAAGGCAGCCAACCAGTACTAATTAATTTCAGTATGACACTCACAGATTGATATATTTTGATTGTCCTGAAGAACATTAATTAACTTTACAGTGAAAACATAACCATATAGAAATACACCTTTTAAAAACGGACATGCATTTTCAAATTACATACATCACAAAATACTTCACTATATTCTTACTGTACTTAGACATGACCACCAAAATGAGAATTTGTCACCAGACCTTTAAGAAGGTGGTGGACATAACTCTAATATGAAAGATTCGTCTTTGCTTATCCAAGAAAAAGAGATAAAAAAAATTTTGTTTAATCAAAATTCAACTTAAAAACACAGCTTT
Organism: Taeniopygia guttata; assembly: GCF_048771995.1. Classification (NCBI taxonomy): domain Eukaryota; kingdom Metazoa; phylum Chordata; class Aves; order Passeriformes; family Estrildidae; genus Taeniopygia; species Taeniopygia guttata. The sequence continues at coordinate 104,118,882 of NC_133024.1, read as the reverse complement.
GAAACTATACAGTTCAGATTTTAGAGAACTAAGCACAGCATGTGCAATAACTAAGTATCAAGTATGTACTGGAAGGAGTACTGGTATTAGTAGCAAGCATAGTAAGTGACTCATATTCTTCCCATAAAAGATAAATATTCACACTTGATAAAGTAACCAAGCCTTGTTTAATCTTTCTTTCCAAAGGAAATTTTAGGAAAATCTTTCTTTCTTTTCTGTCTTTCTCATAAAGGCAACAGTTGCTACTAAACTCCATATCCAGTTTTGTTGTCTTTCCACTATCTGATCATTTTATCATTTTACTCTTACAAGTCCCCTAACTCAAGGTGCAATTGCTGCTGTCTAATTATGTTGAAGAAAGTTGTTTTCTTCATTTTCTACCAGATACAGATTTTTAAAATTTATTTTGCTTCATTCTAGCTAATAAAAGCAAACTACTGTATTACTGATTTAATGAAAGGTTTCAATAAATCAAGAGAATTTTTCAAGAACAAGGAAGAATAGTCTAACTCTCGGACATCTAACTTTATTAATATTAAAAGTATTTATTCTTTTCAGAGTAATATGTCTGTAATAAGTTGTCATAGACAAATGAACATTTAGGGAGCTGCATCAAATTCATTGATGTGTAGAAATTACAGTTGGGACCCTATCTAAAGCCTTTGCTAAGTCAGTTCCTTCTCTTCCTCCTCTTATCTTTCCATTTCTTATGCAGGCTCCTGTAGCTTGCATTAGATTGATTTCCTACGTACAAGGTCTTCCAGTTTTGCAATATAGCTTTTTTTCCCCAAAATTTCTCTTGACTTGTCCTTATTGTCCTCTAAACATTATTCATCATATTCCTTAGTAAGGTTCCCAGCTTCAGTTGGACTTCTGGTTTCTTCAATTTTTATCAATACTTATCTCTGAAATATCATTTACTCTCCCAAATCGACACAGTGCTAAAACATTGCAACATTGCAATAGGATCTTGTCAACTCCTTCCATCTTCAGTGGTCTTGGGATTATTCCCCTCAAAGGTTACACGAAGTTTAAAGACAGACAAACCTGGACTCAGAGAAGTTTAGAATACTGCTATCCTTTCATAAGTACTGCCATGCAACAAATATCATTCTTGGACATTAATCAATATCTCAAAGCTTGAGAATATTTTGGTGCTAAAATACCAGTAGATATATTTAAAATTTGCCAATAATGACTTTTAAGCAACAGGTAAATATAGCTGACATTTGATTTTCCTTTATTCTTTGCCTGGAGAGATGTAAATTCCAAGGAAAGCCTAAACTTGAAGTAACAGTCTCCTTTTCCTCTCTATTAGAACAGCTTCTTATTCAACTACTTGCTCCTAAATCTTTATATTTTCCTCTTAAGTGGAGTTTTTATTTTGAGTTATTAAATATCAGATACATAATTGGTCTTTGAATTAACATTTGCTTGTCTCTCATGACTCACTTCTCTTCCAGAAAATTAGAAAGCTGAAGAAATATACCAAGTATTGAATTGCATTACTTCTCTCAAAGGAAATAATGTAATACATAGTTTTATGGATATACTTTATGTATGATTATTATGTGCATTTAAAAAGATGCTTGTTCACTGTTAAAAAAAAAAAAAAAAGAAAGTAATTATTCCTTGGCTAATTTCCTTTTGTAGAAAACAAATGTATTGGTGAATTTTCAATGGAGTTAATACCAAAAAAGTGGAATGTGAAACTCATAACTAGCACAATAAATGAAGAAATTTATATTAAGTTCAATAGGAAAAGAGCTGAACCTAAGTTTGATAAGTAAATACAAGATATAATCAGATAGAGAATTCTCAAAATACATTGAAATGTCCACTTGTTCCCATCTATTTTATTTACTTGATTTCACTTGACACTCATCCTCTCTTGAACCTGAAAGCAAAATCAGTACAAAATTTTCTAAACCTGATCAAGAAACTCATGTGAAAATAAACATAAGAAAATTTGATTTGGAACAAGTTTTCTGCACACATAACTGAAAAGATAATAACTTTTTCTGGGAATTACAGCTGTATTTATTTCTCCTTCAAGATTTTGCACAAAAGAGACTCTAGATTTATAACAGTTTTTGACAATGCAGTATCTGTATTTTAACACTACACAGATCATTAGCATTCATTTTTAGCCACAAACAGAAGTCATACTGCTGAATATATCAAACCCTGCAAATCCTAATTAGTAACATTGGCAGTTGTGTGATATTTTATTGTCATTCATCAGACAGCTTTATTTTGCTTTAAAAATGATAAAACTAAATGGCTTTTTATCCTTTGTCATTATTCATTTACAATCTGATGTGGGGACAAACCCACACAGAAAAACCCACACATAATATGGTCTTATTAACTGAAAGCAAATGCAACCGAAACAATCTCTGCTGATAAATTTATGTTTTTGCAATTTATTACAACAGAATATACAAATTGACAATCCAGCAATTCAAGACAATTAACATCCTAGAAAAAAAAGTGAATTTATTTGATAACATTATAAATATTATATTTCTTTTGAAGTAACATCTACAGAAGTCCTTAATATCTTTATATTAACTCAAACAGCACAGTCTGACTTCATTCTAACTGTAATAAAATCAGATAGTTCTTTCTGTATCCATTAGAAAAGTTTGCTGCTGTTTTACTTATGTGGCTTTGTCAGTAATTTATCATCTTATCTTTAGAAATAAACAAAGAGCAAAATAAACTACAAAGTATTCAAGGTCTAGTCAAGTATCTCAATGTTTGTGATAAAAGACTAAACAGGCAAATAGTCTCTCAGTTTGAACATGAAGTTGGGAATATAAACCCATGCAAACACAAGAAACCAACATCTAGAGATGCTTCAGCACGTGCTTCCCTTAAGTATTCATACGACTCTCAAGTCACAGACATCTTTCACTTGGAGAAGAATAAACTTTTTTAGCAATAGAAGCTTCTACCTCAGAACAGTAAAATACCTTTAAACAGATGTATTAGCAGCAATATTAAGCAGTGTGTCCAGCAGTGCACTGGTAGCCAGCAAACCCTGCAGACAAGCCTGGTTCAGCAGCCTGAGCAGATGCACAAATTGCCAGATGAAAGGCACCCCTCACTCACATCACCCAGAGAGGTGCAAGGCTCTGCAGGCTGTGCCACACAGCAGCTTTGGGGTGTCTCAGCCACCCCAGCACACCACAAATGCCAGCAGGTGGCCGCATGAAAATCCAAAATCCTACCCCTAGCCAATACAGGCATTGGCCCGAGGCAAGAGATTCATTTTGCTGCTCAATGTGGCCACTTCAGAAGGAAAGCAATTGCTCTTTAAATATTTCGTTTAGCAGGTGCCCATTTAGGATAATGAAATTTTGAACACATGGCAGAGCTGTGGTTATTCATGTAGACACCTAAAGACGGATAACATTCCAAAATGGTATTCCTGCCTCAAACATTCAGTGTCACAGAATCCCCAAAATAAATACTAGTGCCAGTCAATCAATCTTAAGTGCAGTAAAGGCTAATGAAATGTCTTTACAAAGAGGTATCAGAAAGAAAAGTAAAATTATACAGATTGTAATCTCTATTAAAATCAAGTATGAGTTTGAAAACCTAAGTGAAGTGAACAGAAAGTAAAAGAGTCCAGAACAAATGATTTCCAGAGTATGGAAAAAAAAAACTGCTGAAAATTACCAATTATTATTATCAATGTAATAGCTGAGTTGTAAAGGAGCTGGGAAAATGTATTCTTTAGAGGCGCAAGAAATGTTATTTTCTTCTATTTATCTTCTGAATTGCTAAAATATGTACGCATTTAGAGTTCACAAGGTCAAAAGTAGACTCCCCAGGGCCTTTTTTTAACTCATGAAGAAGTCAGAGATTTGATTTATCATTTTAAGTTTAAAGAAAAACTTAATTTTGAAATATCACACAAGAAGTTTGTACAAGAAGCTTGATTTCAGAAAAGTAATCTTGCTGCAATTTATCACTATCATTTCACAAAACAATGCCTTCAAATTTTTTATAAAAAAAGCTTTATTCTAATGAGAAGAAGCACATAAACCATGCATGAAATCCAAATGGTGGATACACGTCTTTCTGACACAAAATATAGATAATTTGATGAGAACAAATCAGCACCTAAAACAGGCACATCTATATTGATCTATAACTTGTAAGAGCTTTTCCTCTGTAGTGTGAAGAAAAAAAAATATTCTCCTAGAAATTAAATATTTGTGTTTGCACAGTAATTGAAATACCATGGCAGAGGGAGACTTATATTGCTCAAAAATGTGTTCCTACACACAACCAAAAAAAAAAAAAAACCAACAGTCATAGTTTAATTGTTCTCTATGTTTTGTTTAACAGTCCAGCAACTACCAAAGTAATATTTGAGGTTTCATTTCATAAAAACTGTTTAATCTCAGGTGGCTCTTTGATTTTTTAGAATGAAAAAATTAACAAAATAATGCCTTGTGAATACCTGTTTCACTGGGAGTTGTCATAGGAAAGACTGAATGTCTAATCTTGCATAGTGACATTATACTGGCTTGTTTTCAAAGATGCAAATCTTGAATTCTATTTAAAATGAGATGATGTTCCACGGCAATATATAACAACCAGTTTACTGGACAGGTGGAAGAAAACAAAGACATTCATCACAAAGAGATCAGACTGCTTAAAGAGAAAAAGGAAAGCAGCACAGATACATGGATTTATGTCCGTCAGGCCAGAAGCAGCAGCATTTTGCTCATGTCACAGACTTTGAATTTGAGTTATTCCTAAAATCAAATGATGAAGTGGAATCATGATCCAAGGCTTTCTAAGCGTAATGTACTTCACTCTTCCTAACTACCTGCATTTTTTTCCAGTCTGTCTCTTTATTTATGATAGAGGAGAGAGAAAGAGAGACATTATTCTTTCAAAAGCTAATCCTTGTCTTCTTTCTACAAGAAATCACTTAAGTCAACTGAAATTATGAACATTAAAAAAGGCCAGGCCATGACTATGTTCTGCTGCAATTCTACAGAGAAAAAATCTAGTGAAGAGGAGCAGAGGCACTGTCATGATATCCCATAGCATGAATTCAGAATTGATTTTCTTTACTTGCTGGACAAGGGCACATTTTTATACAAAGCTCTGTTCATGTCCCATAGCTATTTAGGGTCTGTAGGAGGAAATGTTGACAGTCTCTTTCTTAAGCCTTCTTGTAGCTAATACTGCAGCCTCTGCCAACTTGGCATTGCAAAGCTTCTATTGGACTCTGTGTGGGATTTGTAAAGCCCAACAAATCGAGAAAAATACTTTCCTCAGAGAAACCTCAGGGTTTTCTCTTAGGAGATGAGTATTATGAAATGTATGTTGCTTTAATGATTTGAATTTTCTAGCATTTAGACGGGACAAAAACCTATGGACCTACCTACAGAAATTAAAATCTATACTTTAAAACACATCTTTGTGTTTAAAAGAACAATTTTATATCTTTTAATATCTCTGCACTGAAAATATGTGAAGATTTGCAGTGACTCTCCAGAGGAAGTAATAGGTATCATTTCAAGATGCTGAACTATTTATTGTTTTAATTAAGTTTACAATTAACATTATAATACAATTTATAGAAGTTTAACTCTTTCCTCTTTTCAGTAATACTAATCAAATGGACCCTTGCAACAAAGAGCAGATACAATATACAAACTGCCACTAACAGGCAGCGTGCTGCAGACACCATTGCACTTCAGAATAGTTAAAGATTCTGCATTTTGCATAGGCATAAGGTTCATGAGCAAGCAGAAAGTGGGAAGAAATTACTGATACCTTTGCTGCAGAATCTTATTAAGTATTTCTGGACTTTTATTTAATGAAAGAGATGTTCATAATGCATTTGACACATACTGTATTCTGAGGGTATAAAAGAACACAGAAATAGCTTCTGTCAGATTGGAATCTCGTCAGGCCCAGTTTCCTTCCCAGAGTGGACAGCAGGAGATGACTAAATAAGAAAAACAGCATCCCAGCATGGTGTTTGCAGCACTGTCCCTGTCTCCAGCTCTGTATTCAACAAGGAAAGTTTTGGTTCAGGTTTCATGAGATAAGAAGAAATGTCTATATAACTATATTAAGCCACTTAAGTATTCATTGCCACAAAGCAATTACTGTCCTCCTTTAACTAAGTCTAAGATGGAATTGAACATCAATAGGTCATAAGAACAACATTGTTTATTGTAAAGTGGAAGGAAAACAGTTTCAGAAAGAGACAGCTGTGTTTGTATGCTGAAGCAGATTGATGTGCACCATTTTACCTGGAAGAAATCAGGAGGAGAAGCCACAGCACCAAAGGGAGGTGCTACTTTTCATGTAGCACAGTACTACTGCTAATATTGTTTAGAACAAACTAAAATCAAATCACTGAGAACTGTGGCACATAGTTGGAACATTAATCCTCCCTTCTGGTATTTCAGTAAATTCTAGAAGGTAAAGCTAATCCTATACAGTATATTCAGCTACAAAACTCTTATTTTATAGTACTGATCTATTGGCATGCACAGAGCAAAGCCATCTTCTGCAATGTTTGCAACTGCACAAATATGTTTTCAGTAACACTATATTAAAAGTTTTGTCATATCAAAAAATCCTGTGCTGTTGATTCTTCTACTAGTGTTAAATTTGGTCTTTTTTTCCTTATTTTTGTTAAAATTGCTGATGCTATGAAAATGAGATCAAACCTTTAGGTACATTGGGACTTGTATTTTGGATAGAAAATCAGCTGCTGCTTTTTCTTACCCTTGTCTCTTTCTTCTGAGTGAAAATCATTAGAGCCAAGAATTCACCTTGACATGTACCTCTATTTTCTTCACAACAGAGTTGTTTAAAAATTTAAAATGGCAATGATTGGTGAATTGCAACAGAAGTGAAATCGATAATGAAAACAGCTTTATCAGCTCTCTAACTGCTCCTGTCTATGTATCTTCAGTAAACTTGTTACTCTTCCTTTCAGGTTCTAGAAGGATGTTTCACCTTGGGGGTGGGAGGAGACCCAGTTTATCATCCTGAATTAGGAAGTGTTTCCATTTTGATCACGGAAGTGATTCTGCTTTTCCATTGTCTATAGAGAGATTGAAATTCCATTAGACTCATAGTTCCATTACCAAGAGTCTGGCAGTGGGAATATGTAACACTCTGAAACCTGCTTAAACAGCTCTAAGGATGACAAAGAGACTCATTAAAGTTCCATACATCTTACAGCCCATTACAGTTTCTGGGCACCCAGCAGTCTTGTTCAATTGTGCATATGCATGTTTACAGAAGATGAGAGCCGTAAAAAATAAGAAGGAGAGATTTAGTGTCTGCTATACTTTGAAATAGAAAGTATGACTCTGGGCTGTAAATTTACTTATATATATAAGATTATTTGACTACAGATATATAGAAATCGATGTAATATTTATGTTAAGCATACCCAAAAATATTTATTCAATGAAATAATAATTTCAGTGTTTTCAATCCAAGCTTTTATGCTGAATCTGCTCTCCAAAGACTGTCAGTATATTATGGAATGTTTGCTTCATCACCTTGTCTAATACTAAAGCTAATTTAAGAATTCATAAATTCCAAAGATCTTGTAGAGTGTCAATAATGCATCAGAGACTTGCCTTAATAATATCTAACTAATGATATAATTGCATTTACTCCTTTACTTGTGTGGAAAGGAACAGATTTAATTATAAAAGCAATAGTATACAGATTTTAGCAAATTATTAGTTTCATTTGTTAAAGAAAACAAAAAATACAGTGTAAGCCAAGCCCTCTTGACATCACAAATTCCTGTTTTATAAATGCCATACAAATAAATAAATACAGTATTTAGTGTACATCCATATGTGCCACCAAAACTGATGTGGACAGAAAAAGAGTTTGTGCTGCGTACCTTATCTATATGATAAACACTTTTCCAGGTTTTACTTTAGATTGTTTTATTCTGGCTTTACAGACTGAACACAAAATCACAACTAGAGATTTGAATTTAGTTTAATGCAAAAGAAGCCAAACTATTCATTCCAAGAATGTCCAATGACACAAATCAAAGTACAGTAAATGGGGAAAATAATGCCATTGACTAAATAATGCAACATTTATTGCTGCATTAGCACTACTGTAAAATGTAAAATGAGATGTCCTCACTGAGTTATTTCATTTAGCTTTAGTGTCTATTTAATGAAAGAGGAATATTCTATTCAATTAAAGTACACAGCATTGGTTAAACAGCTCTTGACTATTTTCACCTCTTTGAATCCTGTGTTATCAGAGCAAAGGCTCAAAGCCACAAGACCAAAGTAAGCATCATCTACATCAAGAATATATAATCCACATGCTATAAATCTGTAGTGTCTGAAGAGCTGCAAATTTGAAAAGAAAAACTTTATTACCATTTTGAAAAAAATGTTGAATTTTGTTTGTAATTGAAATCAATTAGCTAAATATGAGAGTAAAGGAAGACAGTATATTAAAAGACTATTTCTTCTTTCATGGGTTATGAGAAGTTTTAAATTTTTTACAGCAAATTACTGAAATCATTTACCTATTTTCAAACCTAGGTACAAAAAAACCTGATACGTTCATCTTCCCCTGAAAAGATCACTAAATTTTCTGGAATAGTTTCTTCTAGTCAAGTGTGTGCCAGTTCCTAGAGCACATTCCCAAGGTGTGCCAGCCTCCCCAAGGTGCACCCACGCTGTCAGGTAAGCCGTGGGGCCTGAAATGGTGTGCACATGCTCGTATCATTGGAAAGAGTAAATTCATGTTCCCTCTTTTATTTCATTGCCAGTAAGGATCCAACTCTCAATATTCTTTTAAATGAAATGTCTACTTAGGCTGAACAAAATCATTGAAAATAAATGTCTGCTTTAGTAAGACACAAGCAAATGAAAGTCCAAACATTTAGTGAAATGAGTCATCATTATCTGCATCAAAAATCATATCAAAGACTGAGGAAAATGTTTAGACTTTCATTTTACTATTTCTACAGACATTAGGATATGATAATTTAAGCAATTTTAGCTTGTGTGAGTTTATTTGGGTAAGGTGAGAATACCAGAACTTCCTATTTAAGAACACTCTGCTGAACAGACAGAAAGTTGGTAGCACTGAGAGAGAAAAGTATTTCCACAGGAAATAGTAGGGTCCTGATTCTCCTCCATGTCCAGGAAACTTGGCATGGCATGTAATTAAATGTCAGTTACAAAGATAGAGAACTGAGACCAGTTATTTTTGTTTGACCATGAACATTTCAATTGCTTACAGGTCAGTATATCATTTCAGGCAACTGATTCAGAGAAAAGAAGTGATTGAATATAATCACTTTAATGATGCCACAAAATTGTGCAACTCACAGAGATAGGAGACTTTCTAATGAAAAAAAACCCAGAAGCTGGAAGCTGCAGAAGTGTCAGTGACTTTAAAAGCTTTGACATAGGATGTTTAAGACCTCTGCGATGAAGTCATGCTCAGACAAGCATCTAAAATTAAAATTCTAGACAAAGACAAATTTGCCTTTTTATTTTGACACACCCTGTAGTGCAGCTGTGTGGACTTCCACACCCCATGCTCTGAGCAGGGAGATCTTCCTCTCAGCCCAAGAAGCTGACACTGAAACCAAACCTCTGAAAGATCTGAATGCATTTCTAGTGCCCACAGATCTTGGAAAACCCTGACATGCAGGTCCTCTTGGCACTTTAGCCTTACAGCTGATTTCCTGCTCTATCTGTCCTCTCTCATCTTCAGCTGTGGCAAAAAAAGTACAATCAAGTATTTTCATTACCATTTTTTCCTTTCAGAGCTATGACAGTCCAAATAGTCAAGCAAAGCAGAAAAGGTAGCATGAAATTACTTCTGCACAATTAATTTAAAAATTCCAGATTTCTTTTTTCTTATAAAATAGTATAGATTTTGTAAGAGAAATAGATTCCATTCATATTGCTTTCTACAGCTTTGGAGTAAAATATATTAAGACTGCAATATCAAGCACCTGGTTTGTTAACTTCTATTTTCCAGGTGAACATACTAATACTATGTTTAAATAATATGCAATAAATATACAAAGCCACTGTAAAGTGAGTGCATACTGTAAAACATACACAAAGAACATTTTCCTTGAAAGTTACATATTCCAGTTTCTAGTAATACAAATCTGCAACATCAATTTCTTCCAGAATATAGATACATCATTCATATACACACACACATTTTTTAATAATATTGGTTTCCTTTTATTCATCCAATTTTCCTGGCAGAAGACTTCTATATGTGACTCACAGTTAATGGGTAAAAAAATACTAAATATTACTTGATGTGATAGTCAGATTATAGCTAGGGTGAAATTAACATATATTAACGTCAGAATAAAATGTAACAAATTACCAACCCAAAATTTTATTTTCATACAATGCTGAATCACTATTTCTGATGGTTATTATCTGTATTCTATATAAGATATTCTACCACTATATTAGATTGCACTTTAAAAGAGGGAGAAAAGACATGGAATTTTATCATGAAGAACAATACACAAATTTGAAAGATGTCATACAGATACAATTTTGAAAATGTTTTCTGATTTTATGTTGAAAAATTCTATTAAAAATCTAACATACCATGAAGAAATTTTCTATGAAAAAAATGAAAAAAGTCTAGTGCCATCTTAAGGTTAGCTACCCAAGTATTTAATTATTATTTCTAGAAAAATAACTAATAATAATTTTATCTGGCCTGAAAACACATTATTTGTAATCTTTACAATCACATATGATTCTACTGCTTTTTGAAGTGTCATTACTCTCTGACATCTCTTTTGCATGAGTACTTAACTTCCTTGTAAAAGACAGTTATCTTACATATCTATTGGATTAGTAGCTTCTTTATTCTCCTGCTGTTTCCTTCTTTTCATTTTGTCCAAGACTTATCTAGACATGAAACTTTTGAGTAGCCTGATTTTATTATTTTTTAATATGTTACTATATAAAGAGTAGTTTCTATGAGTATGTAGAATATATTTAAATGCCCCAAACTCATGGCATGTAATACTTTCTGACAAAAAGAATTCCAAAGAGTCGAGTCTACACTAAGCATTCATGACCACACACAATATTTTCATTACTCTGTTCAATACCCACAAAAGCTGACTTATAAGCAAGAAATGTGCAGAAGGACAATATTTTTGCACTTATCTTTCAAGTACACACCTATCTTGGATAGTTTTTAAAGTCAATTGCCAGAAAGGCTATTCCTGCCTTTAAACTCAATCACCTTATGGGCTAACAGCAATTGATATGCAATGTAGTGATCCTGTTGCATTCCAGTCAGTAGAATTATTATTAGTGACTTGAAGTGGTAATGGATCGAATTTGGAATGAACATGCTGTAGAAACAGATTTTACATGCACTACTGAAACTTACGGAATGTTTTAGACTCATTCAATCACTAACGTAGAAGTTTAGACAACGGTACAATCCAGTGATTTGCACTCCAGTATTTACAAAAATGTTGTGGAGAAGTAAAAAAACAAATAATTTTCTTTTTACTGCAGGTACAAAAGACAAAAAATCCCCATCATCTCCCCCTTTTTTGAGCATTTTACTCTGTTCCATACCTAATAAAAACAATATTTCTTTGAAGATTTAAATCAAGATATTCACTATTTCAGTTTTTACATGTGTAGGAGTTTGCTGCTCTATTTCTTTCCATTTGCAGATGCATAAAGCAGTTGCTTTAGAAAATGAACCCTGTTCAATTTATAGCAAGGGTGTTCTCATTTAGTTTAATCTCTGCTGGCTCAGCATAACATGCTGTCTTTACAGAGAGTCTACCAGAAAAGGAACCTTAACAAATTTTTTAACAGCTAAGGAAGAAAAGTATAATCCTTGCTTTAAATGTGAGTATATTTTATAGAAATATATTGGTGTAATATTTGCATAATAAAAGCATCATAAACAAAATAAATAAAGGTATAATGCACTTTTCATTCAGTATCTGAGCACCTGAACACAGAATTGTTTCTTTCATAGCAGACTAATGACCATGTTTACATTTTTATATTAAAAAGGAAGCAATTAATTTTGAGAAAATAATTAAATACCCAAATAGTGCACTGTCAATTGTGTCTTCCTCTCAGATAAAATAACTGCAAACTTACATCAGCTATAATCCTTGGAAATACCTTTCATAGTTCTACACTGCAGTGCTGGAAAATGATCTAAATGAAAGAATGATTAAACTGAATCAATTCAAGATGCCAAGCTGAACTGCAAAATAAAGTCTTTTCTTCCAACCTTGGAACACGAAGGATGTTCACAGTCTAAATGGTTTTAATCACGATGTACTGAAGCCCCATCCAGAGTGGTGCATTCGGGTCTTGGATTATCAGCACAGGAGGGACAGGGCCCTGCTGGAGTGAGCCCAGAGGAGGCACAAAGATGGTCAGAGGGTTGGAGCACCTCTGCTATGAGGAAAGGCTGAGAGACCTGAGGACTCTGGGGTGACTTTATAACACCTTCCAGTGCCTAAAGGTGGCACTGGAAGGTGCCCACTTTAGGTGCACATTCCACATGTGCACAACAGCAGGTGCAAGTGGAGATAAGAATTGATTCTCATTCTTTCCTCTGATCTTCTCACAGCCTTCCCTGAGAAAGTGCCTGGGAAAGTTGTGCCTGCTTCTCTCTGTGGCCAGAGAGCTGCTGCCACAGAAGGGACGCTTGGCTGGCAATGGGAGCAATTTGTGTCATTTCTCCATTTCTTTCAATAGACCTTTTTTCTGTAATGAAGTTGAGTAATTGTCTCTGTTAACTAAAATGTTAAAATAATTCTCTAATTTTGGAGACTATCCACACTAACCAATGCATGGACATTTCAATCGAGTTTTTCTCCTTTTAGTTTTCTATTTTTGAAATCTGTAACAATCAGACAATGTTTGATTAAAAATACAATATTTAATAGCTGTATTATCACTAGTATCTTTGTTCTTACATAATCACAATTATTAAGCCTTGTAAAAAAGCAAGATAAACGTTAGACTACTATACATATTCTAAGTAGTGGCATAAAAATTAAATTAACTTTTCAATGAAGTATGATAGGTTTAGGAGAAAATACATGCAGTTGTAGAAAACTGAAATTGAGTATGCCTTTGAGAGAAGTTTTATATCAATTTCAGATTTTTTTTGTCCTCATATACTTCTACTTCAAAGGGTTAGTTAGAGATATTATAGCAAAAATGCACTAGAGGTTCAGGGTGACATCAAGAGATGTCAGAAAAGAAAATCCTTTAAATCTGCCAATTCTCTGAGCTGTACCTAACAAAATATTGTCTTATTGAGGTTATAGGATATGTTAGTTGGTTCAACAGCCATGCAATTACATGGAAAGAAGGGGCAGCACCTGAAGTTTGAAGGAGGAAAGAGAGACCCTACAGGTACATGCACACACACATTTCCCCCAAGCTCCCAAGCAAAGCAGGCGTGAAGAAAAGCAAACATTGAGTCATCTTTGTAATTTCTTTTCCTAATTTGCTTGTCCATTGCTGGGAACTTATTGTGCATGTTTCTGTTAACTTCTCCTTAAAACAACTTCCCCATGTCTCCAATACACAAAATTGACACGTCTGAATTCTCGTTTGCTTAATTCAAACTTAAGTATAGAGACTGAGTTTTAAATGGTATCTCAACTTATTTTTTCAAGAGAAGCACTATAGATGTGGACATTTAGGGTCAGGTAAGTTCTGCTATTAAGCAGATAGATTTTGATACAAGTGATGCAGAAAGACTATCTCACCCTTAAAATAGTTAGGAAGGTTTAATTTTGGCAATGCTTTTGGATTCCATCATTAATAACTTCTAGAATAAAAATGTCTCAAAGAAGAACTTCAGGAAATCACTTGACAAGGGTATATGGATAATATTGTGGGATTGTAACAAGACAGAACTAAATATTATTAAAACTCACTTTTTAAAAAAAAGTCTATGTATGATGCTTTTACACCACATTCTAGGTCCTCAGACTTGTGAATAAAGAAGAATTTAAGTAATAGTGATATGGACTGCCATAGAGATAAAAATAGCAGTAGTATAACAATCTTATTTGGTTCTTATCTTCCAAATAGGGATTAGGAAGAGGAAAGACAAGAAGAAAAGGCAAGAAGAACAGAAGAAACAAAGCTCAACATATGGAATATATCTTTTTGCCTCAGTGATCTTGCTCTCAAAAGATTTTGATCTTTATTCAATGTTTTTTAAAAAGGTCTGCATACCAATACATTGTGACTTTGCTTTTCTCTTGTTCAACAGAACCATCTGCATTGTTTTCGGCAGCTTTTTGCTATGTCTTTAGTATTAGGTTACTGAAGTAACTGAAACAGAAGAATCAAAAAACACTAGATATTTCTGTAATAGCAAACAAAAAACACAAAGACATTTCTTTATTCAGGAGAGATGTTAATCTCATCTTATTTAGCTAAACTAGATGAAATAAGCCCTTTGAATCTGAAAAACTGAGTCACAAATCTGAGTTTCCATAGTGATCATAAGTATAGTTCATAAATGAGACTGATGGTATTATTAAAAAGTTTAACAGTTGAGAAAAAATAATCATGATTTTAGTCAATATACTTTGGAAAGTCAGAAATTTTAGAAATATTTTCCAGCATAAGTAACCATACATTTTGAACTAGGGAATCTTTCAGATCTACAATACTTGCTCTGTGAAATCCCTCCGTGGCACATATATCTCCAACCATTAATAACCACTAGCATATTTAATTTACATAAAGCAGCTAGACCTTAGTGGATGTGAATTCCACAGAATGTGTGTTCTCAAAAAAACAAAATAAAACAAAACAAAAACCAACCAAACCAAAAAATTACCTGACCGGGGAATGTCAATTCTCATTATTTATCCCAGGTTTATGGTATATATTTCTTCTCACTGATAGCATTACACTGAGAGAGGTTTTGTAAAAGGAAAAATGTAAATAGAACCTAAATACAATGAGGCCTTTAGAAGGACACCAAGATGTGGAAAAACCCTCAGTATTAAAAGGGAAAATCTTGTTGCTCCTAAATTTTGATACCACTGAAGTGTGAGGCAAAGCTTGCAATCCTTTAATTTTCTTGCAAAATTCAGTGCTAAGAACCAAATTTCTGAAGAGTGAGGAGTTCTGGATTGCCTAAAGTGGTCTCATTATTAATATTTTAATTCCATATCTAGTTGCTTATGTTAACTTTAATTTGAAGGGAATTATGTAGCACGCAGAAATTAAGTGTACTTTTTAAATCTGTATCTATTCTAATATAAGATTTCATTATTTAAATTCTGTTCTGTATTGTCTTTTAGAAGTTATAATTTAAACTGAAATCACTGGTTGGTTTCTTTATTGTTGGTTTTGGTGTGTTTTTTTTTTTTTTTAGTTTGTTTGTTTGTTTCTTGAAAAAGCTGGTCTTTTCATGATGCTGGCAGAACACAAATGTGTCTTTTCACTTACATCATCTTGTTTTCTCACCTGGAGGCTTGCAGATAGCCTTACCAAGTGGAACAGATGCAGGAACAGGGAGCCACAGAATGAATTTAGGGCGTTCATACCTAAATCTTATACAGTTCTGCTTTGTGGCAGCTTCTTTCCTTAAGGGCTGGAGTAAAAAAAAAAAACCAAACAGCTAAAAACTGAAACAAATGATTTATGAATCCAGGATGTTATGATTGTTAATAGTCTTCAACAGGATTTTTTTTAGCTTTGGCATTGCTGCAGGGGTCACAAATTATTTACTTGTATCATCATTCAACTTGGAAAGGCATGTTCTGAGTTTGGCTGCAAGAATGAGAGAAATGCATAGACACTATACTCCTTGGAATATGTTGGAAGATAGTTTCTACAAAGAAGGCTTGGGAAACATGCCATCAGTTTGAGCTATATGGATACTAGATCTAGCATAATCAGAGAGTAGTTCAACAAACTGAGACTGAATTTAGCAATAAAACAAACAAATAATACAAAAAATTCAAACAAACAAACGCCCAAGCAGTTTCCAGGAAGTTTCCTCTCTTGCAAGTACCATGACAACTGAAAGAGAGGCAGTAAATACATCACAAAATGTCATAGATTATTCTGAGTTGGAAGGGACTCACAAAGATTGAGTCCAAGTCTTAAGTGAATGGCCTGTACAGGGATTAAGCCCACAAATTCAGAATTATTTAGCACCATGTTCTGACCAGCAGAGCTGATATTGGGGACCAGAAATTCTTTATGTCACCAAAAGCAACAAAGATGGACAACAGAACCTTAAAATAATGTATTTCCTTCTGATAAAAAGAAATGGCATTTTCTAGTTACCATAAAATAAGAAAAACAAGAGAAGAAGGGAAGAGCCACAAAGTCAAATTGGAAATGTACAATTTAGCTGGACCTGTTTAAAAAGGGGTAATAGTTTAAAACTAAAAGAGAGCAGATAAAGACTAGATATTAAGGATGAAATCTGTTACAATGAAGTGAGTGAAACAATGGAACAGATAGTTCAGATAACCCAGAGAGGCAGAGGGCAGGTGCCCCATCTCTGGAAATATTCCAGGTCAGGCTGGGGGGCCTCTGAACAACCAGATTTATTTGATGGCTCATTGCAGGGAGGTTGGACTAGATGACTTTTAAAGGCCCCTTCCAACCCAAAATATTCTGTTTTTCTATGAACAGAGTTCATAGCACCAAGTTAATCTTTTTTAAAATCTTCTTAGTTATCAAAAATGAGACACAAGCAGTGTGAAGTTTTCCTAAAGCTGAAGAGCAGATATGATAGGATCTTAGACTTGCACCCACAACCAAAGTTCCCAGCTGCTTCCCACACTGACCTTCTCCTTTCAGCACTGTGTATTAGAAAAAAAAAAAAAAAAATTAATAAATAAACAAGTGTCTGGTTACTTGTTTAAAGAAAAAACCTTATATTTTGCACCCTAACTTTTAGCACATATATACATTAATAGCAACATTGGCTATTACAGGTCTTTTTTCACAAAGATATTTAATGTCAAATGGAAAGTATTACAGAACTATCTCAAAAAATTTATCTTTTTTTTTTTTTTTAGGTCTCTATTAAGTCTGTAAGACTATGAAATACTGCAGATGAAGGCTGTTAATGTTCTTAACACTTTAAAGAAAAGAAGGATGTTCTCATTTGAAAAGTTTGGAAAGTCTGTGAAGGTTATCTGAAATAATCAAATGAGAAGAAAGAGAAACAGGCAATTAATGATATCTTCCCTGTGGACTGAGAAAGCTTCACTAAAAGGAAGAAAGTTATCTTTCCCTTTATCATTTTGTGGAAAGATCATTTTAATACATAGAACTACAATTAATTTTCTCTGGTTGATGTAGTACTGTACTGTTAAACAAAAACAAAATAATAAATTTTTTACTAGGTAAACACTTGTTTCTTCCATGGAACTATGCACCATCACAAAAATATTCAAACTGAAATTGTGAAGTGATAATAATTGATTGTGTTTTGAAAAGGACAATATATTAAAAGAACCTCAGAAACCCAACCAGACGAAAATGGCTTAAAAGGAAATAAAAACCCGGTATATTTCAGGAAATAAAATTAATCATCATTGGAAAATTTTATCAAGATAAGCCTAGTTTTTAATTCAAGTCTTTCAGTGTAAATTACAGAGGGATTAATAAAATAGAGAAAACGTAATAATGTGAATCTCTTGAACATCTCTCTTAGCTATGAAACAGAAAGTCATAGAGTTCAATGTACAAACTCTAATATGTAATATCAAAATGACCCTGTTGATATCCTTCCTTCCACTTCTCAGAGAAAACCTTTACATTTCAAAACCTGAAAATGTATCAAATTATTTATTGAGATATTTTGGTGGTTCCAACTCTCTCTACAATGCACATGAACTGTCTGCTAACACAGCTGAAAGTCCATGGACAGACTCTCCCCTGTAGGTAACAAAGGCAGTCCATTTTATGGTCACTAATTATATGGCAAAAAGAAAGCCATGACTGATACATTTTGACAACAGTCTCGAGTGTATTTTGAAAGTCACACCTTAACAGGCATGATTCTGAGATATTTAACTTATCTTCTGTCTAACCCCGAAATTGTGTACTCAGTAATTAACATCATTACTATCACCTGGAGAACTTCAAAGTGTCTTCTTGCTCTGATGCTCCTTCTACATTTGAACTTGTTCAGAAATACTATGATCCTAGATCAGGAAGAAAATAGAACATGACCCAGGAACCTAAATTTTCAATCCTAAGAGAACACAGTCTGGTACTCTGGCAATATGCCAAATCCAATAGAGTTGTATTTAAAATTAAAGCTGTAGGAAATGTTTGTAACCACTAATTATGATTATCCTATAGAGGAAATCAGTATTACTCTGCTGTTTGAGATTTAGGGGGGTCAGCTTGGTGAAGGGAACTCCAAGTATCAAGTTTACAAACAGCAGAGAAACAAGAACTTGACATTGTTTCTCAGTGGTATATCTCTTTATCTGGAAGGCTGCAGATATGGGATCTGATTCCTGGCCTCTTGGACCAGTTTCAAATTAAATTAATAAATTTGTACAAATATATTGACGCCTGTGGAAGCAAGGGATAAAACAAACTCCAAACATTTGAATTGTCTACTGAGAAAATTACTGTCTTTTCCATACCACATCTAATGAAACTTCCCTTTTCCTACGGTACAGGAGAGCTGCACAGAGGAAGTGCAGAGCACACCTTTTTGCACAGGTGTGGGATAAAAGCCCTCCCAAACATTCAGACACATAAATGAAAGCTCAAGCCATATAAAGGAGTTATCTAGACTCAAGAAAAAATTAATGATGAAACAAATGTCGCATTTCTTTCTTACTGGATAGTTCTAATGAAAACACTCATTTGGGACTGTTCTCATTTGGCTTTTTGGTGGTTTATGATGCTACTCCAACATTCACAGAATTCACAGAATCACAAGGTTAGAAAAGACCTTAAAGATCATCGAGTCCAACCCATACCCTAACACTTCAACTAAACCATGTTTAACTAAAACATGCACAACCATTCCTGTGTGATGCATGACCCAGCTGTCTAAAAGAGAGCTCTGAATTGTGTTCAAGTGCTCAGACTCTATATGTGCTATCACTAGCTTTCACAAGTACAGAATACATAATCTGTATTAGGACTACACATAGTCCTAATTATTCCTGTACTGAAAGGCATTAGAGTCTGTCCTGCCAGAACTGCAGTGACCCTACAGCAGTTCAGCTAGCAGCCACAGGGACACCTCATCCCAGTGGGATGCTGTGTCACCATTCTTCTGTTATTCAGCTACAGGAAAAAAAAAGATGGAATCCCCAAGAACTGAGTATTTTCCTTATGCCTGATATTTACCACTGTATTCATACAGACCTAAACTGACACCTGGCCCTTCTTGCTGAATATTGGGACCTCCCAATAGCAGGCTAAGGGATGATCGTGTCCTCGCTGAAGGTACTGACTCTTTCTCCAATAAAAATTAAACAATTTTTGTATGATTTTGCTCCTGTATCCTGCTGCAGTACAGATTGAAATACAATGAGCATTTAAAACATCCTGGTCATTTGCATTCTTTGCTTGCTTAGGACATCTGGAAAATTTATAACGTCTTTCCATGCACTTAGGCTTAAAAGTATGAATTTATGTGAAGAAATTATTTTCTTTTCCAGTCTTAATGTTTTTGTTTTTTTCTAAGATATTTAGGGGTTTTGAAGTTAATTCCCAAGTTTACAGTCTGCTGTTAAGAGAGTGCTTGGAATAGCACACGCTTTGTCTTCCACACTGTAAATCTTAACAGTGCAGAGCACTCCATGTTTCACAGACAGCGTAAAAGATACATCACAGCCATTAACCTTCCCCTCAGCTGCTGATAAAGTAAAATAGGCCCATTCTTTACAGTAACAGTAATGTATCTGTTCAGATAAATATTCCTCTTGCTGCAATAAAGTGCAGCATTTTACAGCTGCATACCATCTTTGCAAACTATAACATGGCAATTAAAATTGAGTACCAACAGAATACTAAGTGAAGATTTGAAGGCGAAAGGGGATGAAAGACCTTTTCCTAAAACTTTCCTCAGCAAAATCTGAAGTTCAACATATAAATCAACATTCGTTTATGTGAATTTTTAAGTCCACAGCAAAAATATAATATTAAATTCATTGCTGATAATCACTTCTTGGCAATTGTTAATTTTATATTGTAAAGCATAGTTTATGCTGGGCATTTTTTTTATTGCACACAAGCTAGTTATATCAGGAGGCTGCAACTAAAGGACTCATGTAACTTAAAATTTAAGAAGCTATTTTATAAATATATAAACAGAATTATACTTAAAATATCAAAATTTTTTTCAATATTTATTATGATTTCTTAATAAGAGATTCAGAAGCTCTAGCCTTGTCTCATTTACTATGTAGCCTTGTGCAAATCACTAAGTCATTTTATCTCATTTTCCCACATCCATGAGACAGAGTTTTGTATTTCCCGACCAAGAAGCATATTTAGGATTAGATCAAAACTGAGTGGGAGGATTGGTTCATCACATTTATATACAAGGGTTACTTAGTGGTCTAAAACAGTGAGATCGACTTACAGAGTGCCTTGTACATTTATGTGTACATTTATCCTTGACTGATTCCGAGAAGAACTTGTGATGCTACTACACCTGATAGTCAGGATTTACACTTTATAATAATTCTAATACTTCTGAGAAAATAAATCTATTGATGGATCTTATCATATAATCTTATAACCATATCATTTTTTTTACTGGGTGGGGCAGGAAAGCAATACTTGCCCAGTTTTCCCCATGTCTATAACTCAGAAAGAATTTTTTTTATTTACTTCTGTAAAAGAAAATAATAGCTTCAGAAACACCTTATCAGTTTTGAAACATTTGGAAAATAAATGTTAATATACTGTTTTCAGATATCACTCTTAGCATCATTTTAATCTCATGTATCAAAATCCACTTCAACCAGTCACATTTTTCAAAACAATAATTTATCATAAATTTCATTATAAAAAGACAAAGTAATTTTTCTATGACTCTCTAGCTGCTTATCCCACAGGACCACAGATTTCATGCCACACAGAAACTCCTAGGAACACATTTTTTGCCTAAATAATTGAACCACGAGAAATTTATAAGATTAGAACCTAACAGTCCAACCATTTTTTTTTCAAGTGCATAAACATGAGATGATAGCACTAAATAAAAGGCACAAGAACAAATAAATTAATGCAGACAGTTCAAAGATTATAAAATAACTTCAGTTTCTCCATATACCCATGTGTTTCAGAAAAGTTGTAAAGTTTAAAGCCATGCTGAACTAAGTGCAAAAAGCATTTCTCATCCCTTTTGTGCTCTGAAAAATGTAATGCCCAAAATAACAGGACAAAATAACATAAAGTGAAATCATCTATACATAGGTAATTGCCAAAATTTTCATTTTAAAAAAGAATAAATATGAAAATATCTATTTTTATCAGTCAAAACTACTTCAATCACAATGCTGTTACGCTACTTTCCAGATGAAGAGTAAGAAAGCAAAATAAAAATTTTTCCCTGCTCAATCCCCTCAACTATTAAATACTGAAATAATCCAAAGTGG
Organism: Taeniopygia guttata; assembly: GCF_048771995.1. Lineage (NCBI taxonomy): Eukaryota > Metazoa > Chordata > Aves > Passeriformes > Estrildidae > Taeniopygia > Taeniopygia guttata. Next base: position 104,097,209 of record NC_133024.1, on the reverse strand, counting down.
AATGAAAATTATCAATATAAATTTCAGCATTATTAAATGATTCAATCTATAAATATCAGGGTAAAATAAGATGACGTTTCCTAAAATGACAGTGATTTTTAAGCATACAGCTGCTGAACACTTAACTATTGAAATACACTTTAGTCAAATTCCACCTTGCAGACAAATACTTATTAATAAGAAATAAGACAGGAAATTATCATGTGTCTGAAGGTAGATTAAATCCTCATGAGCACAGTTAAAGGGACATGCAATATCATGCACATACATATTAAACATGCATGAGACAGATATGGACATGGTGTTCACATGCACACCACGAGAAGTTTGTGAGGTGTCAGATAAGCAAATGTGCAGGTGTAGCTCAGGCAGTCTGTGCAGTTTTAAACTGCCCCTAAGTCCTGCTAAGCTGATTCGCAGAGGTGAATGAGACAACTGGGGCTGTATGCAAACCAACACAGGGTTCACGTTTATTTTTACCTTGGAATTTCTTGTATTTATGAAGTACTGAACATAAAGCAGAATTCTAGGAGAGGATGTAGATTTTACTGAAGTGGATAAAGATACTCTCAAGCCTTGGTGGAGGCATTATTAAACTGTAGAAACTGAAATACTCAAAGTGTTTGAAGCACTTATTTACTGCTTTACTCATTATCTTTTCATGGTGTTTTTTCTACTGCTGTGCTTTCAGCTGCAATTAATATTTTCTGCTTTAACCATATGTAAATGTGTATCTTAAAAAAACCTCCCTCCATCCCAAAAACAGAAAAAAAAACCAAAAAAACCCCAAACAAAACTCAAACAAACCAAATCTCCAAAACCCAAACCCAAGCCAACAAACTGCATACCAACCACAAAAAATGACCACGTATTTTATTTTTTAAATACATAAATGAAAATACTAATAGCCTTACAAACAACAGATATCCATGGTCCCCACTGCCAGAACTTTTCACTATGCACCTCCCTTTCTTCTTTTCCTACATCATGTGTGAGGGCTCTGGGAACAGCTTCTCTTTTTTGCCTTTTTTTTTTTTTTTTTGTCCAGCTCTGAGTTTAGTTTTTTACTAATCTTGCGATTTCAGAAACACTGAAGATCCAACAGTAAATTCTAGTGGAACAACTATGAGCAAATTTCAGCTTCTGTGCTTCAGCTGTCACCTTTTCTTTAAATCTTCAACTAAAAAAAACCTACTACATGAACAGTTTTCTGTTGATTATCTCCCAGCACTGCTGTGGAGGCTGGAAGGTTTAGCTGTTAGCTTTTGTGAATTTTAATAATGTCATGTGTTGTAATATCTGTAATTCTAAATCTCATGCTTGATTGATACTAATATCAGCTGTAAGTGACACTTTGCTTGCAGACAGTCAGATCTGACCACTTACTGATGGTGGCTGCCCTATTGTTTGAAGTTCATCTACCCTACAGCTCTGACCCAAAGGTAAAATTTCACTTATTCCCTCATACCGGCACAGGCACTTGCATACCAGCCCAGAGTCAAATTAGAAATTTGACACGGTATCAAACAAATCTTCAATTCCGTTCCATTTCTTATTTAGTTTCCAATTTAGTTTTGCTAATAAGGTCTCTTCAGATTAATTAAAGTTAAAATTACACCTATGAATAATACAAAATTCAGCCATAAATTCTATGCTGATTTTCCTTCTGAATTTGCAAAATGTTATATGTGTTAATCCCAGACAAAACTGCACCCCAAAGAGTTAGAGAGGATCACTACTAATGTTCTTCTGAAAGCAGACAAAGAAAATGAAAAAGTTTCAAAAATTGGCAAAGTGCTTTGGGATATATTGTATTATATAATTACTGTGGAAATCCTGAACATCTGATTGGTAAAAAAAGACCCTACACTTTTACAAGGTGACAACTGTTGCAATCACTGAAGGGAAGAGGAGAAAGCAATTGTGAGCACTGAAATGGGAAACAAGAGTAATTTCTGTGGTTAGTACAGCAGTTTTGATGAATGTTGCCAGCACCTGAAAAGCCTTTCTTTCCTCTAGAAAGGAAAGGATCAATACAGAAAGATCATCCAGAAAGTTTTTCAGTGGCATTGCTCTTTAGATGATGCTACAGTCTTGTGTAAGGAAAATCTGATTAAATGCAACTGTCTCTCAGTTTAAATATTATATACAGCTGCATACCTGACTCTTTTACTACATCTGCATTAAAGGTTAGATCTAACTCAGTTCCTAAATTCCACTAATAATGTCTCATTTTTGGCTTGTAAAAGGAAGGGTCTTGATGCTAAAATTACTTAATAAAAATCCTACTTTGAGGTAGTCTTGAGAATTTCACACTTAGAAAGACAGATATTTGTATAAATAAGGAATTTTTGCTCTGAAATTTTATATTCCATACTACGACACGGGAAAGCCAACTCTCTGCCAAGATACTTGAACAATCTTCCATCTTCTTTTCTACAAACCATTATTTTAAAAACTTTTCATAGCATATTTAATGTTAATTTATTGAAAGTCATTTTCTTACCAACCAAGCAGAGCATTGTGCTCTTAAATAAAAAAAAAAAACTTTTCTGAAATAAATATTTCATTGAATCTGTAATAATACTCTAATTTATTACGTACAGTTTTTAGCATTTATTGTGTTAGTCACATTTTCTGTCTCAAAGCACAAAAAGAACTGAGATATTTATAAAAGAATCTGATTCTTTCTGAGTCTTTACTTTTATAAAAAAAATCCGTGCCTCTAAGTGATCCTTTTTACTGACAGTGATTAATTGCACATGCCTTCAGAATGAAATTTGGGGAAAACAGAAAGAATCCTAATTTATAAAGATTTATGTAACTCTGTATCCTTACTCACAATGTGTGGAAAAAATACTGAATCATAAAGAATGGCTTTTAATATGGATTAAATGTTTTGTCATAGTTTGTAGGCAGTACTCACAATCTTTCAGCACCTTGGATGCTTAGTAATCTTACTTATTTACCAAGGTACTTTCGTATATTCAAAAATAAATAATAAAATAATTTTTAAAAAATTATAAAAGCATAAGCTTTGTAATTACCTTTTATTCCTCTTGCCATTACCTGCAAATAACCTAAATGTTCTGGAAGCATTTCTATCACTGTGCAACAGAAAGGCTGAATGGAAGCAGGACAAATGGCCAGTGAACAGCTACCTAGTAAAGGATCTGCTCTCTGCACATCTGTTAAAGGAAAGGAAAGCTTTTAATTTAACAAAGTCCAGATTACATTTGCAGAAAAGAAAAATTAAAAAATGGCAGATGGATCATCTGCTCCCACGGACATGGGAAGAAACTTTATGCTTACTTGTACTGCTTTGTTAAGGTTTATGGAGTTCACATGAATAAGGACTCCATGTTATTCTCTGTTCCATTGTGAAAGTAGTATAATGAGAAGCATGTTAAATTGTTTTAAAGAAGAGTATTTTTAATCACGGACACAAAAATTTTCTTATTGTTAGGTATATTTTCTTATGTTTTATATGTATTTAAGTGTTTTTTTATTTATCTTGAAAAACAATTATGATTCTGATTGTAAAAGCCACTACAGAGATAATGAATTTTAGCAAATACTAAACATCGAAGTACATAATATGTCATTAGCTAGGAATGCCATTTCACTGTGTGATGTTTCTATCATTGTTTACCTCTGAACTACCATTTTTCATTCTAAATAATCCTAATGTTTATTTCCTATGACCAAAATCGGATTTTAGCACCATTGTTCAATAGGAATGGTTATTTCGTTTAGTTTTTGCTGATTGCTCCTCTGTTGCTTGTCTAGTTCTTGAAGAATGTGTTTGTTTTCCATTATAAAATATGTTACTATTTTTGTTAGTTTACTTTATTGCAGAAGATAGGGAATGACACAACTCTTCCAAGTAAGGTCTTTTTCAAGGAAAAAAAAAATCTTCAGCCAAGATTGACTGCTCATGTAGTATTTGCTAAGAATGAAAATATTAAAATATCAGTGGCCCATACCAGGATACAAAGCTAATGGGAAGAGGGTAAGGGAACCATCATGATGCACAAGAGATGGAAGTAAGCTGTAAATTATTTATGAAGCAGAGGCCTTGCCATTCAAAGGAAGCATACCATTTTTTTTCTTCAAAAAGAAACTCTAATTCTGATGAAATAATATAGTCTAACTAACATTTTTTTATGAGGGGTGAAAAATAAGCATTCCAAAGATATTTAACATACATGGAGAATGGTAGAAATGTAACAAAAGAAAACAAGTATCTGTGATGGTATACAAATCTAGTTTATAAATCAAAATTGAAGCACCTGCAGGGAAGGCTCCATTTCATGTCTAATGTTGAAGAACTGCAATTTTGCATAATGCTAGGAGAAATCTAGACCTGAGGTCATACAGTCAAGAAATGTAAATGAAGAATATACCTGAAGGAGTAACTGGTCAGGATGAGGTGTTACCCCCCAAGGGTCTGAAGTTTTGCCACTGCAAAGTAAAAGTCCCGTTGAAATTTTTACCAAAGAAAACCATGTAATTCTCTCAGTATTTGCAATAATTTACCTATTGTTATTAAATTATTAGAATTATTTCACTTCAGTTGCTTAGAATCATAAAATGGTATGTGGGTAAGTATAACACTCACAGAGACTGAAAATAAAAAATGCAAAAATTTGATCGCCACAGAAAACAGAAACTAGTTAAAGGAGCAATATCATACCTGATTTGTGAATAATGGGCACATTTGCATTATATTTATTGTTCTTGTGTGCCTTTATCACTTTTATTGTTGTGCTGCAGTGTAGCCCTTTGAAGGTCTGCCAAACCACTGCGGCTTACTCAAATGCAGGGCTGAATTTTAATTAAGCTTAGCAAAATACTCATTGAATTTGCTGAGGCTGATTAGGCCAGTCATCCTGATAGACGTGCAGAGGGCATCTTGCTTACTTATTTTAACAACTGACAGAGGCAATTAATAGATTCTTGCAAAATAGTTAAATGTGAAAAAAGCAGAATGTCATCACCTCTTTTCATTGACAGTCCTGTTTCATGTATTCAACATGGTTATAAAAGATTTCTTGGTAATAATGAAGCAGTGAAGAGTAATTCAGTATTCATATTCATGAAGATTGAATCACCAAGATAGGCATTTTGTTCCTCTCAAGTATTCCACCATAAAATCACAGCCCAGTGAAAAGAAGTTTCCATGGTCTCTGCAGGGTAATATTAAATATGTATGCAAGTGGATGCCTTCTTACAGATGACTTTCTGCTTTTTCAGAGAAAAGATACTGAGACCTCTCCAGCTCATGGCATTAGAATATCCTCTCTCTATATATACATACATATATCCTATATCTTCGATCTTTCCTGTGGAGCGTGACTATGAATTGCAAACCCAAATATTCTTTATCTCTCTTCTCTGTGAGAGTGGCAGCTTCATTTTTTAGAAGTTTAATAGTCAGGTGGATTTTGACTTAGCAGCAATGTCCTTAGGACACTCCTGTGCATTCCTTATGCTCAGGAGTGTTGGTTTTGCTGTTTTCTCTTACCTATCAACACAAATCCAGTGGAAAAAAAAGCTTCTAATGTATAATGAAGTATAATACCTGCCATGTCAACCAACCTTTTATCCCTACAGAAAAGGAGTAGTACTAACAAAAAAGGCAAACAAGGTGAACAAAACCATTGATATTCTTTGAATGTAACTTAAATTATTTGTCATTAAAGGATATGAAAAGTTCAACAAAATTAACAGAATTTGCATTCACTTCAAGCTGTTTAGTATCAAGCTAGTAAAGTAAACAAAATTTTAACTACAAAGATAAAAATTCCTTATACAGTGACTGAACTACAGGGATAAAAAAAAAATCCCAGAGTAAACAAGAGTGACTTGCAGCAGAAGCAAGAATAGTAAATAAATTACCACAAAGCTCAACACTGAAAACCTGAATTGCAAAGACCGAAGAGCTGTCTTCCCTCTAACTGAAAAGGTGTGGAAAACAGAAATGGGGAGGATGTACTGTGTGAAAATGGAATATGTACAGTTAAAAGAAGGATAGCAAATTTGTCATTTAGTGTCCTTCAGGACAATTAATACACAAAGGCAAAGGGTGGGAAAGATGGTGCTAATATTTGATTTCACTGCAATGCATAGGTTTTGGGGTGCTAATTCTAGGCTGAGCCTAGCAAAAATACAGAATACCTGGGATAAAAATTGTCTTAGGGGATTTTATCTCCATCTACAAGCAAAAGACAAGGAAACACATTAATTCAACACAGGTTTAAAAAACATTGTTGATTCCACCCTTCCCCCAGTCTCTTGTAATTACTCTTCTTTGTTATTAAACAAGTTAAGAAGACAACTCCCTATGTTATTCTTAGTATTTTCTTATTAATTGGGATATTTGTATGCCTAAGAAAAGGATTTACTTGTAATAAGAATACTAGAATTGGATAAAAAAAAAAAAACAAACAAGCCAAATAACACAAAGCCCTTTGAATGATTACTTAATCTAACAATAAAGCCAACTTATAAAGCAAAAAATCATGTGCAGTATACAGAAAATTTCAGAAATATTAGCTACCAAAAATTTTTGGTTGGAGTAGCAGTATTTAAACTTTTTTTCTGGAGTGTAACTGACACATAAAAGGGGAAAAGAATGCCCACATGCACTGTCATTACTGTGATCACCTCTGCTATCCACAGAATTTTCACACTGTCACTTTCGCAGGGGTCACTCGTATCCCCCAGGTGGTGTCTTATTTAGGATGAACTGTTTATTTTTCAAATAACTGAAGTGTAGAACATAATTAGGATATTCCAAAAATCTGACTTTATGATGCTGTTTACAGGAATTTCCCTTTGACTGCTGTGTCTTTGTTATGCAAATTCTTTCCTGAGCAATTCCCTAGCTTCACCCTTTTCAATCCATATTGTTAAAGCAAATCCCACTATTAGTGGGTTTTTTAAAATCAAGATATAGAAGGGTTATTGAGCTTAAGGCAACCTATTATTTCAATTTTTCATCCTATATCTAATTGCCACAGAGATATTGTGTATTTTTATTTTAAAAAATCTATAGAATTAGGATAAATATTACATGATATTGTCCAGTAGACAGATAAAGCTCACAAAATAAGTAAAAAAGAGAAGAAATAACATTCAAATATATAATAATTGTTTAGCCTTATGGAGGGTTTTTTTGAAAATTATCTGAAAATTCCTAGCATTTTGGGTCTGTGTCTAGAAGAACATCATGGGCTTGGAAACATTAACCAAAAAAATTATAATACATTTACAGATAGCTTTAATTTGATAAAATTATAGCTACCTCTACCAACAGTAAGAATTTATCATTTGTTTTTCTAAAAGTACAAATAAACTTTTTTTGGAAGAGATTTTGTATGTTTTATTTCAACATAAAATAGTGATTTTTTTTTTTAATCCTAAAAAAAATATTGTAAATGGCAATTTTTGTGAAACCCAGGCAGCTATAGGTATTTGTTCTCAGCAGGTCCCTGCCCATGACTAGCATTATGATTTTGGCAGCTTTTCAAGAGAGATACCCTCCATCTGTTACTGTTTCACAGAAATGGTACCTTGAGGTCCACTTGACCTCTGAGCCCTCAGGCTCTCCAGCAATTTAATATTAATTTTTTCTCAGTCAATTAGGTTGACAGAAAGTGCTGCATGGAAACATCGCAGGTTCAACATGTTTTTTCCATGCGCAGTTCTCTAATCTTGTTTCTTTCACAAGTTCACTTTCAAGTTAAGACTTTTAGACTCTCCCGAAAATAAGGTGCTGAATTTTTCCCTGAAACCTAGGGAAAAAAAAAAAAAAAAAAAAGAATCAATGTGTTTTAAAGTCTGTCATTCTCATAATCTCCAGTGAGTGAAGATGATAATGCTGAGGTTGAGAGACTCAGGCTTAGAGTCCTCATTCACAAAGGTTTGAAGACCACCTTTGACAAGGGGAATAAATGTTATCGTTTCAAACCCCAAGCAATTGCTGGGACTACTCATAATTCACAAAGTTAGAGAAATGAACATAAAAAATTCTGCTATCAAATGCATAAATAATTTACAAGTGTGATGTGATGTTCTACTTTCCAATGGGTAACAAGGCATCAAAATTAATTTTTATTCAAAATATGAAGGACACTGATACATAAAAAGAGATTTAAGATGTGACACCACAGAAAATATGTTTTTATGACTCTGATAATTAAATGAATAAGGTTTTCTTCATGGATGATAGATTTTCTGGTCATCATTTCTTTTGCATTTATTACAGAGAATCTATTGATAAACAAATATTGCAGAACTCTTCCTATCTGTTATTTTTTGGTAAAGTCAAATTGTTTGAAAGTGGCATAATTTGTCAAAGACTGTGTCTTGAGTTGTCTGGTTATCTAATGTTATAAGTTAAAAGTTATATATCTAGCATATAATGTATATGTTAAAAGTTCTAGTTACCCATAGCAAAATACTAGGAAGAGAAAGCATACAGTAGGAGTGAAGGTTGATTATTTAATTCTTGTCTTTTCTCTGCTTGACTCTGGACAAAGCTTGGACAAACACATTGGATGGGGAAATGAATAAAAAGGGAAGGGAAAAAATGACAGAAATAAATAAAAATGGTGGAAATACGCTAGCCATTTCATCTCATAATTCAGAAATATAAATTCTACATTCCACCACTGGAGACAAGTTCTGAAAATAGCATATGCATTTTTTAGAATGTCCAGTTAGTATCTTGAGAGTATCTGTTGTAACCCATTTCCAATTATACTAATGAGAAGAGAAACAGTCACTGACATTCTTATTTATCTCGATATCACCAAACTTACTGTCAAATAAGCAAAAAGCATGTTTATTATTTCAGAATAGATAGAAACCTTAAGGAGGGAAAAGCTCACATACACATGCACACACAGAAGCAGACAGTGATGTTCTGCAGTTAGAAACTCTAACCGAACATTTGTTTTCACAAGTAATTAACACACATCTTCATGGACAGTACATTATCTACTATTTATCCAAAAAGGGAAGCCTTAAAGCTATGAAATTAAGATTTTCTTCAAGTCACTCTTCTTATAAAGTCACTTGGAAAGAATAAAAATTATTCACAAATATTTATAACTGGTTTTTACCTAATGAAAATATTTTTTTACTTATGAAATAATATGCATGAATCAAGCTGAAGTACATCCAACAAACACAAGTCCAGCAGAAGCAAAAATTAGAGTAGAGAGATTTTTGGGTCATCTATTTTTATACATGTACTTGCATGGGTGTGCATGTCTTTGTGCACAGAGAAAGAAAAAGAGAAAGGTTACATTGCAGCAGAAGCTTGTTCTGAGGAGACATGTGGGAAATCATCACTTAAATTGCAACAGTCATGTAAGAACTGCTCTGGATCTACAAATTATGTCCACGGGTCTGACATAAATAGTCTAATTTTCTCTGTATTATTAGGGTTTTCTTGAAAATACCAAGGAAGTACACTGACATTTAGAAAGTTTACACGACAAAGCAATAAAACTTATAGCTTCATTTTCAGGAAATACAGAAGGTTTTGTTATATCAAGTCCTTTTACTTTAGCTCTTAAATGTCTTGTTGATCTGGCAAATACATGAGTACAGAAATAAGCTGATGAATCTAACTATTTAATGAGGATGGCTGGTTTTGGACTTTATAAACCAAATAATGTGTTTCTGAAATTATATTTAAGTCCACTGCAAAATGTTATGTGACTTCCTTGTCATCTTCATATCCAGGGCCCTTTTCTAAAAATATTATGACTGACCAATAAACCCCTACAATGGAAAGAGGCGCAGAGGAGATGGGCAAGGAGACATTCCATGAAGCTCAGGGAAAAATGCAGGGTTTGACTGTCCAAAGCTATTCTATAGAAGCTGACTCAGCCCCAAGGGGACCAGAGGGTGGCCTTTGTTTCAGGTAAGCAGCTTTCAACAGCTGGGTGGATCAACAGGCATTGTAAAAGTTTCTCCCTGAGTTAATCAGAAGAGTGGGAATGCCTCCCTGAGTTGGCCAATTTAGCACAGGTGAAACTGAATATCTGAGGAAGAGAAGCCGTGGATCAGCCCAGTAAAGAGTATAAAACCCAAAAAAACAACAATGGAATTTTGAAGAGCTCCAACAGGCTTGAGTTGACTTAACCTACCCACATGCCTTCCTGATGAGGGGCGATGCTCAGCACGGTGATGGTGAGAGTATTATAGATTTGTGACTGGACTGTAGATATTGCTGTATTTCTCTAAGTGTAACTTAGATTTGTACTGTGTTATATGGTATATTCTGTACTGTTCTGCTAGATAGGAAACCCCATGGAACATCAACTGTCTTCATACAGGGAATTAGATATCCCTCCACATGTGGAATATCTAAAAGAACCTGTTTGGAGAGTATGGAACTCTGACAAACATGCAAAAAGAAGGTCATTCCCAAATGAGAAAGACAATTATTTAGAAAACATGCACCCCCAGTTTGTCATGCAGAACAATTACAGCACATCCAGGTTCTTTAGTAAAGTGTCATGGACAAGACAACTCATTCCTTGGAGAACATATGTCAAGAAGAGCAAGCATTTCTATTCTGCATGACAGAAACTGATGTTAGTCAATGGGTAATGCTCACACAATATACAGCAGAGGTTTGCTCATGTTATCTTTGCAGAGATAAAAGTGAAGGGTATGAATCAATTCTGCCATGCTGGAAAATCTGTAGTAAACACTGATGCTTGCTATTAGCTTGAAAAACAAGCTTACAAAACCTAGTGTACTAGGTACACTATTAAAGTGCCAATAATGAAACTTTTTTTTTCTCTGACCTCCAGTAATTACTATCTGGTTATAGACAGAGTGAAAAAACAGATCTTTTAGATCTTTCAAAATGAGTGCTCCATTCTATTTCCACTGAAATCAGATTGGAATTATACCTGACATGAATATGATCAGCATCAATTCCTCAGAGAAAAAGAGATTTGAGGTGTCTCAGAATAGTTGTGTATCACTATAGATTTCCTAATTTCTATTCCATATACACTTCTAGTCATAATAGTTTAATTATACATAAACAAATCACAAAGAAATCTTGGTAATGAGTAAATTATAAGAATAAATGCTGATTGGCTTCAAAAAGACATTTTTTTATCTCTCTTGTCTCCTCTTTATCTCTTCGGAATAAATGTAAAGTTTCAGTAAAATATTACTAAAGTTATTTTTTAAATGAATTCATAAAGAATGTTTTTCAGGTAAATTTTAATGCTTACACTTAGCAAATTAGAAAATAATCTTGCAAAAGTGGCAGTGTCCTATAATTCAAAATCTTACACAACATAGCAGAAAGGAAAACTAAATCTCCTAATATCCTATATTTTTCTAACACAAATTTATTACTAATTTTTTTTTAATGAGAAAATTAGCAATATGTTAATAACTTGAATTTTCACCATATGTATATTTAATCTGATCTTTTCTGATTACTGCTGCCTAGCCTTTTATGATTTTCAAGAATCCTGAAAGTGCCAATTATGGTGGATATTTCTAACAATTTAAGCACTACATTATCTGAAATAATACTGCTATTTCTTATTTTAGCTATTGAGAAATACTGTAAGCATGATTCTGGGATAATGTCGACATTTTAATAGCAGCTACAAAAACATGAACTCCTGAAGCCCAAATATAAATAGTATTTCTAAGATTTATGAGTAAATTTAATAGCTTTCCTCTTTAATTGCGTGATAAGTAAGGGGAAAGTGAAAATAGGAAAAAAAAATCAAAATTCACACCAAACAATGCTTTCAAAAAAATCAAAAGCTAGAATATTCTCATATCCTTTTAAAAATGCAAAGTGAGATGAGTGTAGTTAGTTTATAACTGCAGGTTAGAATAACGATTGCTTTTCAATTTATTCATGACAGATAATTGGGCAAAATTTTCTTTGAATTTGTTTTTCTAAAAATAATGCATGCGTATATTCCATTAACTGTTTAGTACCTGATCTGAAAACCTTTTGATTGTTCCTTCTTTAAATACAAAACATTCTTAGAAAACCTATAAGGAAAACTGTTTAAAAATGAAGAAGTGATACACAGTGTCATACTTGCCTGCACAATCAGTTTCTGTCCCAGTGCTTGTATAAATGCACACTCAACACATGACTTTGAATGCACAAAGCTATTGGCTTTTTCTCCCTCCAATATTTTTTTCTGTGCCTGAAGTCTCTGATTTGGTAATGAAAGTAAAGAAAATTCATAGCATACCTTACTTTACTTTTAAAAAAATCTTACATACAAGGTGCATATACCAATTCAAAGGCAAATAAAAACTAAATGCATTGTCTTCACCACGTAGGCCCCAATAGAGAGATGAACTAACTGGCAGTGAAGCAGCATTTGGTCTCCAAACACAATCATTTAATTAGGCCTCTTGTCATTTGAAAATCTGTGACCACTTTTTTCTCTGACAAGCAACAAAAACATGACAAGAAAAACAAGAAAACAAGGAGAACACAGGTGAATCTTCCCAAAGTACAGAAAATGAAGCACCATGGGTAAGAAGAGAAAGACATTTTTAACAGGGACAAGATGCTGTCTGAGTTCTGATCAGTCTTTCACAGAGAGATATTACAAGCTGAAGTCTTCCCATGGACTTATCTGAAGTCCGTGGCGCAGACTCACAGAGACAAGGAGGCAAATCCATGGATAGCTTAGCCCAACCCCGTGCCCAGAGTGGCATCCAGGCTGTCTCCAGGGCTGGGTTTTAAACATCTCCACAGATGGAGGTTTCCCACAGCCTCTCTGGGAAACCTGCCCCACTCATTATCCTCACAGTAAAAATCACCTCTTGTGTTCACAAGGAACCTTTGGAGTTTTGTTTTGTGCCCACTGGCATCTGCCATGTCAGGGGGCACCGCTGAGAAGAGTCTGGTTCCTTCTGGATTCCTTCCCATCAAATATTTGCTGAGCTGCCCTCTAGCCACCCCTGGTCTGCACTGGTGGCTGGGGTTGTTCCACCCCATGGGCAGGACTTGGCACTTCCTATTTCTGAATATCATACCACTCTTCACAAATACTGGGCACAGACGTTCAGCTGGATTTCAGTCCGCCTCACTGTCCACTCATTTAAGCCAAACTACATCAGCCTCTCTGTGATGATGCTAAGAGGCAGCCTCAA